>NW_022595286.1:61183-106264 GCF_009176505.1 Sitodiplosis mosellana
ATGTGCAACAACCTATGATTGGGTCCTGGCGAATCGTGTACATCGCCAAACAATCGATTTTAGTCATTTTTGATGAAATATACACTTTTTACTTGCTTCTATCGCATTTTCTACCATATTAATTGCTTTGTGACTGTAGAATTAAACAAATATAACACAAAAGAACAATACTCAATCTGTTTTACATCGATTTTTGATCATTTTTAGTGAAAAATGAGTAATTTCAGACAAAATTTTGAAAGTTTTTTACCTTTTATTTAAGCCATAATATGTGTTGATATCATATCTCTATCCAAAATTGCAGTACTTTTTGTACAAGATTTAGTGGAAAATACGAGAATTTGACCACTTTTTGAGACTTTGGTGGGCTTAAAATGACTTATATCAATTGGACCAGTACAGTTTTTCTCATGATTCCCAGAGAGAGATGTCAAGCGAAGAATTAAAGTGCCATGTGGTCTAAATATGTTTATTAGTTTATTTGGAATTCTCATTGAAATGTTATAACCGAAGAGAAAGTTCAAGGAAATTTCGAAAAAATTGAAGATCAAAAACCAAACTTGCGCAAATGCGATCAGCATGAAACTTTCAGAATCTTATTTTTTCACCAAAAAATGAAATCTCAGGAAGTTTGAAGCTATTCAGAAACGTTTTACGGGTACCTCCCATACAAAATTTTCAAAACTTTGTCTGAAATTACTCATTTTTCACTAAAAATGATCAAAAATCGATGTGACACCGATTGAGTATTACTCATTTGTGTTATATTTGTTTAATTCTACAGCCACAAAGCAATTAATATGGTAGAAAATGCGATAGAAGCAAGTAAAAAGTGTATATTTCATCAAAAATGACTAAAATCGATTGTTTGGAGCGATATACACGATTCGCCAGGACCCAATCATAGGTTGTTGCACATTTTTGGATTGGAATATTCTTGTCTCATGATTCTGCAACGAATAGGCTATTTGCCCCCAAAATTCGTCAACTCTTGTCGAAATAGATGCAGTCTATTGATATAAACGCTATTAAATTTGTTGCTTTGTCAATATTCACTTCCAAATGGCCAAGATAACTAAATTCAAATTCTTTCGTTCTGAATGTCCATGAACCGAATGAAGATGGAAATCAAATGTTGAAATATATAAAGCTATTCGAAGCACGGGATAGTCAAAAGTGTAGGCTAATCAATTCCTAAAAAATTGAGTGCACCAAATACTACAATAATTACGGTCACACTTAATCTTTACTAATTCCCATTGTTTTCTGTATTTGGGCTGGGATTAAAAGTATTCTCGGCAGTTCTTCCTCCAGGTAATGTGTATTCATTAGAGTAAGTGAACAAATTGCGACGTCGGTTTTTAGCTGGAAAGTTATTAACAGTCCGACGAAGAGAACTCCAAATCAGATGAACATCCTAGATGACTCGTGAAACAATGCATGTTTTCCTTCGTTTTATAGCTTCGAAGAACAAAGTAAGTTTTTTGTTGGTGTTTAATTGTTTAAAGGGAAATCTTTTGCCCAAGAACAGAGTCTCTTTTGATTTTCCCTTTTTCTATCTTACAGTTTCTCTTTCGTCATCTTTTTCTTCGTCGATGAATTATAAATAAATTTCTAGCTGAACATTGAACAATTAAAGAACAGAAAACAATCACAAGATTTTGGGTTTTTTTCTTTCAAAATAGTTTTATTGGTTATTTATGACTTATAAGCTACATTATCATTTCTTTGCTCCAAATACCAGAACGTTTCCAACTATTTAAATTTGTATCAAAGTAGGGATATACATTGCATTCAGTAGTGTCAATATCATAAATTGTTTCCGTGAAACCATTGTATAATACAATGTATATCGAATAAAGGTGCCATTGTTATATCAAGCCACTCACGATTTTCCTCTAATATGTTTATTGGAACATTTGTTTCACCTTTGAAGGCAATTATCACTTTGACACGAGCCAGCTCAGCTAAATTCAAAATCAAATTGAAGTCATCCAAATCTATTGACCTTACTTTTGCATTTATCATGAGCACAGATAAGTGTTTGCCGTATCGCAAGGCTTGCTTTATACCATTTAATGTAATGAATGAGCTTGTTGCAACGACAATTTCTTGCAATTCCGGCAGATTTTGAACTAAATCGATAAGTAATTCATCTGAAACTTGCGGCAGATACAGTTTCTTCAGAAGTTTGAGTCGCCAGATATTCAATTCTGATATCGAAATATGTCTGCATTCACCCGAAATTAATAAAATTTCTATGGGAACATCATTTTCAATGAGAGAATCAATCAACTCTTTTATTGGAGTTGTTTGTGTCGGGTTAATACACAAATATTTCAGTTTTCGCAAATTGCCTATCTGGATCATATGATGATTTGAACTGGGCGAATCTATTATATACGTCAGAAAAGACAATTGTTCGAGGTTTGGTGTAAAACTGTCAATGTTTTCTAGAAATTGTGGTGTTATTCTATTGCAAAAGTCAACGTTTAGACTTTTCAGCTGTGGATTCAATTCTAAGAAGCCAATCAATTGATTACATTGCAAATGATGAAGTGAACAGAAGTTGGCAATTCGTAATTTGGGAAATGCTTGAATAAACCAATCCAAATCATTTGTATTCCTTCGTGATACCCTCAATGTTGTTAGTTGTGAGTAAATTTCGGATTTGTAAACAGTGGTATTCCATATTTCAAGTTCTTCTAATGCTTGAAATGGTGATCGAGTATTAAAATTTACCACTGAATTGTCTGATTCCACTGATTCCACTCTTAATATCCTCAATGTTTTTCCACAACGGTCTGCGATCATATTTAGAATAATGTCACCAATTCTTTCATCTACCGCTCGCTTATTAAAATCAATCCCCATGACTAAAGGGCCGAAAATGTTGAGGAAACTTGGTAGTAGATCCGTCGTCACGATCTTACTATAAAATGTATTGTTGTGTAATTTGTCGATTTGAATTTTGTCGAATCTTGATCGAAATGAGAGCTTCGCATTTTCCTGGAATCGGGTGCATGTTTCGGCTGCATTCAGAAAATCCAGTACGTTTTCCAATTGACGTAAAATCAACTGAATGCAATCATCATTCAAGGCATTCAGAATATGTTTTAGCGAATCTTGCGCCGGTGGAATCTCAACGTTCATGATGGCTTGTCAAATAATTGCAATGCACGAGCTGAAAGCAGAACGAAATGGTAATTTAACAAGGTGTTATAATTTTAAATATAATGGAAGAACATTTAAACTGACACAACCAAATTGTTTGCTGTCAAACGTTGTCTCGCTCACACCAACTGTTCCACTGACTCGTTCGTGTACGAATTGCTGTTAGCATAAAGAGATATTGTTCGCAGTAAACTCAGTTTAGATGTTCTTTATCAAATATTTATATGAACACTATTAAATTTGTTACTTCGTCAAAACTCACTTCCAATGGGCAGAGAAACAAAACTTGATATGTTTCAAATACAACGTGACCCTTTCGCCTTGACAACTGAGAATCGAATGAAGAGTTTCGATTATATTCAACCATAAAGTGGTATTGTGAGCAAGACTTTTGGAATGGCTATGGAAACAACTCATATCAGACACCATTTCACCGGTTCATACTTAATCTTCACTAATTCCCATCCTTTTCTGTGTTCGTATTCTTCAGAGTTGGGATTAAAAATATCCCTAAGATTGCTCCAGGTAATATGCAAATCACAATGCTTATTTTTAGTTGAAAAGCGATTAACAGCGTCCGATGAAATGATAAATATAGAAACGAAATGTTGCAAAGCAATAAATTTGCCTTTTTACCTTCTTTTAAATCCATACTGTTGAGACGTCTTCTTTTCCTAATTGTTTGATACCAATAATCTGCTCATATATGTTCTATGAGAAAAATGATGTTCAAATGAAGAGAAATTCGTTGTCTCTAGCTACTAATTATTACTAGCCTAGTATATCATATGTTAAGTACTTTAGCCAACCAGTCGAGTCGTGAATCATAAACTTTATCTCTAATTCGAATTTCGGTTATTATTCCTTCCAGAAAGATGACTTGAAATTTCTCATCCGTATTCATTTGGTAGAGAATAGTGGTGGCCCACCGCTCATAGAAAGTCAAGCCGTAGCTGAAAAATTGGGCGTGAAAGTCGGAATAGGCATTCTAAACTGAAGAATGAAACTGTATATATTCAAATTTCAAACCTGAAATCAAAAGAAATTAGATTCGTTTGAAGTTCAACTGCTGTATTTGTCTTAATCAATTCGGAAAATGAGTTTATGTGCAGTACAGACCATTCAACACGAACTTGATGTTCTGGACCATCAAAATACGGATTACATAAAACGGTTACGGTTCATTTTCAATGTGAATAATGAGTGAAGTTGCAAGAATATTATAAATCTTGATCTATATCTGTTTCTCCCTTCCTATAGCGCTCTGTACCATGCCCTCTCTTTCCCTCTCCTTATTTATACAAAAACAAATCTTTATCACTCGGATAGACAGCAGAGTGATTCAATCTCTCATATCATATCAAAATGTCGTAAAATTATCAATAACCGTAATAAGTTTCGTGCAAAATAAACAGATCCAGTTCGGTTTCCCTGAACCACACTTCGAAGTGTGTAAAATATGTATGTCTATGTGCAAATGTTCATAACTGTTATAGAAATGAATGATTTAATTCAAGAAACGAAATGATTAAACTTCTCGTCTCCGAAAACAAATTAAGTTACAAATCATAAATTTTATGGTGCATTGAATGTCACCGTGAATCACATGCAAACTGCACAGTCGCTGCATTCCACACGGTGTCGCTCATACAATCCGAGCTTCATGCGCTCATATCATATATGTGTTGAATATAGTCCAATAAAACTGTCTGATATTAATAAGATAAATATTAATAAAATGCCTATATATTCCTACCTTCTGCCATCAAATAAGTGTTTAAGTGCCGATGTGGTGTGCTCCGGTTTGTGTGCTATGCGTGTTAATTTAATTCACGAGCCATAAAACCGATTTTATATGATGCAATTTGCAGTAGCGCTCATTTCAGACAACCGCCTTTCGCTTCATTGACAAGCGAATAAAATAAATGAAAAAATTCCAAACGAATAATGTTCATATATGTAACACATCACGTTGGGAGAGCGAGAGAGTGGAAGAGAAAGAGAATCGCAATCAAAATGTATATATGTGTTGAATTGTTTCGACTTTCGACACATCATCATCGGAAATAATTGCAATTTGATCATCACCTTTATTGACACTCCAAACACATTGTGCGTGTGACGCCCAAAAATTGCTCATCCATACATTAAAACCTGGTGTTGATACGGAGCACGCAATTCATTTTGTGGACACGCAAAATCACACATTCACGTCGGTTTTACGAGCGCCAATCATAAAAATATTTCCTATTACCGATGATATTGTTGATTGTTTCTTCGAAATACGATGCCGAACTACTGCTACTGCCGTGACCAGTGATTGTTTTAGGCTATTTCCACGAGAGATAATAAAGATATTCTCTGAAATTTGATATAGTACCGCCATGAATTAGGCGATAAAGGACGATAAATTGGGCGAATTTCGAACGCCTGAGGAAGAAAAACGGATTTTTAGCCATATTATTTAGGAAGTTTTATTATATTGAAGGAATCATCTGTGATGTGAACCATGGCGTAATGTACACAATTGGATTTTTTTCAACGAAAACGCATTTTTCATCGAAAATGGTTTTTTTTATTGACAAAAATCAATTTTATCGACGAAAATGCCTTTTTTTACGAAAAATTCCGTTTTCGGCGGTAAATAATTGAATCAATTTGATTTTTTCAACTGCAAATGAAGCCAAACTGGTGGTATAATACCACTGAAACAACGCAAAAAAGGTATAAAACTGAAGCGTTTCGAAATTTCGGCCAATTTTCATTCAAAAATCTATCGAAATATCCGTAAATTCCCTATGAACTCTGAATGTATCTACTAAATAGCTTGTTGTAGCACCCATCAGGTTGCTTTCCGTTGTTTCCATTCTCGTAAATCACTGGATCGCATTTTACAAGAAATTGATTTTTACGATGTAACTGGACTCATGCAATTTTTTGTTGTCGTTGTTGTTGATGAAATTTTGATTTACATTTCGGGACTTTAAATAATCAAAATCAATTGCGTAAAAAAGTGTCATAAATTCAGGCGCAATTTACCGAGCCATGAAATGCATGGAAATGGAAAAACCAACCAGGAGAGTATCGAGTCTATCGATTCAAAAAAAGTCCAAAAAAAAGAGAATTCGTAGTAAACGGCCCATGTAATAGTTACAACTTTATTATGGAGACGTAACGTAAATGTGCATACGCATCAATAGCCGACAGAGAGAGAGAGAGAGAGAATATACGCGAAATGTGATCAACAAACATCATTTTTAAATTACCACACGTCGTAAAAAATTACGTTGCATAAATTTCATAATTTATTTTATTGCCCGAACATACACGCCATGAGCATACATAGCAGAGTGTATGTGTGTCGTGTGTATGACAGTTCCGGTATATCGAGACGGGGCGACGCAGCAGATGCATAACGTTGCATGCGTCTATTGGCATCGCACATCATCCAGAACACGTTTCGATTGCATAATCTTCGGTTTGCAAAGTGGAATATATTCCAAAGTATTAGACAAGAGATGTGCGTTATCTCACACTCTGCGGCATTGTCGATTGGCAAGAATGCAAACGACATTCGGTCGATAGAGGAATTGCATTTTATCACATTTTTATATTTTTCACTTAAATATATTATTCGAGTCGAAACGATAACGATGAATAAAAACGGCCATGTCTCTCGCCTTTAAATGCAAGCAAAAATGTTTCCAACCAAAATTGATCTGACTTGATGGTGATGGCCATGGTGATTTTCCTATTGAAATAGAGGAAAAGATGCAAATCGTAAAAAAAAAGTAAATATTGAACCGAGCGAAGAGAGAACCCATCCGATTGACGTCACATGTGCAGCACAAAAACGGTAACAGCTAATACAAACATAAAATCCGATTTTCTATACGCAAATGACCGAAAAGTCGTAAAATCGGCAAATATATAGTTCTTCGCTTTTGTTTGTGTTAAGTTGATGCTTTGCTTCGGTCACCCTAAAATTTGTAACAAAAAAGACCACTGACTTCGGTCGGGATACAGTAGACGCATATAACAATAGCGGCTGCAGTGTCTTTTTTTTTGTTTGTTTTACAGATTGTCGATTAGTTGATTGTCACTTCCGTAGACACCATTCAGTGCATATTCGCATGTTGGCTTTGTCCACAGTTGAGTCATTCATATTGCAACGAAGGTGTCGGCGCAAAATTGATTAAAAATCCGCCTTTGAGCTGGACATTGATTGAAAATTGATTTTGAAGGACACTTTTGTCTAAACCAGAAAAATATTCACTGCAAAAATCCATCATTGTTTCAAATTCAAAACCTAATACTGAGCCTCATATCACACATTTCAATATGTTCATTGTTTAAAACCATTTTCAGATGTGGCCAATGCAATATCGGTCGATATGGTAACAAGCCGTTTTTATTCAGATGTTTACGACGATAACATCTGTGGTAGCAAAGTGACAAGTGTATTTGCATTTTTTTTTCTCCTTCAATTTATGACATCAATAGATATGTGCTGCTTCTATTGGGCTCGGCTTCATTCATTGCCATGTTTTTCGCTCGTAAAATCTGCTTTTTTATTTGATTTCTCTTTTTTTTGTCGTTCGACAACTTGACAGCAAATTGAATTCAATAACTGATTTTGGCTAATAAAGTAATCGATTTCATAAGCTATGGGGAGTTTAGATAGTTTCGACAGGAAATTTTTTTTAGGCTCAGCAAAAAAGTGAAGCTATTGACCACATTGCAAATCGAGTGGAACGAAGAGATTTTATTCTGGATCGAATGACGGCGATGAGTGACAGAAATAATAATTGATTTTTTTTTTGTTCACGCGAAATCCGATTCTTTGGACTTTTTCTATAGAAAGAGCATCCATAGATATTGATATCGTATTTTTGATCCAGGAATAGTCAAATTGCGACTATCTTGATTGTAATCTTCAATTTTTTATGGAATAAAGCATTTTATTGAAATAAATTTTATGAAAATCATTTTCAAAAGCATCTAACGGAGCTACAAATGAAGAAGTTTGTCTTCAACAAGAGATATTTCTGAACCAGAAAATCATAAATTCATTCCCAGAAGCTCGAAGTAGAGTTTTTTCTTTCTCTCTGAAGAATTTGATTTATTTTTTGAAGAAGCTAGACTTTTCTGTGGAAACATCTGTTTGAAAATCGAATTCATTTACAGTTTGAAAAGCTGTAATTAATTAAACTGGGAAACTTAAGCTGAATCATGTCATGTGATTCACATGTAGCCCCGAGCTCTCGAATTAAAGCGAACCTTTGTTAATTGCTACGGGAAAAAATATGAAAAAATGAAAAAAAAAAAAAAAATCGGGTGCATGCTTCTTTATACCGATCGATACATTGCCATATTTTTATGATTTTTCAGCACCATATTGACCAAAACCAACAATGCGACTGATAAAACGGAATCAATTGTATTCATGTTGATTCATTAACTAGAGTAAACAATGGTTGAAATGCGATTGGTCTATATGACTGGCCGATGCTCGATTATTCTCTATATATTTGGCATTACTATTCATAATTGTGCCATATTGTTTAGAATTTGGTTGCACAAAGACAATATGAATATAATATTGTTTTTATGCGTTTTTACGCATAAAAATTATATTTAATTCATTCGATTTGAATAACACAGTGGCAATAAAAATCATGCATGGTTATAAAATCAAAATCCTTTTGTAATTGTAACGAATGTTCATGATGGTATTTGGTTATTGTTCGACTCGGTGCGATACAAGTGCATACAAATGGAATGTGTATTCAGAAATGCCGATATGGACACAAAGCGGTTTGGTGTGTTTTTAGCGTTTATTAAAATAATCATAAATAAATTGGATCAAAAACAAATAAAAACGGATAGTCAGTCGAAAAAGCCACACACTCACACTCCTCACATGTGAGCGCTGGGTTTTTACGACATTTTTGGTCATTTAACTGCGTCAAACAAATTTTATAGCCGAATGCATTTATATGAAGCACCATGAAAATAATCGATCATGATGTTACACGACACAAGAATAAATTCCTCGAAAAAAGCCATTTTTGAATCGATGGCAAACGTGCACCTAAGTTTATGACAATTGCAAAAATAATGTTTATGTTCAAATGGACGACGGCAACGCCGTTTCGCGTTAAAATTATAAATTTTGATTATTATTTCGATGGGTTTCGAATTTCAAAATGCTTGTAAATATTGTAAATGATCAATAAAATGAGCGAATAAAATTATTTGATATATTTTAAGTGTGGCCAAAACAACGCAACCCTAAAACAAACGAAGACCGTAAAATAGAAGCCGTAGAGCACATATGACACACACCGAGAGAGGCAATAAATTTATAGTCCAGAACAATTGAGAGGACACCGAGAGAGCGACAACCAATGTGATTGTTAAAATCGAAATAGTTTTAAATGAAATGCGGGCGCGCATCGCACACACACGTCTATTCAATGGGATCCTTTTATTGACCGAAAGATGGGCTGCGTGGTATATTTTGGTGCTACCATGTGTTTTGCGAAGTGTAAATGCATATGGAATGCACAAGTATCGAAGCGCCCAGTATGTGTGTGAGTGCGAGTATCACAGATATCACATGTGTCAATTTCAAATAATTGTATTTCAACATTTTATTACCGATACGAGACACGTCGCTCACGTTATGCCACACAAATACAGCCAATAAATTATTTGTATATACATCCCGTTTTGGAATTCTCCTCATCTCGAATTTGATTCGTTTATAAGCGATAAATAGGACATTTCCTGACTTAAAAACGAAGGGAACCATCGTTAAATGGCAACCCAATTAACTCACTTGATACGAATAAGAACTAAATAGCAATTAGAAATTGGGTGAATGGTCATAATTTAATAACTTAACATCGTCGAGGGCAATATTAGATGAAATTTTAGATTCGAATAAAGTGGCACCTGAAAAGTTACACTGAAATGTTGTTCGTATCGAAAAAAGTAAACAAGTCTGAGTAAATCGTCGAAATTTCATATAGTTAGCTCTTCGATTCGAATGAAAAAAATATTGTAAACTTCAATCGTATGACTTAAAATGTATGTTTGAAAATATCAAATTGACATTTATCGCGTGAATTTTCATAAGTTTTCTTCATTAAAACAATTAATAACCCTCTATTGCATTAGTTTTTTGTAGTATTAGGAGTACTGGTTCTTGGTTGATTTTAGGCCATAGATAACGAAACAACAAATATTCAAAATCCCGGATTCTTCATGATTAACACAGGAAATGCTATAGACATAAATAATAAAAAAAAACAATCAAATCCATTGAAAGTGTCAAAAATGTATCTAATTTAGAGTCCAATTAATTTATTTTGTCAAATTTCTGTTTTTCCGCACATTCTTGTTTATAACCTAATAACCGCTTGTAAAAAAAGACAAAAATATAGAGAACATCTTGACCCTTTATCACGCATTGGTTTCTAAAGTAACCAGATACGACAAACGCTATATCTACGAAACCACTGAATATTTTTGCATACTTGTTTAGACACAAATGTAGGGAATTAAACCAGCTTTCATTTGATACGTTGCTGGTTACAATTGGTTAGCTGAATGGAAAGTTTTTTGTGTTTATGAACTGCTGTAAAAAAAATCCGAAATTATAGCAGAATTCCATATTTTTCCTACCCTCATTTTGTGAGTTTGTACACACTTTTCAACTGTCGAATTATGACTCATAGGACCAAAACACATCAATTGAACTTTCTGCATCATTAGTTTTTTGAAATTTAATTTATTCAAGCTGTTATAGCGATTTGACGCTTTTCCGATTTTCTCGACACATATGCAATTTTTCAAAAATCCAAGTATGGGGTTCTTCTCTGTTTACCGTGGCACAAAACATATATCAAAATTATTCAAAAACAAAAAATTGCGCATTAAATGGTTAACAAATAAAAATGCTTTTTTGAAGCAATGTGATCCGATGCACGGTTACCTTATACAGGCGTTCAAACGTTGTCGGCCCAAAGGCGTTTGTATGCACTAGATATTATCTAGTAGATAACAAAGGAATCTTATAAGCTGCACCTAGAATGTTGAAGAATTGTGATTGGTGGATCCAAAAGCTCAGTTAGCCCATTCGCAAGACTTTTTTTTTACCAGAGCACGCTAACAAATATTTACTATATATCAGCTTGAATAAAAATAAAATGCCTTACATACGTAGGGTGAACTTTTCTACACGATTCATTCCACACGATGAGCGTGTTAAGGTTTATGAATTCCTGTTCAATGCGGTCGGAATAAATTTAATTATTTACACTATTTTAGCAAACAAACTTCCTTTTTTGACAATATGATGTATGAGAACATGCTTCTCTTTATTATTAACTGAATAGATAGAACAACATGCATTCGTTTTGCAAAATTAACTTGACCATAAACATGAATTCTTTTTTCGCTAACGCTACCATTCAAAATACATAAATTCTTTTAACCATTTTTAGTTGCCATCAAACATACTTCTCTTCATTGCTACGAAGTTGGACAAACTTGCATTTTTCTACGTCTCACCAATAGATATGAAAGTTACTATATTGAGAAGGAGATTGCACCATTGAATGCGGAGAACGGGAACATAAAGTCCTGATTGGTTTGTTTGGCTGGCTGGCTGGCTTGCTTGTCACAGCCACTACTGTTTGTGTATGAGAATTGTCTGTTGTCAGCGACGATTTGTTTATGCGCGTCATAGCTTCATCCCTCTCTAACGTTACTGCGATGCTTGCTTGATGTTGCGTTTGTACAGTGATGCCACCGTTGTGAAATACCGACAATTGAACACGATGCGACTTTTTTATGCACATGCCACAACTTCTGTTTAATTCTTATTTATTATGGATAGCGCAACTGATTATTTGCATTGATTTGATGCGGTGGATGTTTTTTTGTTGCTGATCAGCTATTTTTACGTTGTGTTGGTGTGTGGTCGTTTTTGTTTCGCAAATCACCAGCCGAAAATTGAGAGTCGTATTAGTGCTGATGATGGACGCTGGTCCAAGCGTTCGAAATGCGCATTCATTTAAGTAAGTACAATTGCTTTTTTTGTGCTGAGATAGCCAAAGCAATAGGGTGTTTTTCCAACGAAATTTCGGTTTTAGTTTTACAATTATAGAATAAGTTTCAACACAAGTTTTTATTCTTATTTTCTTATTGATAAAAGAGATGATATATTTTTTTTAATTTTGTACGTTTGCATTGTGAAAATTCGAAACACATTGAAAAAACTATTTATGACATTTTCCATCGTTATTACTTCAAGTTCTGCGTTTCAATTCGACAAATTTCCGGACCGTATCATATTTACTTTCCCATTCGTAGCCTAGTCTTTCGCGGAAACAACCATATTCATCCTTTAACATAAATTCAAATTTTTTAACCATTCGAAATTTAGACATAAGTTCAATTGCTTCATCAGTTGAAAAGCGTACGTGTAATTGAATCTTATCCAGCAATGGCAAAGATCTAGCCAATCTCGACCAATCCACGTTATTTGAAGGAATGTAATCGATTATTATGTTCGAAATCTTCGAATTTCTGTCAATGAAATTGTAGAACTCTTCAATGAACGAATTAAGAAATTGTTGTTTTGGAAACGAGATTCGTAATAGCTCGAGCTGTCCAAATGAAAAAGGTAGAAAACATTCTGGCAATTCGTTAAATTTTTTTAAACAAATTACAAATGTCTTCACACTTTTCATTTGTATAGTATTGTCACAGCCTGTGAGAAATGTGATTGGTTTTATATCAAGCAGCAGAGTTTCAATATTTTGCAAACATTCAACTGCATTTCGAAGCAAATCTGTGTTCAAATTGCTGTGAAGAAAGTCATGTGACTCAAGCCCAAGTGGTTTCAATTGTGGATTCAACTGTAAAAAAGCTTGTACCATTTCATTTTGGTCAATGTTTTACCAAACTCCCTAAAAATAAACGTTTCTAAATATGGAAAATTGTTTGTATTGATGCTGAAGAATGATACGTTTCTGCTGTAGACAGATCTAAGTTCCTTCAACTTGGGGAATACTCTGTTGAGGGAAACCTCCCCAGTAAAATCATAGTCTCTGTGGTCAAACCTATAAACGTTAGGGAAAGGCTTATCAAAATGCTCCATAAGAGTACTTGAATATAACATTGATGGATTTATCGTAATATGCTTAACGTATTCAGCACAATAATCGTTGATATAAGTAAATAGCCTCTGATCTCTTTTTGATAGTTTGTCAATGTCCATTTCACTAAAAACATCCATCATCATTTTTAATTTTGAAATCTTGCGCCCAACACACCGCAACAACTGCAGAGCATTCTTTAAATCGTCTATAATAATTGTTGACGCGTCTTTGGTGTAGAATAATAATCGATTTGGAGAAATTCGTATATTACGTAACCAAACGCTTTTATCTCCATATTTGCGAGCATAAACGAGCTCTGCTGCTTTGTTCAGTCGACTGGTTGATTCAGCCACATTCAGTAGATCTATCAGCTCCAAATGCTTGAGAACAGACCCGAGGCAGTCAAAGTTGAGCGCATCAAACTTCATCATTTTACTTGATCAGTATGAAAAGCTGTGAAAACAAATTGAATTCTGAATTAAAAAGTAGAAAAAAAATATTGAATGATGCTTCAACGCAGAATAATTGATTTTGTTATGTTTTTTTTCTCAATTTCACAAGTTTAACTTACCCAATGATTCAAATACACAATAATATGGCTAATTTTGTATGTTGTTCGTTTCACTTTCTCGATGCTAAAACTAGAATAGTTCTCTTGAACACTTTAGCAGTTGAATAGAGAGTGTGGGTATACTTAATTGCGTTTTTAAATGAATACGGTGACTCGGATGCGACAAATTGTCAGGGTAAAATACACTTTGACATGCAAAACACAACTGCCTTCAATGCTGATCTGTTCACAGAGATGACTGAGCGCACGCTCAGTAGCGTATTCAGCAACTCAACTGAGAGCCGTTTTCTGCTCTGTGCGTTTACACGCACTTCGTTATGAGTTTAAGTTCGCACTCTGACTCTGCTGCTAATAAATATGTGCACACTCTGACTCTGTTGCCTTATAACGTTTATACACACATATAAAGAGTTGAGTGTGTATTATCTTCTTCTTTCCTTTGTGTTTCTTTCTTTGTGTACCATCTCTATTGTTTGTTCGTTGTGTACGAGTGCGCTTATACTCACTTCATGGAGTGAGTTTGTTTGTGCCGCAGCGCACTATCGCACTGAGCATGTTTTACGCACGCAAACTCAGTGTCCGCGCGGCCGTTGCTCGTTCACTCGGTGCGCTTCAATCATCTAAAAAAAGTTTAAAACTTGACAGATTTTCAGGAGAAAAACAACGATCGGCTTAATAAATGAGTTCTCAAAAATATTTATTAAACTTTCAACATTAGATGTATGCACTACACAGTACACATAAACGTGTGCTGAGATTCATATACGTCAGAAATGAGTTGACCCCTCGACTTTTACATTTATTCGAAATTCTCACAACTTCATTGGCTCTTGATCAATTACTTTCAAGTCCATGTATATGCCACCACTCGAACTTAAAACGAGTGCTTTTGGATTGATGGTAAAAGGAAATTCTGTCCTCGAGTTGAGTGAAAAATCAAAGGATCTCAACATGGTGACGAGGCCAATTCGAACTTGAATCATGCCAATGCGTGCGCCAATGCAGTTTCGCGGGCCAGATCCGAATGGTATATATGCCATTGGATGACGTCCTTTCACTGCTTCAATATTAAACCGATCTGGATTAAATTTCTCCGGCTCGGGATAATATTCGGGATCATGATGTATAGCATATACTGGAATGACAATGTCTACGTCCTTCTCGATAACATCATTCGTTCCGGGTACTTGATAATCATTTGCAGTATTTCGATTGACAATACTCAGTGGAGGATATTTGCGAAGTGTTTCTGTTTGCAAATAGAGAGATAGAAAAAAATCAATGCCGAAAGTGAGCAATAAAAATACGATCGCAATGTTAAAATGTAAAGCCAACCTTTGATTATTTTATCGATATAAGGCAAATCAAGCAGCATTTCGTATGTGAATGCTCCGTGTTTTGCTAATTTTTGACGTATCTCGTCTCTGGCTTTTGTTTGTATGTCCGGATTAAATGCCAACTCGTACAAGCAGTTTGTTAGGACTGCCGATGACATTTTGAAACCTGCCACGAAAAGTACCAATGCGTTTGCTATGATTTCGTCTCTTGACATTGCTTTGTTGCCCGCTTGGTTTTTCAATTTCATCAAAGTGTCAACGTAATCATTTCGTTTTACATGATTTTTTCGCGATATTCAAATAATTCATCAACAATATTTGTGAAAAAATCCACAACACCTTCGTGAAGTCTCTTAAATTGGAATTTTATTGCGATGCTTTTCCATCCGGCCAAAAATATTAGCGCTAATTGACCGTGTCTTGGATTTACAAATATTTGATTATTGATGGTTGCGTATATGGGCAAGGGTCAGTAAGACGAAACCACGCAAAAAATGTTTCTAAGGAGCAAAAAAGTATATTAACGTCGTTCGATCGCAATGAATTTTTGCATAGCTTAATTATTTCATAAAACTTATATTCTCTGAAAATTTTATCCAATTCGGATAATTTTTTCATATGAAAATCTACAAATTTTCGATTTTTTTCCGATTTTTGTAACGTTACCGACCGTTTTTTGAAAGCACAAGATTTCTACTATGCTTTTACAAAACTACAAGAACCTTTACATATTTTTGTAGAAATGGGCCAAAACTTTAATAATAAATTCGAGAAAATATGATTTTTATTTTCTTTTCTGGTTTTTGGAGCACTCAAATCGCACGTGTAACGTTACCGATTTTTTTTGTAACGTTACCGATTCTACGCCTACTGGGTCCAGAGACCACCAAAACAGTTTTTCATGCACACCCTGTATTTCTATCTTTTCTTTGATCCTTCATCTACGATATAATGAGTGACAACAGATTTATGCCTGGGTAGATTCGCTAATTTTCATAAAAACGTTGAGCAACCTCGCAAATCACTTCCAAAATTTTGTAACGTTACCGACGCCTTTAATCGTTCATAAGTCCAATACTATAGGTGATAAAAATAAAAACTTTTCTTTGAAATGTGTGGTATGGGCAGCACTATCATATGCACTTTTGAAATTTTGGGTTTTCATTATTATTTTCAGAGATATGGGCGAAATAGGCGTGCGAATTGTAACGTTACCGACCTGACCCTCGCCCATATGGAATTTTGTTCGCTCATGCAGTTACAGTCAATACCAAATGCGGACGCACCATTCATATCAGTTAAAAATCGATCGATTAGATCTTTCATTTCCAATTGAACGTGATTTTGGTGTTGAATTAAATTTGCACGAAATCGTTCAGCAACTTCAATCATTACTGGAAACATTGACTTCAATCGGCCAGATGAAAATATTGGTGACAATTTATCGCGCGTTGGTTTCCATTTTGGACTAACAACAACAAATACGTGTGCGCTACGCATTTGCATCGTCGTAGAAAAATCCTTTGTTTTGAAAATTACTGAAATCTTTCACGAGAATATTCTTCACTAAATCAAGATCTTGAACGATTGCAACTGGGCGCGAGAAAATATATGTTCCAAAGAATTTTTTGCCAGACGATTTATATTTGTCGTACATTTGTTTAAATAAAACTCCAGGATTCCACTTTGTTGCAAAACCTTTGATATTTACAAATGGAATCGACGGCTCATCATGCGGAACGTTTCTCGCTTTCCAATATCTAAACGAATACTTGAAATAGCCATGCGCAATTGAGAGAAATGAAATTAAAACAACAATTACTCCGATTAAATATTCCGCTCTAGGAAATGGTAGAAAATTACGGTCTACCGCTTCGAAATCCATATTTAGGCTACTTTAAAATCACACTCTTGCTCTGCGAAAAACCAAATTTTAAACCGATTCGGATCAAACACTCAACACTTCTGAATACATCTTCGCCCGAATATCACTATTTATATCTTTCGCCTACATTTAATTGAATATGTATATCAGAACTGATGCTCGTCACACGATTAGCGAATGATAGTTGACTTATTTTTCCAGTTATTTACCACTCATGCTCAATAAAAGGATGAAATGTAAATTAAGCCTATTTTTTGGTGCTATTGCATAGTCAGTTCACAATCAAAAATTAATTATAAAAACAGCGAAAAAGAATTTTCAATCGAATTATAGTTTTCTTCTAATTTAATAAAGTTTTTATCCCATGAATATTCCCAAAATAAAACTAATAAAAACGTGCCACGATTATTTAATATATTCAAATCGTTTCTTTCATCTTAAATTATCAATGTTGACCTTTGGAGATTCACTTGGCTTCGATAGTTTGATTGAAAGCTGTGCGATTAAATTTTATATGCAAATATGGAGCCACTGCGTGCTTATGCGGAGCGAATGAATGTGCTATTTTCGTGGCAATCTTTCGTTTTTTTTGAAATTTGAACATTTTATTTGATCAGGGCAAACTGTTACTTTTCCGCAAACTTTGTTTGTATGGAAAAGTACTGGTTTTACTAGCCAAAATTTCATGACATCTCCTCTTTCGGACCACTATAACGTCACGCCAAACTTCAAATAGCACATATCCATACACTAGGCAATGTAGATGGGAACAAATCCTACCGATCAAGACCTATCTGCCTCCAAAAATACGTTGTTTACTATGAAAAATGTGTAAAATAGCGATGTTCGTATGGCGTCGTCCGCGTTCGCGTTTTTTGTTCGCCGATTATCTCAAAAAATTGACAAGATAATTGAGATCTGTAAAAGCCAAAAGTTTTGGCATGTCGAGACAAAGCTTCGGATTGATTTTGAGCCCATTCTGATTTACCAATAAGCCTCCGACTGAGGACCTGAAAAACCTTGAAAAATAACACTTTTGTACGGGAAATACCCGAAAAAGGCATTTTTCGGGATTTCAATCAAGGCAAACTGCCATTTTTTCACAAAAATAATGGGAGTCTGTGAACAACCGAACACCTACTTGCCCATAAATTTGATCCAAAATCGACATTTCTTGAAATTTTCCTCGAAAAATAGACTTTTGTATGAAAAATCACACAGAAAGCCATTTTTTAAGGTTTTGATCAAAGCAGACTCATATTTTTTTGCAAAAATAATGGGAGTCTGTGAACAACCGAACACTTACTTGCCCATAAATTTGGTCCGAAATCAACAACTTGTTCGAAAATGACACTTTTGTATGGAAAATGGTCGAAATAGTTATATTTCAAGTTCAAAAATGTTATGAAAAAAGGGTCCATTGAAATTTTGGTTAAACATTAAGCGGGAGGTAAACTAAATTGCTGCGGAGCGGAAAAGTTTGGATTACGTATGTAATTCATTTTATACATTATATTCGTTACAGGGCAGATCCGATATTTCATTATTATTAGTTTCTGGATGTTTGGAAACATAACGGATAAAAAATATGATTCTAAAATAAAAACAACGATTCATTTGGATTTTATTTATTTTAATGCATTTTTTTGGGAAAAAAAAACAATTGAATACAGTTGATTGTAATTAAGTTCGAGTGAAATTATTCGAAAAACTAAAAAAATAGTTCTAACTTGTAACTACTAGCTTGAATATTTGATGTTCTTCGTCTCTGAGTAATTTATTTCGATTGATATTTTTGATGGTCGCAACGTTTCATATGCAAATCACCCAATATGCACCGTTTTATTTCCCATTTATTTCCCACTTGATTCCGTATTTCTTCCTCCATAGCCTCACCATGATAGACTTTAAGTTTTCCCAATAACTTAAAACCGAACACTAAACGGAGCACATCATCAAGTGAAAGTCGATAACCAAAAATATTGATTTCCTTCAGCGATGGAAGTGCCATTAGGATGCGTGATATACTGTCATTGGACCATTGCTCACGAACACTTGTAATAGTCAACTTCTGAATAGTTGGATTTCTTTCGAAGAAATCAAATACATCTTCCGTTAGTAGCTCTAGAGTAACTTCGAACGTCTCAAGTTGATCAAATGAAATTGATGAAAAGGGATATTTTGCATTGGTTGCATCGTCAACACTATTTTTGATATGGAGTTTTTTCATACTTTTCAAATGTATTTTATTGCCGGTGAACTCGGGAAATTGTGCGAATTTCCCATTCACATGGAGCTCTTCAAGATTGTCCATTGGTTCGATTATATCCCGAAATGTATCTTCATCAAAAATGGGATCCCCATTGATCGCCCAGAGATCCAGTGCTTTTAAATGTGGATTCAAGCGCAAACCACTTAAAAGAGTTTCTTTCATGGGAAAATGTCCACATGTTATTTCCAAACGTTCCAAATGAGGAAAGTGATCTTCAAGAGGATAGATTTCTTTTTCATTTCCATTATACTTGAAGCATCGCATATTTGGGAATGTTTTATTGAACCAGCCGGGCTTAGCTGGATCACAATAGAACACAAGAACTGTTTGCACTTTTGGAAATGGCTTTTTGAGTATGTGTAATAAAGCCTCATTAAGAACAAAATAAATATGGGTCAGAGTTTTGGCACAATATTCATTTACGTAAGTAAGAAATGGTTCACCATTTTCAAGCTCGCTGTAATATAATCTTACAACTAAATGTCCAAAACAACGCAATAGTTGGAAACTACTTTTTAAATCAAAAATTCTAAAAAAGTGTTGATCAATGCATATTCTTCTTTTTTCTATTCCTTTTAATCGTTGGTCGCTCAATAGCAAAATTTTTTGACCAATCGTCCGAGAGAAGATAGGCTCAGCCGCTCTACGCAGTCGTTTGTTCGAATCAGCTACATTCAATAGATCATCCATCTGCAAATATTCGAAACACTCTTCCAGACAAATGAGATTCATGTCCGTGATCTTCATTTTGTCGATGCGTCCTGTGAAGAAAATGTGCGAAATTTGAAATTGAATTGGTTTGGATATTTTGAGCAGTAATAAAATGGCTAATTTATTCGAAATTATTAATGAAATAAATCTAAATGGACTTGAAAATAAGTTCTCTTATTTCAAGTAAATTGAACATTTATTCATAAAATCTATTTGTATGCAAACCTTTTGATTTTCCCCCCGAAAACACTTCGATAACTTTTTCTTATTTTTTTGAATCTTTCGAAATCTCCTTTTTAATGTATACGAAATTGAGAGTATTTACGCACAAAGTTATTCCGTGGAATATTGCTATAATATCCTATTTGGAGAAACACTGATGACCTCGACAACCAAAATTCAATTGACTCCAATGTTCAAAAAGTACTAATTAGTGACTGCTGATGTTGTCAAGCTTCCCATTACGCTTTGCTCTGAAGTTGACCTCGTGGAACTCATTTGACATGTATGGAATATCGTTTCTCTTGCATTAATGTTGACCGATGGCTTAAGGAAGAGACACGAAACTTAAATGAGTAAAATTAGAACATTTTCATTCCACGATAATAGGAAAAATAGAAGAAATTAGTGAGTTTGGTTTGCCAATGTTAACGCTTATTGTTTATTGTTTACAAAATAGTCCCGTTAGGTCTTCCATAAGCGTTGTATTAACAGTGTAATACGCTCTGCAAGCGATTTTACTAGAAATAATAGCACAATATTAGCACTTTTGCACCAAAACTAGAAAAATTAGAGGACATAAAGCAAAAAATATATAAAACAAGATGTTGTTTTGCTAGCAGACCCGGTGCGCTTCGCTGCACAAACGAACACAAAAGAACGAAGACGGATTTTTTTGTATTTTTATTCAATGTTGATTTTATTATCCTTGTATTTCAAAATTTTAGTTTTTTTACAAAAACTGCATTTTTTTGGTTTCTGATTATACAGGCATTGCTTGTTGTGCTTCTGTTTGTTGCGGTTCTGGCGTGTTTTGTACTGTTGATAACTGTTGTTGTTCCCCGAAGTACTTCTTTTTCATTTTAAAAGCACTTAATAAAAACACCAATAGCAGCAAAACGATTATTTCTACGGAAACAGTCACTTGTTGTATATTCACGTTAGTAGATACAGTTGCTGTCGCTTCTGCTGCGCTATGCTGTTCTCCAGATGAAGGCCTGAACAAAAAGTATGAGCCTACAAACGTTACTGCTGCTGCCACTGACATTCCAAACATAGTAATGATTACCATTGTAACGATCTAGAATGCAATTGGAAGAATTGGATTAATGGTTCACACCACACTAACAATAATGTTTCACATTTTTCCATTCACTTAAATTTTGTTCACTAATAAATCCATGATGGATAATACTTACTATCAGATTCCAGATGTAAATGCGCTCGAAATTTATACAATTATATTAATTCAAGTAAAAGAAAACCAATTGTCCCCTTCTATGACATTAATTTTGGCACTGCATATCAAGTGAAGAAGAAGTTTGTATGAAATGTTTCGGCCGAAAACGGAAGCAAATGCACCTGCGCAATTGAAAAAAAATTCAAATTATTACTACAAAAATATGCGTATATATATTCGCGAGTTCGCGTGAAAGAAATACATACGGGCAAAAGTATTCAAATCAGCACCATCTGTTTGGAATGTGCCCAAGACTTTCAAATATAGTTTGCTTTCTTCTCCTTCATCGACGGCATCGATAAGGTTATTAAGTTCGGTTAATGGTTTCATTTCATCGATCGATGCACCGATTGATCTTATTTTCAATGCCTCTACAAATGAAATAAAAAAATGGGAACTTAATTATGTTAAGTTGCCCATAATTAACACTAAATCATTAACCAGCTAACCATTTTCTTGTGCTAAACGAACATTTTCGTTTGCCAAACTTTCGAAAAGAGATAAAATGTGTGCTCGACCAACGGATTGCTGAAGAACATGAGACATTTGGTTCATAGCTGTTTCCAATTCGGTTCGCAAAGTTTGATTCATCTTTTCTGTAATAGATTCTTTCGTATAGCTGCACTCCATAACGCATAACAAATAAGTAAACAGAATTTAATTTATGCCGTGTGATGAATGGCGAATTAGCAATAGATGGAATGGTTCCAATAGCACAATAGCTTCAAACGATTGAAATCACGAATTTTGTGTGAGAAAAGAATGAGAAAAATTCAACATCACATTAACAACAATGTTACACTTTTTGTTTACACTAAAACTTTACTCGCTAAATCCAAACAACACTTTTCTCGCACTCATTTAAATGTTGTTCACTATAAAATCCATGATGGAAAATACTTACTATCAAATTCCGTGTGTAAATCCGCAAACAAATGCAAGTAAGAGAAAACACTTGAGAAAATCCGCTCGAAATGTATTTAATGATGAAAATTAAATCAAATTCCGTGTGTAAATCCGCAAAACACTTGTGTTTAGCTGAACATTCCAAGTAGAAATAACGAATGTCATTGCACATTGCACACTTGCCTGTGATTATGTGCTGATCATAAACAAATTGTTATATTATGTGTGAAGTAAGAAATGGACAATGTATGCCGTTATTGTTATAATGTAAAATAAAATTGACTTTACTGAAATTCAATGCAAAGAAATGCAATGCTCAGCGAAAACAGCAGAAATGTGTGTAATATGCAAATATATATGGGAAAGGAACACCTTCACTCAAACCGTAATAACTCGACAACCAAAACACATACAGAGGTTTTTACATAAAAACCTTCGCATAAACAGCACCTTTCAAATGCTTGTCTCAGATTTGAATTTGCTCGACTCGTTCTTGAGTTATGGAGCCTCAATCAATATTGTCACTTCTTTTTATATATATAGATTGAATGTAACTAGACTCTAATAGAATTCGTGTCTCGCCCCTGGCTGATGGCCCTAAATCGTTTTTAATTTTGGTTCTCTCTTTTTTGTCACAAAACAATTCTTTAGAAGGTGAAAAAAAATGTTTTGTTGAAGATATACCACTTCAATTGATGCTTCAAAGAAAATTCCTTAGAAGAACGGTAATCACATGTAATAATTAGACTAATTTAGACGAGAATTGCACCAAAGAACAAATATTTAGATTATTTCGAATAGTTCATACTTCAAGGCTTTATTATTATCAAATCTCTGCGAAGGTTTAATTGATGCCTAGATTAATACTTAAAAAAAACGAGAAAAATAAAACTTTTGCTCAACTTGTATTCTACCACCTTTAGGCCTATATAATACCACTTCAACGCTGTATATAAGTGCTCACTTTTCCAGCTATTGATCGTTTTGAATCACCATTCGATTAGTTGTTATTCATTTTGAATTATTTTATGATAATTTGTCTCCGAAAAAATGGAGAACCCCCAGTCACTGGGTTCCAGTGTTAAGTTGATTTTATTCAATCAAAGTCAATTTTACTCAATGTTCGAAACATTAAGTTTCACCTCCTAAATGAGATATTCTGATGCTGTGTGTGAATGCATTTGAAAATTATGCAAGTAAAAACCAAATTCACTTCCATATGCTTTGTGTCATTACATGACAACAGTTCTAAATAATTTTTTGAATATTGCATTTTGCTTGAAATATTTATTTCGAAATGTTCTGCGAATACGTTATTCGAGAAAATTTCGAGGGTAAGTGTTCACATCCCCCGTATTTAGAATTGTTATTCTTCAAAAACTAATCTGTCCGAATTAAAAGCCGCTATAAATTTCAAGCATGTACGTTTACTAGTACTAACATGCAACAGAAGCACATGTGGTCGGACTACTATAATTACGGTATAAAAGTGCAGGCATTAAAATGATAAAAACAAGTGAACCGTTTAATATTTTATTACGAATTAAATAAGACAAATAAACAACAACAAGCGTTCTGCATTCGCGTTGATCAATCATGAAATCGAATGTGTACTAAAAGTTTACGACCACCGAGTAGCCAAGAATAATTTGTTGAACATATGAAGATGCCGTTAAAAAAGAGCATAAATGCTATAAACTATGAACGTATAGTTTATGCTGCCCATGTTTGTGAATATAACTCAATTAAAATGCTCATTTGCGTTTCTAAAATCACATTCGAAATATCTCGAAACCTTCGTCAGAAAATGTTCATCAAATTGTATCTCAAAGGCTCTATCTACTCTAACTACATTGCACACTCAAAGAGACTCCCATCGAAGTGCGACTTAAATTTATTGCGTTCCAGGCCCATTTAAAAGAGCATGTTAATTTTTTCTTGTATTAAATTTACGATTATATGTGGATGCAGTGAGTGCACGGGAGAGACGATAGTTTAATAGGGTCATTAAGCAAACATGGACAATTTAAGTGTAGATAGTGAGTGAGGAACTGTGTCTTCGGGGCGTTACGTTTAATCGACGATATGTCCAATTATTATGGAAATGTGTTCAGTATGTGTTTGCAAAAGGGAACAGATATAATTTATCGAGATTATTTAAGATGCCCGATTGATTGCGCCCAGCACACAAGTCATTGCTCACATATTTAAATTGACCGTATTTTATCGACACCGAAAGCGGAATGAGTTATTGGTCGTTGAATGAACGGATTTTAAATGGAGACGACCATTCAATCTCTTTAACTTACGATTATGTTCACATGTCTCATCAGCATAAGCGAAATAAGTATTTGAAGCTTAAGTATTCAATAATCCCCTAAATTTAGACATCGAATTTTGACTGTTTACATTTTAAAGTTTGTATCGCTTTGTTTTGCTGGCGCTATATGATTTCAACGCATTTTTTTTTTCTTCTTTTATTGAAATTTTATTAATTCAAACACAATTGATTCATGAATTTTAAATTTTTTTAATCTTTTTCATCAAACAATATCTGGTTTTTTTCGCTTTGGATTCTGAGAAGACGGTGAAAAAACTCGATTTTATGGCAAAAAAATTCAATTTTCAGAATGATTCAGCTAAAAGATATTGATATAATTTACTCCAGCAAATGGTTCGAGTTGAATCTTCTCATTGCAAATTGGAGTTTTTTTCCAGTTGTTTCGAGAAATATTTAACGATTCAAGAAACACCTATGATGTGAAAATCAAGGCTTGAAGGGAGTGAACTGTTTTGAGCGGAAATTTTTCACAGAATCACTTGTTCCAAGTCTAAAAGAGCCATAGCTTCCAACAAAGGGACCACAAAAAAATCTATAAAAAAAAGAGTTTAACTCGTCATTGCGCCGATCATTTTTTATCGTGGGGAGACGGTCGATTTACATCAATGACGATTCAAGCGGGCTCATAAGAATTACTATGAATTCCCTTATCGATATTGAATGATTCCCGAAAATCGCAAGTCGTCTCATGTTACACGTATGTGAATGTAAAATTTAAAATGATTTTAAACGGATCCGATCAATTCGTCAAACTGCTGTCATGTGGCAAATCATAAAAATGCGACGGCAAATCAATCGGGTTTAATCAATTCGGCGTGGGTTTGATATTACAGTATATTCTCGTGTTCTCGGTTTCGCATCGCGGGTGACTAGTGAATACCGTGTTCTCGGGCTCAAACTGATTTGAAAAGTATTGAGAAAAAAAATCAACAAAGAAAACCGCCGCGTCGCAATAACAATAGATGGGTTTCTGTGAGCCGCGAAACTAATCACAATAACCCATTCCAATTGTGGAAGATGATGTCGTATTCAAGAGAGATGATTTCAAATATCCACCGGTTCAATAGAGACGCACCGCGTATCCAAACAAATAAATCAAATATTCACGATTCTTTCGCTTTTTTTTTGTTCCGTCAAAATCATTTCGAACCACAAAAATAATAGGAATTCAAATCGTTTGACAGGCCAAAGTAATAAATATCTTCCGTATGTGTGCACCATTCCACCGTGTGCATTTTTTTTTCTCCTGCTATTCCACTCCGTCGCAATCATGTGCATGAATTGCTTTTTTTTCTGCATTCAATCCGTGCTGTTCGCTAACCCTAAACAAAAACGCTATACGTGGTACGCACATTTGGATGCGAGCGCGTCGCGGTCTCATTTGTATGCGGATTTCCAGTGATTTTAATCTAAAAATCATAACTACATGTGTCGACATATGTGAATTACAAATTTTGATGAATGTACTTATTCCCCATCAGTTTCAAAGCGCATAGCGACTCGTGTGGGAAAACATGCGACGTGTTTTTTTTTGTTCGTTGCATTCGAGCGATGCCAAAGCAATTTTGGTCGATGCTCGGTGTGCGATTTTATTGGGCCTTTACCACGATGAAGTTTATTTGTGGCCACACACCGCGGTTTTGGGATCCCCACAATCTATTTCGATGTGCCGTTCTATTGAAATTGCTTTTCTATACGATTTTTCCGAAGAGAACCAAAAAACTGACGAAAAAAAAAAAACTGAACCAAAAAAAGTTCACAAATTCTAAGAAATTGTCCAGAAATATCGAAAACAAATCGCTGGTCTACATCGGTAAAACCACATTGTTTTTACATCCAGATTTTGGCGTTTGCAAAAAACGTTCGTACCAAATCAAATTCCCAATTCTATAGACAACGGTTCGATGATGAACGTTTGAGTCATATTCTCATTAAACCGAGACAAAAAAAAATCACCCAAAAAGAACCTTCACATTGAGTATGATGCTACGTGATGATTTGCTGGTGTACAAAAGGCCATTTCTAAAGTTTCCCCCTTGTCGAACCATAAAAGTCTATTGTTGTTTCACACCAACTGAATAAATGGTTTCTTCTTTTTGGTTTAATTCGGGCAAATATCTAAAACGGTATCATCATTTGTGTGTGAGTGCGATAGACATTCCATTGCCTATATTTATTTTTGGATCGAACCAATTTTGGAACAACATTTTATAAATAAACAATCACAATCTGTGACAATTCGTGCCGAAGAGAGAGAAAGAGAGAGAGAGAGAGAGAGAGGAATATAAACGGTGCGTTTGCTGTTTGAAAAAACGGGCAGTGTCAGCACAAACACAATTACAAATTGCGAACAACGATAAATATGTTGGCTTTGTAATTGCAAATGAGGGCGACGAATAAATTCAATCAAAACAACATACATTGATCTATATAGACAAATGCTATGCCAATTGCGTATTGACCGAAATCGAAGACAAAAAAATTGATGTAATTAGGCCTTATCGCCTATCAAAGCCATTTTTTCTCTTTCAATAATTCTCGATGTGTTGAATCACCTCAATTGATAGGGCAAAAAAAAACGCCTTGAATTTTTTCTTTTCATTCATTGAAATACGAGCAATTCCAGTTGATTCGAGTCGTTTGATTGACTTCGTGATGAAATATTCAACTCAGTCAACGATTGGAATAAATCGAGACACGTACGTCGGCTATTTTTAATCAAAATTCCAGAATCAAAATAGATATCGAACATAAAATATTTCCGTTGGACAATTGTCAGATTCGATTCCAATTGGACTCGATTGGACCAAAAATAGTGAAGAAAAATTGAAGTAGTATCAAAATAGAATCGAAGTTGATGAAGTAAATATCGAAGCATAAAAGAAAATCAAGACAAGTTTTCAATTAAAGTAGCTCGGAGCTACTAGCTCCCGGATTGATTACTTTAAATACGATTTTAATGAACACAACATGATATGAGCATTTTCGAATGACGCTTGCTGCGATATCTTCGTATCATGGCATTTAATCGATGTGTACTCACTTCGCACGCAAACATAGCCACTGAAAATCTCACGACACTTGTGTTTAGTTGTGATGATAACGATAATTGAGAAGGAACCGTCCCTGTTATCATTTCCTGCCATCGTCAGAAAAAAAAACATTGTGCGATTTGTTTTTATCGTTAGCGAGCCGGATGAGCATCACGGTTTATTGCACGTAAGTCCCGAATATAAATTAAACATGACGATTAACAGCCAGTTTGTTTACGTTTTTTTCTTCAATGTTTTGCCGTCAGTGTTCAAATGAACACTTAAAGTAAATGATATAGTCTCTCAAACAGAGTAATATAGTGATTAAATGTACGTGCATCGTTTAGTGATGTCCATTAGACGCCATGTGATAAAAAGCGGACTTTTAAAGCGGAATGTGAACACATTTCAATGAGATAATAAATTCTAATCGCAAGTGGCATTACATTCACTTTCTTTTGCAGAAATGATGAATCGCAAAATGTGAGGTCGTTTCGTTCACATTCATTGACTTTTTTTCTCTCAAACGTACTCCAAATTATGACCTTTTCCGATTTTTTCACACATTTTAATCCAAAAATAACACTCATTTAGTGTAGGTCCAGAGCGGTCAACGAGCGCTCGTTCGTTCGTTCGTATGCGAACATGTTCGTTTGTTCGTTCGTTCGTTCGTAGAATCTACGAACATGTTCGTTCGTTCGTTCGTTCGTTCGTAGAATCTACGAACATGTTCGTTTGTTCGTTCGTTCGTAGGTAAAATTTCATTTTTTTTTCAAACATAAAATTTTCTTATTTCTTAAAAAAATATAGGAATGATCTTATGTACTCAATAATACTGTAAGCACTGTAATACTGTAATTTTCAAGTTGTGAACATTATTTTCGCACAAAAAATTGAACGAATATTTTTTTGAGTTTCCACTTGCACAATTGGATGCATAATAATGCAATAAGCAATAATAATGCTGGTTTCAAATGTTGTGAAACGAAGAAAGTGATGCATACGGAGAGAGAGATAGAAAAAGTGACAAAGACAGTGTTCATCTCTTTTTGCCAAGTATGGTGTGCACATTTCAGATTCGTCTTGTTGCTGTGATATCATGAAGCACGTTGTCTCTCGAACTGTGTGTGTTGTACGATCACAGAACAAAACATTGTCTAAACGTATAACTGTTTTGCACGTGGCGATTAACACAGTGCGTAAAACACACACTGTTTGAACGTCCATGTGATTTAAATCATCACTGCAACAAGTCTCTCTGAATTGCACACCATAAATGACAAAAAGAGATGAACTTTGCTGTCTTTGTCATTTTTATCTCTCTCACTCTCTCTCTCTCTCTCTCTCTCTCTCTCTCTCTGTATGCATTACTTTCATCATTTTACAACTTCCACGTTCATGTCCAGCTAATTATCATATCATTCTATTCTCGCCAGCGGACACACAAACCACAATGAGTGAAAGTAAGATTTTCAGCGATGTTTTTTGTTGAGTGAAGATGTTTTTAATTAGTTTTATGCATTCAATTGCGCAAGTGGAAACTCAAAAAAATATTCGTTAAATTTTTTGTGCGAAAATAATGTTCACAACTTGTGAATTACAGTATTATAGTGCTTACAGTATTATTGAGTACATAGGATCATTCCTATATTTTTTCAAGAAATAAGAAAATTTTATGTTTGAAAAAAAAAATGAAATTTTACCTACGAACGAACGAACGAACAAACGAACATGTTCGTAGATTCTACGAACGAACGAACGAACGAACGAACATGTTCGTAGATTCTACGAACGAACGAACGAACAAACGAACATGTTCGCATACGAACGAACGAACGAGCGCTCGTTGACCGCTCTGTGTAGGTCCTACTAGTATACATTTCATAAAATTCGAATTTTTTTTTTGAATTCGATGGAATTTTTTCTATCAAGACAAAATCCACCCAAACGGTATTAAATAGATAAAAATAAACCCGAAACAGTCAATTCACATGATAAATGTGTGGTTACTTATTTCAAGCAATTCCTAGTTCATGCACCTTCAGGGGTAATTTAGCTGTAATAGCTATTAAATCAAGTAAACATGACACTGAAACCCGAAAAAAATCATTCAAGCGATGAATGAGACAAAAACAAATAAGTTTTGTGTTTGGTTGTTGGATGCAGAAAAAAAATTAGTTGTTCCTAATGAACAAAATTAGAACTATGGTCTCATTGACCACAAAAGAAACTTTTTTTTCGTTTTGTTTTGTTTCGAATCATTTTTTTTTCATTTCAAGTTAAAAATTTGCTCGGTGAGACAAAAACCAGCAATGCTGGTCGAGCATTAAATTGAAGTCAGTGATTTTTTTGTTTATCTCCCAGTCGCCAGAAGCAAAGCCATTATTTATTTAATTCGTCTTATTTGAATATCGAAAATAAACATCGTGTGTTGTTGTTGTTGTTGTTGTTGTTGTTGTTGTTGTTGGTCATCGCTTTATTTACAGCTGTTCTCCAATGAAGTGTCGCACTTCGAACGACCGAACGAACGAACGAATGAACGAATGAAGGGAACAAAAAAACATTCAAATCAATGCAAATAATAACAATGTATTGTTATTCCAGCGACTTTATTATACGGGCACCGAAACATGCTTTTAATAGCATTGTAATCATTCTGACCGTAGACAGTGTGTGTTTTAGTACGCACACTGTTACGACTCATGAAAAAAAAACAGTGGCCGTCTCATTGTTTGCGTGTTGAGTATGGTTATCGCTCGTTCTCTTTTTTTGCATCTTCACACAATTGAACACCTAAGCCTAACACAGCGCCAAGTCACTGACAGAGTAGCTGTAATTGTATGTGGTTTTATGTCGATTTCGCACACTTTCAACACACATCTTGCTACACGGCACTTCTTGGTTGTGCAGTGTGTATACACTACACAGGCAAGACATGCCGTGTACACAATACAAACCGAAAATGTTGATCTTGTGGTCGCACACAAACGAACGAACCAAAAAAATAACAACAGACAGACGAAACGAAACGATTTGAGTTTTCGTTCGCTCCAGTTTGATAGTTAATTGAAAGTTTTAAAATGAAAGTTGATGCTGAGCCGAAACGTTCGTCGTCAGTGTTGTGTGCGCTCTGGAGCTCGTTTTGTTGTCGAATTGAATTTGTGTGAATTTTTGAACGGAGATTTTTTTTTCTTTTGGTTTCTCTGATTTCATTTCTTGCGAACCGATCGGAGTGAATTTGTGATTGGGTAATTAAATGTTTTGTTTTTTTTTGTATTTGTTGCTAATATTCTAAATAGTGTGACTTTGAACTGGAATATAGTGTCATGACTTTGAATTTTGATGTGATTGAATCGAAATAATTTTCGCTGATTCTCGAATGCTCGTCATCGTTGTTGGGTCGTTGTTGTTGACGAATCTCTTCAAATCGATTTGTATAATGCATTGTTATCTGTAATTGATACTTATGTCATTCAGCTGTTGTAACTGATGATGATTGTGGAAAAAATGCATCGATCGGAAGATGCTAATCAAACTGTTGCTTAATTGAAATAAATTGAACTTAGGTTAAACCTATTTCAAACGATTAATCGAAGCAAACGATTTTTTTCTAGAATCTCAATTTTAGATCGAAAAAACTGAGCGACATTCAAACTCAATCCTGAGGCTGAAACTCTATTCGTGAGAAGAAAAAAAAAACAATTTAATGAACCGATAGAAAAATGAAATGAGTGAAAAAAAAACATAAGTAGCATTCAGTCCGTTGATAATTTGTGGTTCACCTTAAAAGTTCGTTGAAGAGAGTAATTTTCATATTTTCTTGTTGTTCGCGCCGTGTGTGTGTATCAAATTGCGATTCGAAATCGATAGAATAGAATCGAAGGCAGTATAAATTGAATTCGTTGTGGCTCACCGTGAATACCCCAGCACCATGATTTGTCTAGATTTCACAGCGTTGATGTATGAATTGTCGTATGAATCAAAGTATACGATAAAGGCCACTTATTCACTTTAATAAAAAAAAATGTAAACGTCAGATACGAAAAATAAATGAGAAACGTCTCATGTACAGTACACACCAGGCGATTACATACTACGGCCAAAAGAAGAAAAAAGTCACTATTGACTGAACACATAATTAAATCGTTGCTTTGGTGTCATTACGATATGAAAACTCGACAATAGCGAATTTTTTCCTTTAATACACTACACGTTGATGTTTTTTCTCTTCATTCTTAACTCATTAGCCACTCGTAGAGAACACAGTGTAATTATTGTTGATTCGCAAAAAAAAGCAGAACAAAAAAATTCCCTTTTAACAAAAAGAAAATTATTTGTTTATTCTTTTGCAGCTAATTTTCAAAGAGGTTATCGCATACGTCGTTGTCCAATGGAGAACAGAAGTCGAAATTTTTAGCCTGACCCCAAAGATCAATGTGAAATAAAAAAAACTTTTGCGCAATCAAAACAGTAGCACGTTGCAGAAAAAAAAACAGTTTTACGGTTGTGATTCAAGTGTTTGCAGTTTGGAAATATTTACAATTTAATTTTGATTAAGATTGAAGTGAATGAAGAGGAGGAGAAATAAACAGAATCAAAAAACAAACAGATAAATACAGAAAAACTTCAAAAAAAAGACAAAAAAAGTCGAAGAAGAAGAAGAAAAAGACAAATTTCAGAAAAAAACGAAGAAGATTGCATTGACTCTAAGTGTGTATTAGAGCAAAAAACTTTAATAATTGAAAAAAAAATAACACAAATCAAAGAATTAAACCGATATTGAAGGACAATTTTGCGGTTACAAAAAGCCAAATTTCTAAAGAAACTTTATCGTAAAAAATTGCCAAATTCCAATTGTGTTTGTGTGCTGTGTAAAAAATTTGTGAATTTCCCATGGATACGGCTTGGCGTTTTCGTTTGGTGTTGATCATGACATTTGCAATCATCATATTTGGTGACATGTTGGGCTATGCCAATGTCAAAGGCGACAAAGACTCCAATGGAAACCACCAACGCAACGTTGGCACCACGCTCAAAAAGGCCCATCACAATCACCATAGCCCTCATCCGAATATTGAAGGTATTATATCATTCATATATGGGCCATATAATCCAGCCCACTAAATTCTTATCAGTTATTCTTATCGTTACCATTTTTTATACGCTCTCTCACATCTCTTTCATTCAAATGACCTTTCTGTGGGTCACAAGTGTTCGACACAATTTATCGGCTGCGTCAAACAAGTTTGTGGAAAAAAGTTACCGAAATGAACTGGAAAAACAGGCAATACTTGAGACCCATGTCTTGGGTTTGACAAACTTTGAGTGATATTAATTTTTTTCTAGTCTGTTGTAGTCTTAAAAGTCTGGCTTTTTAATCGAACTGAACAGACTCGGTTTCTGAGTACTGGATTTTGTTTGAAAAATCAAGTCATCTCTGGTTTTGCCGTTGAAATAAAATGTAATACGATTGATGATTCGAAGTTAAAAAGAACGAGTTTGCAAGCGTTTAAAGAAACGTCATCGCTCCCATCTGATTTACGTCATATTCCGTTTAATTCAAATGAATTGTTGTATTTAATTCACTTTAAAATTCATTTTTTTCTCTCAATTCACGTCTAATTTTGTTTAATTTTTTTTCATTCTCGTCATATTTTCGACAGAGAAAATTGATGATAAAATGAGGAAACATTGAGTTGCTCAATTTGTTCAAAAACCAAGATTGAATTAAATTGTTTAGCTAATACAACGACGTGAATTTCGCATTTCCCATCAGTTTTCTAATGAAATTATCTCCACTAAATTTTATTCCTGACTATATTTCCGTTGCTAATTGCCTAATCGGCCACCGTTGCTCAAACTGCTAATAAAATTTGCAAACAAAATGGTTAAAACAAAACAATTCACAAAATTGATGCAAAGAGGAAATTTTTGGTTACGGGTATAAAATATTTACAGCGGTGATTTTTATTCGAACCGTGCGAAAGCGCCGCAATAAAAAAAATTTTGTTTCTATGCACACGCGCGCAATTCAAATGAGTTAATGTGTAGAAGCAGTAAAAAAAACGGTGGAATATAATGAAGGGAATTACGTTTGCCGTTCACGTAACAAACGTTAATGTTGCGTGCAGAAAAAAAGCATGTTTGCATTGTTTATTTCTTGTGTAGCTCATCGACTGTTTGTTTTTTTTTTTATTTCCCCAGATTTAACCATTTGTTTTCGCTTTTTTTTCGTTCGTTCCACAGATTCACCGTCAACAAAAGACATCGAAGATTTTATATCGAAAAAATCGAACAGTAACACCAAATTGCTGCAAATCGATTTAAAGGACAAAATTACATTGGCCAATAATATGCGTGAAGCATGCTTACCGAAGTTGCTGTGCGAAATTGCCGCCAAACCATCAAATGTCATCACAGAAAAAGAACAAAACCTGCTCGATTTGATTAGGTAAGATACCGTCTGTTTCCATATGCATGCAAGCCGTGTACGCTCACGTTCAACCTCAAATTGGTCAACCGCAAAAAAAGAAGAAGATGAACGGCTCTTGTGAATATATGTACTCAATCAAGTCGATCGGATGAGAAAGAGAGAGAGAGAGAGAGAGAGAGAGAGAGAGAGAGCGACCTCCGTATCAACATTGTTGAATTGAATTGTTGCTTCAGAGAAAGCAATGAACGCTAAATACCCAACGCGAATACAAAGAGAAATGTGAATTTTTTTTCGTCTTCAGTACAGTCTTGCAGAGTCTCGTAACAACTTTCACTCTCTTTCTCTGCCACAATGAACGCTTCAAATCGCGGATTGTATATTGAAAGTAAAATTGTATTGATATGCGTCGGATGGAAAAATGTGAACAGTGCTCACTGTGTACACATTGTTTCAAGTGAGCGATTTTATTTCGAAATGACGCGACTACATTTTGAGTTCAACAATTAGCGGCTTTTTTTCTGCGTTGATAAATCTTACCGAAAGAGTCAGCGCAATTGTGATGCGAGAACAACGTCATTATATAATTAAAAAAGACGTCATTACGCTTAACAGAATCGGTTTAATGGCTACAACGACAAAATCCTACGAAATTCATGGCTCCAATAAACAAAACATTTCGAGAAAAAAAAACGAAATGGTTATTTTTAACATACCTGATAGACTACTTTCTTTATATGGATATACGGTTTAAGCAAATTCATTCCATGGCACACAGACTCATTCCGCATTTTGTTGGTGTGCAAATAAATCCCGCAGCGCTTTGACTGATGAATATGATATTTGCTCGATGGATTTTATTTTCGTGCTAATTTGCATTTGTTTTCTTTTTTTCGGCAGATCGACGACACTGTCGTTTGTTTGGCAGTATTCAACGCCGACCAAATGGCATTTCGCCGCACACATGGGACAATTGATGCGTGACACAATCGATTCGTTTGGTCGAGCAACGGGTTGCTCGGAACTATGGCCACAATGCCCATTTAATTCAGCCACACTGCTACAACTCAACAAAAAAGATGCCGGCAGCCTATCTGGATACTAAATGAAAAATCTTCTACTGGACTTCGTCCGAATGAACAACCCCTTTAAGCCTGCGATGACACGACTCAATATGTTTAAAAAATATATGAAAGAAAAACAAATTGTGATAAAACCATGAACTCTCGATCAAAATTTATTTACAACGAACGTTACTCACATTCTCAGAGCACACGCATGACTTTTTGATGATTCGCTGTGAATTTGCTCGAATTTTGGGAATTGTAGAGAATTTTAGGGAAAAACACACTTTGTATTCCATTGAAATATTATGATGAGTTTAAGTAGGTGAAAAATGTAGAAATTAGAAAAGGAAGAGGAGGAGGAGGAGGAGGAGAAGAAGAAAAAGAAGGACTCAAGGGGCGATTCACGAGCGCTTTCGAGTTCGAGTTTTTGCAAGTTTTTGCGAGTTTTTGAGTTTCATATTTAAAATGTAAAATGGATTTAGGAAATTATTTTACATTCTGCAGTTGATTTGCTTGTGTATATCGTTTCGTTAATATTTTAAATCAGTTGTGAATGCTTACAAAATCATATTCATGTGTTTTTTTTAAGTAAAATTCAACTTTTCGGGCATTATTCGGTTTGCCCGAGTTTTGCGAGTGCGAGCGTTCGTGAATCTCCCCATGGAAGGACCCATAAAAAAAATGTAGACTGCTGCTAGATTTTGCCAGCAACTTGATCTAGACCTGGTCTACAGTCAAGTCTGCACCACTTTTCGGTGCGAAATGACCTGTAGACCAAGTCTACGTGGTCAAAGCTGCCGCCCAATTTTTCCGCTCATCATAGGAAATCAATAAACGAATTTGGTCTAGACCATAGTCTAAGCTCGGCAAAATACAGCTGTAGACTTGGTCTAAATTTTTTCATGGGGAAAAGGAGAAGAAAGTGAAGAAAAAGTTTGAATTGATGAAAATTGGTGAAAAAATGAAGAAATAATGAAAAAAATGGAGAAAAAAAAATCAAAAAAGAAGAAAATGTAGAAGCAACCGGAAAACTTTGTTTTGAAATAAGGAAGTTTGAAGAAAAGTCAACCAGGTTCAAGGTTTTAAAGAAGAATAAACTCTGTAATTTATTCCAAAAGTGTAGCAAAAATGACATAGCACTCTAGATTCGAATGCGATGCAAATGTGTGTGTAGGCGATAGAATGTTGTACGAATCGAAATTATCTCATATAAAAAATGTCAATTTATCCTTCCGGTTTTTTATTTGTTGTCTTTATTCTAAGTAATTTTTGTTATTGTTCTAGAATTTAATGCTAAGCGGCCACAAACCTATACCATGTAAACTTAATATTTTATTATTTATGAATGCAAATGATACAACGATAATTGAGTCAGTTGTGTGTGAATGTGAGTAGAAATAATTGTCGATGGAGCGGGACAACTGAAACAAAAGAAGAAGAAAAACGCAAATGTAACTTCGGATTGAATGTAATGAGCAATTCATAAATCTAGTCCCTTCACGTTCAATGATGAATTTAGCGCAAGAAAATGGAAATGTTAGCCGAATTTCCGAATTAGATGATTAAATTGTTTTTTTGGAATAGATATTTAGAGATGAGAAAAACTGTTGTAAATTTTCCTCTGAATATTATGTATAAAAAATGATGCAAATAAAACATTTGAAATGAACACTTCTGACAATTGAAGCGGTGATGTGTTATTTATGCTAATTACCTTCCTTTTTTTTTGTTTCGAAGAGCAAAAACGTGCGAATCATGTTGAAAAATGTGCGAAGTCATGTCATTAGAACGGGTTATCGACAAAAAATATTGTGAAGATGATTTTTTCTGGTCTATCAATTTTTACCGCTCTAAAGCCAGCTGAAATGAGCTTCATCGGCGTTTTTTTCTTGGCGAAATTCGTGCAAAGCATTGGACAAAGTTTTTGTTTTTTCTTACATTCAATTATAATTATATATATAATATATTATAATCACGTATCACTTACCGGTTTTTTTCTCTCGCTTCTTCTGATTGCTGATAGCAAAACTAGCTCCTATCCTTTATTTAGACAAATGCGTCAATTTTAATGGCATTTAATTTATTCGGAAAACAAGAAATTACAATCGTACACAAATATTCAAATCATCCAAAGTCCGAAGAAATGCTCCAACTGAATTATGATTTCTGATATCTCGGCAGCGGCATTCCTCGGAATATGGTTATCGATTTTCTATTTTTTGGCACCATATGGCCTTTCCAGTTTTCTTCTTCTTCCGCTTTGACTTAATCTGGAATTTGTATCGCACTGTCATCGCAGAAATTATTTGTGCGTTAGATTGACATTTCGAATAACGAGTTAGCAGTTAATTTTGCATGCAGTGGAAACATGCTATCTATGACACAAATTGCGTAAGAATTCTGGCAATCAAATGTGATTTGTGAACGAGTTTTTTTCGGCTTTTTTTTTGCAAACTGTTAACACGTGTTAACCAAACTAACGATCGGCCTGTTAAGAAAATGGTACGGTTCTATTTGGTTTTTTTTGGTAGTTATAAAAAGGCGAGCCTCTTTTGTTAATAGGTTATTCAACCGAAAATTTTATCTAATCAACGTCGTTGATTTAATGGCTACAACGGAGTTAAGCACATAAATAATTCCATATCTAATGGCTAGTAAAATTTTACCTACGCATTTCGATGGTGTTTTTTTTCGAAAGCAAGAGAAAGTGAAAGAAAGTCGTCATCATGCGAATAATCGAGTAAATTGAGTGTTTAGTATTGAACATTGTTCAATATTATTAGACGGTAGTCAAACAGTGAACAATGGACTGAACACTGAACTACCGTTTTTTCAACCATGGTTGATTTTATATGAAATTTTAGCTTTGAAAGCTGTTGACTTAAGCCAATTTACAGCAATTTATTCAATTAGGTATACGGGTCTAATAGGTAGTCTATATGTCTATAGAGTCCATGTAACCATAGAGCTCATATGTAGCATATAGACTCTATGGCACAGAGGTTCACTCCAAATTGAATAGATTTGTTCGATAAAAATTTCAAATGGCTTCATTTTCAATAAGTTTTATCTCGACATAATTGTCATAAGGTGTCACATCTACATTATGAGTCAATTTTTTTCGGGGATAAATTTAAATAATTAAAGATTGCCTTTTTTCGCAAGAAAAATGCTTCAATTTTATAATGAAATTTGCATTCGATACTTCGATTTATAATCAAAACTCTGTAGTCTTTGTCAGTGTATCTCCTCTAAAATGGTCAATCAGGCTCAAGAATAACACAAGAACAATTGTAGCAGAAGATATAATGAACAACATATAACGGGAGTTCAGCTTAAAAGAACGACACGCTCTAATTTGATCTAAATTCTTCGATTGATCTCTTAATTTCAAAATTAAATTCGAATAAATCTTGAATCGAAAGGTCCGTACCAATTCGACCATTTTCCTCTATCATTTATCAAATCGAATGACTCCAAATACACGTGTGATTTGTGCAACTTAAATGCAATTCATTTTATTTTGTTGCGAATTTTCCTCTATTTGCTACGTTAATACTAGTACTACTACAAATATTTGTATTTTGCTCTATTTGATATTTTTCTTCCGTTGACCCCAAAATATTTGCACACATGTTCCGGTATCGATGGAATCAATTAAATTTAATTGCTTCTATTGATCTACGGCATCACACGTACAAAAATATCCACTTTTATGTACTAGCTTGCTAGCAAAGTTACATTGTCCGGTTGACAGTTCAATGGACAATGTCCACTGAACACCGTCATTGTCCACCAAAAGCAAACCAGAATGATAAATTGCAATACTCGAATGTTTACTATAAAATCATTAAGGCAATAAAATAGGGGAAGAAATTCAACTTGTTCCATCCATTCTGTTCGTAGTCTTTGGTAATTAGAGCACCATTTTCAGTCATCATTCATTGTGATGACTTTGTTTAACTGCATTTTGATATGAAATCAATTTATTAACGAAATCATTTGATTTTCCCTTCATTCTTTTATTTTTTTGGTTGGTTACAACGTGTAGAAAGTTTACTCTTTAGAAGCAAGTGCAAATAAAGTGCATAAATCATTTATAAACAGATACCTCACAATGTTGTTGAACCAACATCGGCACAAAAAAAAATTGTGAAATATTTTTTTAGTTGGAAATTTCTTAAATTAACTCGCAATGTACGTTGTTTTGTCTATGGCATAGACTCTATGCAAACTCATTCAATGGTGGTAACGTAACAAGAACAAGATTGTTCTTTTTAACCCCCTGTAACTCTCTTTCCACTAATTTGGCATGTACTTCGGTATGAGTATGTTTCATCCAAGATGGGAAGTACACAGATGCATTTAACATAGCCAAAGGATATGTTTTCCAGAGAATCGAATAACAATTAACATGTAAAATTATTCATTATGATTGCTGTCATCATTGTTATTGTGTGCGATGTGCGGTGTGCATTGTGTGTGCGTTGATGCTTAATTAAACATATATATATATAATAATCGAAGGAATGCCTTCGAGCAAACAATTACCAAGCCAAGCGTTTTCGTCGACAATTTCGCTGTTATACAATATTTAGTTTGACGAAAATAGCATATCCGTGCCTGGCAGCCTCAATGTTGATTCACTCAATTCTCATGCTCAACTTAGTACGTTTGAATTTAATTATGCAATCAAAGTATTTGTTTCTTGAAATTTATTCATGCGACATCTTTGACGGTGTGTAACATCGTTCTTGTCGTTGTCTCTTGGGCGATATGAATATGACACAGGTGCAGATGAAAGGTTTCGCAGATGGATTTAAGATGTAATATGATGTTAGAATTCAATAAAGATAAATTTGTGGCTTACAATTTCAAGTCTCAAGAATTGTTTAGAAGATGAAACAAGGCGTCTTCTTGAAATGACAATGAAATTGAAAATGGATAGTACTGCTTTTCAAAAGGAATGTGTTAAAGTGGTGCAAACGAAAACAATTAGTTACAAACTTTTTAACCATTGAAGACAGTTACGACGTAATGATGGAAACTATATTGAAGCTAATCAAGCACACAACTCAAATGATGATTACAAAAGATTATTTTTCCAACAAAATGATGAGAAAAAGTCGTAAAAATGTGTAATTTTAATCGACAGCTCGATCCAATGTGTGAGGAATGAGAGATCCCAAAAATCTATATATACCAATGGAAGTAGAGTTGAGTGCAAGATTGCATCACAGAATCTTGTTAAAAAAAATCTAAGGAACCAAGCGTATTTTAACTGTCATAACTAATTGACATGGTCAACCACAAGTTACAGCTCACTCGTTCGTTGTTTTAGAATCAATCCTTTCGTGTCTTATACTCGGGCCAAAATTTAAGCATAGCACACAAAGGAGACAGTAAAAGTTTTCTTTTATGACAATTGTTGATTTTCAAATCGGTATTGTCGTTCAAATACTGAGCTCTGAAGGGAACAGACGACCAAGCCTTAGCATATAAAATAAATTCAAATGTAATATCTGGGAATTTTTCCTATTTTTTTTTCAAATCATAAGTCGCCACGAATTCAACGACCATACATATATTTAAATTTAAGAATATCGTGAAAAAAGTTTTGAACCATCAACTCGACACGCAAAAAATGATCGAAATTCAGTTTATAGTTTTGATAGTCTCATCAATAGCATTGATTTTGTGCATTTTTGATCAGAAAACGCAAGCTGTTAGTTCTAAGGCAGGCATAGGAATGCCACTGATGCAAAGGAAGGCGATATTCCGTATATCGCTGTAATCGAAGTAGAAGTTGAAAAATACCATGAAAGTAGTACCAACGCATTACTAAATCCCATCAAAGTGATCATCGCAATTATAATTTTTGTTACGTTTGATTGAACAGCAGCGGATCGATTACTGTACAAACACATTCATTACTTCTATTTTTCCGGCTTTAAAATGTAGACAAATATGAGTTTTTGTAACCATTGATAATATTCTTCTCAAGTGATTTTTTTTTTAAAATAAAAACGATTGATTCTCTCTATCAAGGGAAAACGAACATCGACATCAGTACTTATAAGCCCATACAGGAATTGCCAACATTTCAATTTGAATATTAAAACTCTATGCATCACAAAAGGTTATTCCGACAGAATCTAAGGAAATTTGCGTATTTTATTTTATCACATCAGGTTTACATTGTCATCCACATATCACAGCTTCCTCGATGATTGTTTTGGTTTCAAGCATTTTGTGTCTTCTAATCCACCAAAAATTCAAACGGGGCCTACTGCGCAACATTTCATTCACAAAATAAACTTTGAATTGGACTGCAAAGCAAATTTCATTCCAGTACAAATCCACGTATTTTGTTTTGCTTACCGAAAATTTCAGTTGGTTTAAACATTGTTTCTCTTCAGTTACGAAAATGACATAAGACAATTTCAATTTGTGAACCAAAAATCCACTCGAATGATTCACATGATGTGAACCGAAGGAGACGCAAAATGCATAGAATTTGAATTAATTGAAGTGCTTAACTTGGCCCACCGCATCTCAAAGCAATAAAGCAATTAAGGGACATATCAATATAAACAATGCCAAAGATGAGAACTGACGATGCGCAAAGCGTGCACACACACAAAAAGAACAAATGATAAATGAATTTTTGGATTGCAGCGCATGCACGAGCCCTATTCCGCCTCATATCGCATTCATTTATCGATGCTGAAGACAAACAAAAAATCCCCAAAAACAAACTGCTCAGCTCATTAAAACAAAACACTTTTTTCCCTTCAATTCGGAAAAGAAATCACACTGAGCCGCTTGTTTTGTGTCAAAAGAAAGCAATTAGCTTCGATTATAAATGATATTGTGACATTTTAATTTGCGAAGATTTTTGATGAAGCCAGTAGGCCTTTCAACTATTGAATGCAATATTATAAGTGAAACAAGCGACGAATTATATATACATGTTGCGATGGATTATATGTGGCAAATGACACGTAAATTCGTTTGCCGCACAAAATCAACCGACACCCTTAAATTCCAATGAAACTAAAAACAACTGTTTTTCTCCTCCGTCTTTTTTGATGCGTAAAAGTGAAAAAGAAAAGGCCAAGAATCGCAATTTAATTAATCATTTATGTTGAGATACGATATATGTCTTCAAATATATGTACATTTCCGATGGCTTCCGCTTGTAGTTCGAAGTGAAAAATGCTTCCGAACACAACACATCAGTGAATATGACAAATGATTACGGTGAATGCATACATGGAATTGGTTGACATGCTCTTCATTCTTTTGGAAATTGTTTTTCTTTCGACCGAATTCTGTTATTTCAAGTGATAAAAACATATTCCATTTTGGTTGAACAATTAATCTTGAAGGGAAAAAAATTCATTTTGAATGAAACTCAGGAGTGTGTTTCATTTTAAATGGAAATCTAAGGCAAGCCTAGAAAAAGTCTATGAATATTTGAAAAATTATACACAAAATACATAAACACGACAATTAGAGAACTGTTCAGTTCAAATTGAATAGAAAAAACAACGAGAAACATAAACAAAGGGTTGAATTTTTGAAAACGTATGCATTATGGTTTTTTTCTCTGTCAACGAATCATTACAGTTACACCACGCATGACGTCATTTACTAAACAAAAGGTCATTAATCAATCACTCAGCCAACTAATGGCCACTTTTATAACATTCAACAGATGCGTGGTGTTTATTGTTTTATTTTATGCCGTATTTTGGATATATCTGTTTATTTTATTCAATTGTATGAAAAAGAGAAATCCATTCTGTTTGCAAGGGGAATTGTTTTCTTTCCACGGATGAAAATTCTTGTTCGAAATGAGGATAACGAAATAAAATGTGAAAATCGGCTAGTCTTTAAAGCCCAGCGCCGTGCCGTTCATACAAGCGTTTGGAGCTGAGCCCCATCTGAAGTTTTCTACACCCCATTTGAAATTTCATGCACTCATCATTTTTGGAAGAAAAAAACACCGGGACTGAGCTCCATCTGAATTTTTTTCACGGTACGGCACTGCTTAAAACTGACTAGATTTTTCACGATTTGCTTCAGTTAGACAGCGCCATGATTCCTATTAGAAAATCTTGAACTAAAATTTATTACACTCATGATTTTTAGACTCAAGTCCAAGACAAAATATTTCAGTCAGATATTATTGCATGCAATGTGACAGGTCGTGTCATTACAACTGAAAGAACATCATCAAAAATGAACGGTTTACATACGTCAACGACCATATCATGTAAAAAGCACCAGTTCTCGTCCGATCACTGAAGTTAAGCTGCATTGAGCGTGGTTAGTACTTGAATGGGTGACCGTCTGGGAACACCATGTGTCGTTGGCATTATTTCTTTTTTTTTTTTCTTCGTTTGGACATTTTCTGTCTTTTTCTATGAAACTTTTTTTCTTGAATGAAGAAAAAATTATTTCATGAATCATGATTGAAAAATATAAACAGAAATGAAAAAAAATGAGCATGTGTAATTGAAAGAGTCTGTCTGATTTTTTTGCTTACATAACATTTTGGAGAGCATGCAATTTCACTTTGGCCTTCAAAATGCAAAAAGTAACTCAAATAAATTGAAATAATCGTGGTTTTTTTTCGTTTTTTTTTAAATTTAGTTAGAACAATAGAAAACATACATTCAATAGTTAGATCCATGAAACTTAGACATATTTAATTTACTCAACTGGATCGATTAAATTGGATTTAGTGTTATGCATATTTGTTTCAAACATTGTTTGAACTAATTGACAAAAATCACATTTCTGCATGCTTCACATGGAATAATAAGAAATAAATGTTCTTATTTGATTGAATCTGTTCGTTTCTATGAAGAATAGTAACTTGCCTTGGGTAAAGACGAATTTTACGTCAATTTCAAAGATTTATTTCTAAATCATGAAATCATGATGTGAAAAAATGAGTTTGATTGGTAAAGCTGACATGTGGGACCTTTCACTTTATGCAAAATCATTAAATCAAACCGATGCCAATCGTAACACACGATCTCGACCATAATTTGTCAGTGGTTTCAGTGGTGTAGTGGTTATCACTCCCGCTTAACACGCGGGCGGCCGCAGGTTCAATTCCTGCCTGAAACATTACTTTTTTTTATTTTTCCTACAGTTTTTTTTCTCATTTCTTCTCAGTTCACACTCAAATAAAACCAGTGAATACCGTACTTAATGAAAACCGAACAGATTTTTGACACGAAAACAATAATATTTTGATAAATAGTAGAAAAAATCGAGATGGAACGAAAAATACTGTGAAAAAACAAGCGAAAACGAATTGAACAAAGAAAATGTCGAAGATGTGAATAAAATGAAACATAAATCCGTTCAAAATGAATAAGAAAAAATTATTTTGGAATGAAAAAAGCAATATTTCAGGCCGCCCGCGTGTGAAGCGGGAGTGATAACCACTACACCACTGAAACCGCTAACAAAATATGGTCGAAATCATCTCTCCGATATGTTATATGAGCAAGAAAAAATATTAGACAGACTCCTTCGATTACACACGCCCATTTTTGTCTATGTTTTTTTAAACTAATCATAAATAAAACGATGAAATAATTTTTCCTTCATTCAAGAAAAAAAGTTTTATTAAAAAAAGACAGAAAATATCCGAACGAAGAATAAAAAAGGAAAAGTGCCAACGACACATGGTGTTCCC
>NW_022595286.1:106274-130911 GCF_009176505.1 Sitodiplosis mosellana
ATTTCTTTCGCTCAATTTTTATCATAGTCATTTTTGTTTTGAGACAAATCATTGATTTTGTTCTACCAGAATTACCGCTAAGCCCTTTCGATCAAACGAAAATTGTTTGACAGTTCGATGGTGTGCCGTGATAGCGTATAGAGGCTGTCTCGATTTGAACCGATTCAATGCGGTCATCTTCGGTTGCACTCCGTATGAACTGTCAAAATTACCGCTTAACAAAGGGATAGTCGCACAATTTTTCAGTCATTTTCCAAACTGCTCGACGGATTTTTGAAGAAATTTCACTTTCCGCAAATTATTCAAGTTAAAAACATCAATTCTACGAAATAAATACGAAAACCACACCAGAAAAATTTAGTGATCAGCTCATTTATGTCCAAATTTCGTTCAGTTGCGAAATAAGACGCAATAAGACGAATCAATCTGCTTTTTGTGTGTGCAACGAAGACAGCTAACATCAAAAATTCGACGCCATTGACAGCCGCTGAGTCGGCATTTCACTTTTTTGGAAAAGGGACTTGGTATGAATTATTTTATTCTGAATTGATTGATTTTGAAATGGAAACTTTGCAACAATCAAATCTATTAATCCAAGTATTCTAATCGGTATTCCACATTTGATATCATTTTTAATTATTAGGATTATACTTGTGTGTGCGACGTCATTCGTTTTCCCCGCAACCGAAAATTTACACCACATCAAAATGGATCCACGAAACGTCGAAGGTGAACTGGCAAAAGGAATGAACGAAGCACAGCAAAACATGGACATTGAACAACCACCGCAAATCTTCAAACTGAACGTCAATTGCTTCGAAAAAGTGTTTGATTTTCTATCACTCACCGATGTACACTCTTTTGGGCAAACGTGTAAACGAATGCTACGGGTTGCCGGTCATTTTTATCAGCAGCAATTTTCCGATAGTTATTTCCCGTATAATTGTGAATGTGTTGGTTTTTATTAATATACCGGTATACTAGTATTTCGCGCCAGACTCTCATGAATTGGATTTGACCAACGTTGATTTGAATGTGTACAAATCAGTCAGAAAACTATATTTCCGTGATGCTAGTTTGGACCAAATCAAAATGATGCCCAAGGAATTCCTAAATCAAATCGAAGATATTTTCTTGTTTTTGTGTGAAGCGAATGAACCATTTTACGAAAGTGTTCTTGGACGATTCCCGAATGTAAGAAACTTGAAAATTTTTGGCGGTGATTTTGATGATGAATGGATCACCCGAAAATACCCTAAACTGGAGCATTTCACATGGTTTACTGAAAACAGAGCAAACGCTGTCAAATTGCGATCGTTTTTGCAGCAAAACCCAGATATTCGTTCGTTATCAACGCAGTTAAATTTGCTTTTGCCAAACGAAACCGCGATGATGGAACTCAAATTGGACAACTTGCGTATTTTCACGGATTCGCTACAACAGAATGACTGCGAATTCCTAAATATGCTACATGCCAAGGGCGTATACAAACGATTACATATAAGCATCGAAGCAAATCAAACGGTTGTCGACAAACTGAGCTCGTTGAACTCCCTCGTCTCATTCAGTGGATATGATATTGGGGAAATGGTCGATTTTTCATCACTTGTAAACTTAAATGTGCTAAAATTCAATTCAAGAGACATCGGAAATTGCGCGAACATTGCAAAAAAACCGACAATTGCGAAGTGCCTTCAAAATCTCAAAGAAGTGAACTTTCATGCGGCCGGCATCGATGACATTTTACCGTTTGTACACCTCTCACCAAAATTGAAGAAGATCTTCGTGGTCGCGAAATTGGGCGAGAATCCCAACCAATCCATCGACCCAGTCTCGATGAACCATGAACGTGAAAAGCTTTTAGCCAAAACGTTGTATGTCAGCAAAGTGACGATTTACATCCCTCAATCGAATTACCTGGCAACAAAGTGGAAAACAACGGGGATCGACTTGAAACTGGTGGAAATCAAACGCATACAATCGTGCGATCTCTGAATATCTGATGCCATGAACACTGATTATTATCGAACGATGCGTGAGCAAATTTACAGATAAAATGAACAACTACAATTGATGTTCACATCTAAATTCTAGAATAAGAAACTTTTCATTCGAATAAATAAAAGTGATCAAATTTAATATGTTCTAATATGAAAAACAACCAATAAATGCAAATAAAGCGAACCGAGTTTATGTTGGATTTGTGTAGTTCGATTTTTTTATTGGAATAATTTTGATGTGGATTCTTATTTAGGTATTTTTATCATTTTCAGTTGCTATAGCTCATTTATTACATAATCGATAGTTGCAAGAACTTGAGTTCTTCAATTGATTCGTCTGATTGTATCCAAGGTAAAATCAGTACAATGGCATCACTAGTCAAAGCGTCAAAAATCGAATGTGACTTTAGTTCCCACTGCTGCAACCACGAATCAGACCACTAAACGGAAAACGTAACATTTCCTAAAAGCAAATCGAACGTTTCCTTATGCCGCTTCCAAGTGCTCCCCCACAGAAAAGCGCACAATAAGATGTTATTGTCACAATAAGGTAACGAGTGGTGTGTCTCTCGCTCGTTCTTACACTCATCCGCACGAGTCGTTTCAATTAACGGTGCAATGGCTACTTGATCAGTCGCACGCAATGCTGTATATGCGTACGACTGACACACCACTCGTTACGTTATTGTGACAATAAAATCTTATTGTGCGCTTCTCTGTGGGCCGGCTTTAATTTAAAGACGGACTTAAACTTTTCCAAACTGTGCTTTTGACCGGCGCAAAATAGCGGTGGCGCCTATTCGCAATTTACGGAATTTTTAAGAACTATCAATACTTGTTGTTGTTGTCATGAATTTCGCAACAACAAGAAGTATTGATAGTTCCTTAAGTTGCCGCAGATCCTATTTAGGCGCTACCGCTATTCACTGTCACGTCAAATACATTAGTTCTTATGGGAGAGAAGCACAGGTTGAACTTTTCAAATATATTTGTTATGTGCATATAATTGGTACGATGTCCGATTGTCTGGATATATTTGTCGGATTGACACCTTTACATGAAAATGGTTGGGCCAAATAGTGATAATTTACCCACAAAGACCTGATGGTTTCATTAGTTTTAGCATTATTTTTTTTCTGGACATCTAAAGCCGAGCTTTGACTCGGAATGGGCATTTAAAAATCATCAAAAAACTATGGTTGCATTGTAGAAATCTATACCAAAATAATTAGGCATAAACTTTAAGAAAAATCGTTACAAAGCAAATGGTGTTTGCCCAGTTTGCTTATTTTTACTGAAATAATAATTTTTTCTAAAATAAAAATAATTTTTTGAATCATCGAAAATTCATGCCCGATTTGTTTGAAACAAAGGATAAATAAAAAAGCTTAAGTAAATGTTGTGCTCAGCTGAAGCTACATATGTGTGCTGAAGTATGCGGCTTTATTTTGTGTGCATACTGATGTTTGCATGAATAACAGGTAACTTTGTTCTGTAATATAATTTAATATTGTAATTGATCGTTTGGATCGTATGTGTACCATGTAAATTTAAGTGCGATAATTGCATCGTCCAATTCACGCATCAAATGTCACTTGAACAGAAATTTGGATGTGAGATAGAAATATCGAGCCTATCAATGCTTGGTATCCTGACTAACCGTGACGTTTTTTTTAAATGTCAATATTCTTTGCTCATATTTTTTAGCTCCCGGATAGTACTAGCTCTAGCTCTGGCCCGAGCCCATTCAAATTTTAAGTCTTTTTAAAAATTACGAGAAAAATAATTGCAAATAGGCCCCATGTGCAACTGTACCGGATGATAAAGACGGATTTTAAGTAAAAAAAACGGTAACAATTAAACCATCTGTAATAAAATAGTAGCGTTCTGGTCTCATTACTTTTCCGCACGCCCATGTCGTGTGTAAAAGTATTGTAATCACTCCAAAACCTAGGTACCCCAAAAAACCATTTTTCTATCCATTGTCGACACCAAAAAGCACGATACAGTGGTTATTTTGCTATGTTAATGTGGGTGTGTCGTACCCTGTACGCTGTGCGCTGTACGCTGTACGCAAAAATTTGTTAGCACGATTGCTCGAACACCAGAATAAGAAATGAAATTCTGCAAGTACCGAACGTTTGTGCTTGACTTGAAAACCATTAAATTTTCAGCCACCCAAGATGTACCCTAGGATACCTAGCCTATGAAAAACCTTCAAAAAATTGAACTTTTGTTCGGGAGGGACCCAAAATAGGCTCCCAGGTGGATTTTATCACTCCCACCCGATTTATTTCATCAAAATAATAGGGGCCCACGAACAACCTAGCACCCGGTAACCCACCTTTTTTTCCTGTACTTTGTGGCAAATAAATATATTACTTCAAAGTTACTTTAATGAAATACATTTCATGTAGTGCGCCAAAAAATAGTTTGTTGTGAAACAACAAATCGGTATCAAAATTTCTTGCATTTTTTTGTTCTTATTTTTTTTTTAAATCACGCTTTTGTATGAGAATTTCAAATGACTCCTTCGCTCATTCATGTTGTTCTATGGATTCGAAGGGCTGCCATATAAATACAATGTAAAACAAGACCGCAGAGCATCGCTTCGCTCCGCTCTGTGTTCTTGAGATTTTAGTTACTTATTCTGATTTCTTGTTTCACAACAAACTATTTTTTGGCGCACTACATGAAATGTATTTCATTAAAGTAAAGTACAGGAAAAAAATTCTCAGTTATTTCAAAAATGAATTACAAGATCTTGGTTTTATTTCTTTTTTTTGAAATACTTTGGTTTAAATCAGAGTTTGACTTATCCGCCAGATATATGCTATGGCATAAAAAAAATATGCTCATATTTGGATTTTGTGACTAACTTACCATGTAAATTCATATGAATACCACGAATTTGGGACAAAAAATCGTGGGATCCACAAAAAATCGTGGAGTGCACATGAATTTACATGGTAAGTTAGTCACAAAATCCAAATGTACCAAAAAATATGCGCATTTTTTTTTTATGCCATAGCATATATCTGGCGGATAAGTCAAACTCTGGTTTAAATTAAATAAAAAATATGAGCATAAAATTCAAATTCATCATAATTTGTTTCAGTACTCAAAAAGTATTAGGACAAAAAAGAGAGCTTTACATTTCATGTAGTGCTAAAAAAGGCGCGTTATTATTTTGGTCAAGAAAAATGTGGTTATTTTAAATGGTATTTTTTTCAACTCGTCACATTTTGTTCCAATTTTTTCAGTATTCAGACGACAATAAAGACAATCAGACGTTTTATTTCATTTGAATACCCAAAATCAAGATTTTCGAAATCATAATACAATTTTCCATAAAATACATGAACGTACTGTTGTTTTTTTTCTGAAAATTCTTAAAAATTTCCTAGGCAAAATCTGTATAAAAGCTGAACGCTATGAAAACGGTGCGGAAAAGTTCGTCTTACGGAGGTAAGATTATCTCTCTTGCAAGAATGCATGCATTTTCGAAATAGACAACCCAAACTCATCGACAAATTCGAAATTCACTGCGGCAACACTACAACATATTTCGAGTTTCGACACCTGTCATTGAAGCGTATGTCTGTGTGAGCTGTTCGTTCATTGTTGTTTCATCATCGCATCAGCACATAGTTCACATCTTTGTGAATCGGCTACACGTTCAGTTCAACTCAATAAATATTTTCTTCTATTCTCGACGCCATTTTTGCTCTGCTCAACAGAGTCATTCTAACACACAATTCGTGTTTTGTAGTTTATTCGCTGAGTTTGGATTTTCGACCAACTTAATTTTGCAATAACGAAACAAAAAGTTTAATTTGTAAATATTTTCAGTGCAGAAAGGTAAGTTTTAAAGCCAAAGTGTGGTTTTGCAAAAATTTGTTCAATGTGTAGTTTCTAATGAAAATTCTGATTTGTGGTTGACAGCACCGAAATTGTGTCGCAATGAATATTCATGCAAGAGAGCCGCTTAATAAACGCGACTTCGATGCCATTGCGTTGGAAAATGAATCGATTTTGTGTGGAATGGAAATGAAACTGGAGCCGACTGTCAAACAAGAACCAGAAGACAACGATGGTATTGTGATTGTGTCAAGATCAGCGTACACAGTCAATAGAACACTTGAAAATGCGATTGCTAGTGACCAAGAGAATGGTGCCAACATTTGTTTCGATTTCTACGATTTGGACGAGGTAAAATCGGAAGTAAAAACTGGAAAGGTTAGGGATGCGGTGAATCAAGTTCCACGGAAGAGCTCTGACGAAAATCGCAAGCCACGAAACGATGCGAACAAACGTTTCCCGAAACCAAAATCAAACGGATCGGATGACGTTGCGGCAAAAAAATGTTCAGCCAAGGTTGGAAAAAGTGGCGAAGCAAACAGTTTTGGTAACAAGCAGAATCCAGCTCAAGACAAGACAAATGAAAAGCGACACAAGTGTTCATTGTGCGAGTATCAGACTTCCGACAAAAGTCAAATGAAAAGACACATGCTCAAGCACACCGGCGAACGACCATTTCCTTGCAGCCTGTGCCAAAAACGATTCACCCGGAAACAACATCTCCAATCGCACATGAAAACACACGTCGATGAGTTTCTGTTCAGTTGCTCGAATTGTTTGCAAGGATTTCATCGCAGCGAAGAGAAAGTGAAACATGAAACCGGTTGCAAGATACGTCGCTACGAGTGTCATCTGTGCAAGGAATTCTCTACATTGAGTAAGACGAATTTGAAACGTCATCTGCGTGTTCATTCCGGCGAGAGACCATTCGAGTGCGACCAATGCTCAAAGAGATTCAAGCAAGCAAATCTTTTGAAACGCCACCACAGAACTCACACCAACCCTCGCCCATTGAAATTCAAGTGTTCATCTTGCTTAAAGAAATTTGCCCAACAGAAGGAAAAAGAAAATCATGAAGCCAAGTGCAAGCGACGCGGATACCGATGTGATTTGTGCAAGACCTACACAACTGATCAAAAAGGAGATTTAATGAAGCACATGCGAGTCCACACTGGCGAAAAGCCATTCCGATGTGAAATATGCTCGAAGTGCTTCTCACAAAAGGCACATCGCAACCGACACAATAAAATTCACAAGTAGCTGTCTGCTGTCAAGGAATAGCACTGACAACCGATCACATCGAAAGACAACTTCAAACACAATTTTATAAGTAGAATACTAATTTGTATTGAATGAAAACAAATACTTAATTGTATGAAATATAAAATCGGTTCTTTTTATTTCAATTGAAATGAATTCAAATAAATAATAAACTGGTTCATTATGAATCTGATCTAATTGATTTGTTCTTAGCTGTTGACCGTGTGGGGGGAAAGTTATACGATGTAACTTGTCCAGAGTTCAAGCAATCGTATTCTACCTGGAACAGAATACAGAAAAATCATTCTCACAGTACGAAATGGAACTCTTGCGCATTGCTTGATTCATTGATTGTGAACAATTTTATGATGACTCAAGTATCGTATTGAATGGTAACGTATGACTAGAAAAGGTTCTAAGTTCCCTGGAACCTAGATCAAGTGCATGTTAGTGCGCTCGAAGTGTTTCTCGCAAAAGACACATCTCCAACGGCACAAGGAAATTCACAAGTAGCTGTCTGCTGCCAAGGAATTAAACTTGAAATTGATCACATCAAAAGACGAAACTATGGCTCAGCCATCAATTTGCATTGAATAAAAACAAATACAAAATTGTATCAAATATAAAATCTGGTCGTTTTATTTCAATTGAAACTAATTCAAATGATTGAATTTTAACAAATTGGTTCATTGATTGGTTTATTCTTTACTGCCAACTTAGTGAAGCACGTATTATATGTTACTAGGATGATTGATAAGTTGGGTACTTTTCTATGAAAGGGCGATACGAATATCAAATCCATATGTTTTTTGACAAGCACCATCCTTTATAAGACAGCTGTCAAAATTTGAGCCAAATGCGATCATTAGTTCGCAAGTTATAGCTCCTGGTAGTAACAAACCTCCGGAAAAATTTTTAATAGGGAAAAATTAATTTTTTTCTCTTGATTACGCACTTGCGCTTTAAAATCAAAACAGATAGGTGCATCAAATTCAAATTGGATTTAGTTTGTGGTGTCTCTAAACAATCGAAAACAATGTTATAATGTAGGAAAATTCAATTTAAACATAGTTATACGAGCAATTTCATCGATAAACCTCCGAAGTGCTAAAAAATCGACCTTGTCCAAGAAATCATCAAATAAATCAATGACATGATATGTGTCGTTGAGAATAAAAATGGGATTAGCCGAAACCGCTCATTTACATTTGAATCATTTTTGTGTTCCTGGTAAGAGATAGAAGACATATGTCTGCTGCAATGTTTTAGAACATTTCAAGATCTTTATCTTTGCTTGAGATACTTGCCCCATATCTTGTACCAGAAACACAAAAATGATTCGTATAAAAACACGCGGTTTCGGCTAATTCCATTTTTATTCTCAACGACACATATCATATGATTCTAATGTGATAGTGCGCAAGATTGCTAACACCATGGGTCTACTAAATAAAATAATAGTTGCAAATATGTATCCACATTCACATACGAAAAAGTCAAACGAAAAAAGGCTGCCGCACTTTTCATTTTAAGGAATGAAGTACAAAAATTTCAAAATTCGTGGTGATATCTATGGGTGAGATTGAGAGTGGAGTATGTTTTTTCTTCGATTTATATTTTTGAAAAGGCGAGTATGTTTTCTGATGATTCTGTTGGCGTTAAAGTAGAGTATGTTGTAGTACCGTCTAGTCTCCGCGGTCTTTATGGTTTTCGCGCAACTGATAAAAGATAACAACATGGTGTCTTTGGCAAAGTTGTAGTACTCGAGGTCTTTTATAACTAAGCTGAAGACAATAATCTCTTATCTCTTATCAGTCGCGCGCAAATTGCGCACATAAAAAAGCAAATTTCATATGGAACTTTTTCTTTCTTATCATTTTTCGCGCTTTTCGCGGAACTGATAAGAGATAAGAGATAACTGACTTCAGCAATGTTATAGAAGACCACGAGTGCTACAACTTTGCCGAAAACACCAAGTTGTTATCTCTTATCAGTTCCGCGGAAACCGTGAAAAACCGCGAGGACCCGCTAAAAACGAACATACTCGCTTTTAACCATTTTTAAGTCGACAGAAACTTGCTCTTCTCTTTCGTAACAAAGTCAATGAAACATACACTACTCTCAATCTCACCCATAGATATTTGGAGCAATATACGCAAAAAATAAACAAATTTTTGCGACTATATATAGAACTTGATGTATTTTAAACACATTCCAACATATGGGAACCCATAAATATAGTCAAAACAGTAAGTAGACATTGTTCAAATGCTCTAAGGCCACCAAATCGAAAAAAAAACGACTCAAAAGATTTGGACAACGACCATTTGAGGTATGAAAATATTAATGGGCAATACTATACAGAAATATTAAAAGTGATACTACGAGAACATATCTTGTCATTTTCAGATTGATCGGAATAGAAAATCATAGTCAAATGGGTAAAAGTTCAAAGAAGAAAATACACATTTTTACCAAGATTTTCATTCAGTTCACATATTATTTTATGGTGGTAAAATCCATTGATTAAAGCTATAAATTGCCGCATTGCATACTGAATTTTTTAGGCATTGTCTCACTCTTAACTCGCAAGTCATCTAAACTTAATTGTAAGGTCTTAGGACGCGAGCGTTTGCTATGATCGGGAGTAAAATGGAGAAATTTAGCATATTTTGGGTTGAAAGAAAAATCGTACTTTTTGAAGGACATCCAAATGTTGGAAGATCGTTGAGCTCGCTGTATCGAGTTAAAAGGAGAATATGTTGAGAAATAAAATTGAATTTTTCGAAAAAAATGTGTTTTCATTCAAAAAGTACCCAACTTTTCAATCCACCTAGTATGTTTTATCAATGATAGTCTATCATCTTTAGGAAAAGAAAATCATTCCCACGCTACGAAAATGAGCTCTTGAGCATTGCTTGAATCATTGATTGTAATCAAGAGCATGTCAATCCGTTGGGAACAAAACTAAAATATCGATTTGACCGATATCGTTTGATAAGAAACAATTTTCCCAGGAGCCCAGAGATCAACAGCATGTTGGTTAGATTCAATGAAAATTTCCTAAAATTGGCCAAAATTCAATTGGACGCTTATTCGGTGCTTAGTTTTGGAATCGGTTTCAAAGAAATGTGTGAGGAGATAAAAAGCACTGACATCGAATATCCATTCGTGAATTCTGATTGTAATTATTATTTCCTGAAACCTTGATTTTTAGCGGTTTAGAGTTGACACTTATCGTAGTGCGAAGAAGAAAATTAGTTTTCAGAAATAAAATATCCGCTGCTTACAAATTATAATGAGCTATGAGACTGTATATGTACTGAATTCTATATTTTCGATTATATGAATTATAATTCGTAAATTTTTAAATGTGCAACCGAAATCATCGAAAAACGCGAAGTCGTAGCGGTAACACTACACAATATTTCAAAGTTCGACTTTTGACACCTGTTATTGTAGCGTGTGACTGTGTGCCCTGTTCGTCTATCGCTGTTTCATCATCGCATCAGCACAAAGCACATCACAGAGCATCGACGTCAGATTAAATTTTTTTTATTCGCGACTTATTATTATTTATGTTTTGTAGTTTATTCGCTGAGTTTGGATTTTCGACCAATTTATTTTTGCAATAACGAAATAAAACACTTGATTTGTGATCAATTCCTTGAAATGAAAAGATTTGTGCAGAAAGGTGAGTTCTAACAAAACAGTGTATTTTTCCCATTTTTCATATGCGGTTCTAACAAAAGGTCATTCTGATTTTCTGATTGACAGCACTAAAAACAGCGCCGTCGCAATGGATGGTCACGGTACAGAGCCGCCTGGTAATCACGAATCGAATGACATTGCGAATCAAAGTGACTCGATTTTGTGCAAAATGGAAATTAAAGAGAAGCCGACCGTCAAACAAGAGATTGAAGTCTCCGGCGAAATTTTGATGGTATCGTGATCAATACATACAGCCATTGGATCGTTTGACAATTTGATTGGTAGTGCAGAAGTGAGAGACAGCGACGTTTGCTTCGATTTCTACAATCTGGGTGAGGTAAAATCGAAAGTGAAGATTGAAAAGGTCAATGATGAGGCGAATCAAATTCCAAAAAGAAGCTTTGGCAAAGACGAAACGCCACAAAGCATTCCAAAGAAGCATCTTTCCGAGGACAAGAATCAGAAGTCAATCGGGTTGAATGGGGGTGCAGCTATAACCGGGGAAAATAAGACATCGAATAGTTTCGGTGAAAAAAAGAAGACAACCAAAGGCAAGGCAAATCGAAAGCGACACAAGTGTTCATTTTGCGATTATGTCACCGACTTTACAACTGCTTTGAAGAAACACATGCTCAAGCACACCGGCGAACGACCATTTCCATGCAGCGTGTGCCAGGAGCGATTCACCCGGAAACGAAATCTCCAATTGCACATGAAAGCACACGTCGATGCATTTCTGTTCAGCTGCTAGAATTGTTCACAAAGATTTCATCGCAGCGAGGAGAAAGTGAAACACGAATCTGATTGCAAAGTTCGTCGCTATGAGTGTCATCTGTGCAAGGATTCCTCTAGTTTGATGAAGCATCATTTGAAAGATCATCTGCGCGTACATACCGGCGAGAGACCATTCCAATGCGACCAATGCTCAAAGAGATTCAATCAATCAAGTGCCTTGAAACGACACCGCAAATCTCACACCAATCCTCCTCCATTGAAATTGAAGTGTTCGACTTGCTTCAAAAACTTTGCACAACAGAAGGAAAAGGAAAGTCACGAAGCCAACTGCAAGCGACGCGGATACCGATGCGCTTGGTGCAAGAGCTACACAACTGATGGTAAAACTCATTTGATGGAGCACATGCGAGTCCACACTGGCGAAAAGCCATTCCAATGTGAAGTATGCTCGAAATGCTTCTCGCAAAAGGCAAATCTCAATCAACACAAGAAGATTCACAAGGCGCTGTCTGCTGCCAAGGAATTAAACTTGAAATTGATCACATCGAAAGACAAAACTTTGGCTCAAACATCAATTTGCATTGAATAAAAACAAATACGAAATCGTATCGAATATAAAATCTTGTCTTTTTGTATCAATCGAAACTAATTGAAATGATTGAATGATGACATATTGGTTCATTAGGTGTCATAAAGAGAAAATTTATTTATTTGTAGCTGTCAACCGTGTGAAGGAAATGTGATGCATTGTAGGCTGTAACTTGTCCAGAAGTCTAACAATTCGTATTCTTATTGGAATAGAAAAATTCATTTTGGCGAAGTACGAAAACAACCTCTTGAACATCACTTGAATAATTGATTACGGACAATTGCATGTCAATTCGCTGTGAAACAACATGTAATATGGAATTGAATGGTGACCTATCACACGAATAATTTTTTACATTTTTCGGAACCCAGCTCAAGTGCGTGTTGGTGTTAGATTTGCTAAATTCTTCTCTAAATTTTTAGTCAAGATTCAACGATAATTTGGTCTCAAGGATTGGACCGGCTACCAAGAAATATCTGATAAAACATAAAGCACTGACATCGATTGTTTACAGTTGTATAGAGGAGATATCTATCGAAATGCGATTTTACATTTTAGGATTCGACTTTTTAAAATTGGGAGTTTTTGTGAAGACTTTTTGATGTAAAATTCGAAATGTATTACGAAATCCTTCCAAGGTTCATCCCAGAAGAGAATCAATTTTTAGAAATAATAATCCTCTGTTTCGTCAATTACCACTTATTCGTACATTTTCAAAATGTGCAACCCGAACTCACCGAAAAATTCGGAAGTCATTGAGGCAACACGACACCATATTTCGAAGTTCGACTCTTGACACTTGTCATTGCAGCGTGTGCCTGTGTGTGCTGTTCACCCATCGCTATTTCATCGTCGCTCCGGCGTAGAGCATATCGTAGAGCATCGACTACACGTCAAACTAAATATTTTCTTTCATCGCGACGCCATTTTTGCTCTGCTCAACAGAGTCATTTCAACACGCAATCTGTGCGCTGCGGACATTAATCGACGAGTTTAGTCTTTGAATCATTTTTTCCGCATTTCCGAAACAAAAAATTTATTTTGTAGAAAAAAGGTGAGTTATTGCCAAAATGGAATTTTTCAAGTGTTTGTGCCATGTGTGGTTTCAAATAATGAACATTGAACAACCATTCTGATTTCTGATTGACAGCACTGACATTGCGTCGCAATGAATGGTCACGATAGAGAGCCGCCTGATAAACACGAATCTGATGCCATCGCGTCCCGAAATGAATCGATTTTGTGTGGAATGGAAATCAAAGAGGAACCGACTGTCAAACAAGAGCCAGATGATCACGGCGGTATTGTGGTGGTGTCGAGATTAGCATACACATTCAATGGAAGAGCTGACAATGCGATTGGTCGCCATCAAGTGAATACCGACGTTTGCTACGATTTTCATGATACGGGTGAGGTTAAACCGAAAGTAAAGATTGGAAAGGTTAAGGATGAAGCTAGTCAAGTTCCACGAAAGAGCTCTGACGAAAATCAAAAGCCACAAAACAGTGAGAACACGTGTTTCCCGAAACCGAAGTTGAATGAACCGGATGAAGATGTGACAAAGAAAAGTGCAGCCCAAACCGGTAATATTAGCAAAGCGAATAGTTTTGGTGACAAAAGGGTATCAACTGAAGGCAAAACAAATGGAAAGCGACACAAGTGTTCATTGTGCGAATATGTCACTACATATGAAAGCAATTTGATCAGGCACATGCTCAAGCACACTGGCGAACGACCATTTCCATGCAGCGTGTGCCAGAAGCGATTCACCCAGAAACGCAATCTCCAATCGCACATGAAAACACACGTCGATGAATTTCTGTTCAGTTGCTCGAATTGTTCGCAAGGATTTCATCGCAGCGAAGAGAAAGAGGAACACGAAACTCGTTGCAAGGTTAGTCGCTACGAGTGTCATCTTTGTAAAGATTCCTCTGGTTTGCTTAAGACGAATTTGAAGGTTCATCTTCGCGTGCATACCGGTGAGAGGCCATTCGAATGTAACCAATGCTCAAAGAGATTCAAGCGCAAAAATAATTTAAAAAGCCATCGCAATTCCCACGCCAATCCTCGTCCATTGAAATTCAAGTGTTCATCTTGCTTCAAAAACTTTGCACAACAGAAGGAAAAGGAAAGTCACGAAGCCAACTGCAAGCGACGCGGATACCGATGCAATTTGTGCAAGAGCTACATAACTGATCAGAAAACAAATTTGATGTACCACATGCGAATCCACACTGGTGAGAAGCCATTCCGATGTGAGACCTGCGCGAAGTGCTTCTCACAAAAGGCACATCTCAACAAACACAAGAAGATCCACAAGTAGCTGTTAGCTCCCATGGAATAACACCTGCATCCTGCAATCAATCACATCGAATAGCGAATACACAACTTTTGATCATCAATTTGCATTAATAAAAACAAATACGAAAATGTATCAAACTTCCTTTATTTTCATTCGACAATGTTTAAATTAAATTGAATGTTGACAAACAACATTCATTTCGAGAGTAATTTTAGTTATTTGTTCTTAGCTGCCAACTGTGCGGGGCACATGTTATATGTTGCTTTCTATCAGCTGTTGGAACAGAAAAATTGCATTCACAGCACGAAAACGAGCTCTTGAGCATAGTTCGAATCATAGATTATGACAAACAGCATGTGAATTCACTGTGAAAAAATTAGATTTATTTCGATTTGAATTGAACGTATGAATAACGTATCGTACGAATGGGGTTTTAGGTTCCCTAAAGCCAAGATCAAGTGCATGTTATTTGTTAAACTACTCCTGAAATGTTCCAAGATTCAACGATTAATTGAAGACACGTTCTACAATTGCCTTCAGAGACATTCTTAAAAAAGGAAAAAAGCACCAACATCGAGTATCCAGGCGTAAATTCTGATTACAATTATTATTTTTTTCATGATATCTTGATTTGTTTGCGGTTGGATAGAAGCGACATCTATCAAAATGCGATTTTGCACAATACTTGGGCTACTTGGAGGGTCAAAGATGCAATAATTTTCCGGTTGCTATGTTCAAAATGTATTTTAAAATTCTCCCAATACATTTTTATCCTAAAAGCAAATCAATTTTGAGAAATGAAATATCCACTTTGCAAATTACCAATTATCTCTCTTGCACATTAAACACGATGGTTCTAACTTTTAAGGATCGTTTTCCTAGGCGGCCGATTTGGTCACCGATTTAAGAAGACCATTCGGAATTTTGGCCATAACTTTTGAACCACTGAACGGATTTTAACAAAATTTATATATTTTTATTGATGTAATCTTCCTCTTTCTAAAAATGTATATTTTGTTAAAATCCATCTTGTGGGTCGGCAAATATAGCAAAAATGCTTAAATCGGCGGAAAATCGGCGGCCGATCTTGACCGATTTTCAGCAGAACCGCAATATGAAATAAATAGTCTTACCTCCGTAAGACGAACTTTTCCGCACCGTTTTCATAGCGTTCAGTTTTTATTCAGATTTTGCCTAGGAAATTCATAAGAATTTCCCCACACGAATTTCGAACTGGCGAAGCTGTCAATGGAATGTATGACTGTGTGCGCTTTTTATAAGGTTGACATCACATCGCATCGCACATCTACTAATGTTCAATTCAAAGAACATTTTATTTTTTCTTCGATTGAACATGTGCTGTGTAATTTTTCGTTTCATGAATTGTTTTTGTGTGAAGATTTTGAGCAGTTTTTCAGAAACTAAACCAAAATTCGTTTTAAATTTGATTCAAATGTTTTATTATTAAAAAATATTGATTTGGAATTAAAAAATTGGAACAAAATGTGACGAGTTGAAAAAAATACCATTTAAAATAACCACATTTTTCTTGACCAAAATCGTAACGCGTCTTTTTTTACATTGTATTTATATGGCAGCCCTTCGAATCCATAGAACAACATGAATGAGCAAACAGCGAAGGAGTGATTTGAAATTCTCATACGAGAGCGCGATTTTTAACAAAATTAAGAACAAAAAAATGCAAGAAATTTTGAATTATTATACCGGTTTGATACGAAAAAAGTGGGTTAGAGGGTGCTAGGTTGTTCCTGGACCCCTATTAATTTGATGAAATAAATCGAGTGGGAGTGATAAAATCCACCTGGGGAGCCTATTTTGGGTACCTCCCGAACAAAAGTTCGATTTTTTGAAGGTTTTTCATAGGCTAGGTATCTTGGGGTGGCTGAAAATTTAATGGTTTCCAAGTCTAATGAAGCACAAACGTTTGGTACTTGCAGAATTTCATTTCCCATTCTGGTATTTGAGCAATCGCGCTAACAAATTTTTGCGTACAGCGTACAGGGTACGACACACCCACATTAACATAGCAAAATAACCATTTTAAGGTGCTTTTTGGTGTCGAAAATGGATAGAAAAATGGTTTTTCGGGGTACCTAGGTTTTGGAGTGATTACAATACTTTTACTCACGACATGGGCGTGCGGAAAAGTAATGAGACCAGAACGCTACTATTTTATTACAGATGGTTTAATTGTTACCGTTTTTGTTTACTTAAAATCCGTCATAAAGCACGTTTCATGGATCACATGCGAATCCACACTGGCGAAAGGCCATTCCGATGTGGCCAATGCTCAAAGTGCTTCTCGCAAAGGGCAACTCTCGACAAAAACAAGAAGATCCACAAGTAGCTGTTAGCTCCCATGGAATAACACCTGCATCGTGTAATCAATCACATCGAAGACACAACTTTCACTTTCCAATTTTAATTAATAAAAATAAATACGAAAATGTATCAAACTTCCTTTATTTCCATTCAACAATGTTTAAATAAAATTGAATGTTTCAATTTCATTCATTTCGAGAGTGATTTTCGTTATTTGTTCTTAGCTGCAAAGTGTGGGGGGCACATGTTATATGTTACTTTCTATCAGCTATTGGAACAGAAAAATTGCATTCACAACACGAAAACGAGCTCTTGAGCATTGCTTTGAATCATTGATTATGATAAACAGCATGTGACTTCGCTGTGAAAACATCTGTGTGATTTATTTCGATATGAATTAAATGATAACGTATCATAAGAATGAGATTTAAGGTTCCCTGAAACCAAGATCATGTGCATGTTATTTAATAAACTACTCTTGAAATTTTGAAAGATTCAAAGATGAATTGATGCCAAGTTTGCAGAATCGGCTTCAGAGACATTTTTTAAAAAAATAGAAGAAGCGTAAACATCGAGTATCGAGCCATGTATTATAATTTCAGTCATTATTTCCTTCATGAACCATATATATATGAGCATGTTAAATTTTGTAATTGTTCATACGGCTGTTAAATGTATATATTGCCTTTTTACCAATAAAGAATAAAGAATGGAGGTGACATCTATCAAAATGCGATTTTGCAATTCTCCGCTGTAATATTCATAATGGGTCACGAAATTCTTCCATTCAAATTTCATCCAAGAAGAAAATCAATTTTCAGAAATGAAGTCTCCACTGCTTTGCAAATTACAAATCATCACTCCTGGATTTTCGAAACAGACAATCCGAACTCATCGAAAAATTCGAAAGTCACTGCAGTAAGTCACTGTGTGCGCATTTCGTCCATTGCTGTTTCATCATCGCATCAGCACATCTCCGTGATTTGGCTACACGTTCAGTTCAACTCAATAGATATTTTCATTCTTTCACGACGCCATTTTTGCTCTGCTCAACACAGTTGCTCTAAGACAGAATTTATGCGCTGTCGAGCTTAATCGACGGGTTCAGTCTTTGGATCGATTTATTTTTTCATTCCGGAACAAAAAGTTCAGTTTGTAGAGAAAAGGTGAGTTATTGTCAAAGTGGAATTTTTTTAGTGTTTGTGTACTGTGTGGTTTCAAATAATGAACATTCTGATTTCTGATTGACAGCACTTACATTGCGTCAAAATGAATGGTCACGGCAAAGGGCCGCCGGATAAACATAAATACGATGCTATTGCGTTGCAGAATGAATTGATTATGTGCGGAATGGAAATAAAACAGGAGCCGACCGTCAAACAAGAGCCAGAATACGACGATGATATTGTGATGGAGTCGAGATCAGCGTGTACATTCAATGAAAGACCTGACAATGGGATTGGTAGCGAGCGAGTGAATGATACCGACAATCATTTCGATTTCCATAATCTAGATGAGGTTAAAGTGGAAGCCAAAGTCGAAAAGGTTGGGAATGAGGCGAATCAAGTTCCACGGAACAGCTGTAACGAAGATCAAACGCCACAGAACAATGCGAAGAAACGTTTTTCGAAGGAAGAGGAACGAAAATCCGGTAGGCAGATTGGCGGTGGTGTAAATAAAAGTGTAACTAAAGCCTCAAAATATCGAGAATCAAGCGACGTTGGTAACAAGAAGGTGCCGACTGAAGGCAAGACAAATGAAAAGCGACACAAGTGTTCATTGTGCAATTATGTCACTACACTTAAATGCCATTTGACCAGGCACATGTTCAAGCACACTGGTGAACGACCATTTCCATGCAGCCTGTGCCAGAAACGATTCACCCAAAAACGCAATCTCCAATCGCATATAAAAACACACGTCGATGAATTCCTGTTCAGCTGCTCAAACTGTTTGCTAGGATTTCATCGCAATGAGGAGAAAGTAGAACATGAGTCCGGTTGCAAGGTGCGTCGCTACGAGTGTCACCTCTGCAAGGAACACTCTACATTGGATAAGAGGAATTTGAAGGTTCATCTGCGCGTGCATACCGGGGAGAGACCATTTGAATGCGACCAATGCTCGAAAAGATTCAATCACGCGAGTAATTTGGAACACCACCGCAAATCCCACGCCAATCCTCGTCCATTGAAGTTCAAGTGTTCATCTTGTTTCAAAAACTTCGCACAACAGAAGGAAAAGAAAAGTCATGAAGCCAAGTGCAAGCGACGCGGATACCGATGCGATTTATGCAAGAGCTACACAACCAATCATAAACCAAATTTGATGGACCACATTCGAATCCACACTGGCGAAAAGCCATTCCAATGTGAAACCTGCTCGAAGTGCTTCTCACAAAGGGCAACTCTCAACAAACACAAGAAGATTTACAAGTAGCTGTCTGCTGTCAAGGAATTAAACTTGAAATTGATCACATCAAAAGACAAAACTTTGGCTCAAACATCAATTTGCATTGAATAAAAACAAACAGGAAAGTTTATCAAATATAAAATCTGGTCCTTTTATTTCAATGGGAATTATTCGCGTCATTGAATGATGACAAATTGGTTCATTGATTGATTTGTTCGTAGCTACCAACTGTGTGGGGCACATGATATATGTTGTTTTTTATCATCTATTGGAACAGAAAAACTGCATTTGCCACACAAAATCATGCTCTTGAACATTGTAGAATCATTGATTGCATATCAATTCGCTGTGAACAAAAATAAAATGTCTACTGGTACCATTTCATATGTTTGAAGTTTCTGGGTTCACTGAAATTCAGAATATGCTGTTGATGGTTAGATTTAATAGACTTTTCTTAAAATTATCTTAGATAAAGCGATTATTTTTTGACGTAATTGCAATCATTATTTAGCGGTTTTTCGGCGTCAAGTTCTAGAATCCGTTTCAAAGAAATGTGTGAAAGACAAATAAAGCACTGACATCGAGTATGCAGCCGTGAATCTTGATTTGATAGCGGTTTGTTACGGATGATATTTATCAAAATGCGATTTTGCGCAAAGCATGCCACTTAAACGATTGAAACTGTCACAATTTTCCGACGTTATATTCAAAATGTATCACGAAATTCTTCCAATCAAATTTCACCCAAGAAAAAAAAATTAATTTTCACAAATGAAATATCCGCTGCTTTGCAAATTACCAATTATATTTCGTACATTTTCAAAATGTACAATCCGAATTCATCGAATAATTCGAAAGTCACTGCAGTAACACTATCCCATATTTCGAAGTTCGACTTTTGACACTTGTCATTGCAGGGTGTGACTGTGTGCGCTATTCGTCCATTTTCATCATCGCATCAGCACAAGGCACATCGCGAAGAATCGACTACACGTCAAACTAAATATTTCCTTCTATTCGCGACGCCATTTTTGCTCTGCATCAACAGAGTCATTTCAACACACAATTATTGCCAGCTATAGTTTATTGGCTGAGTTTGGATTTTGGACCAATTTAATTTTGCATAACGAAATTAAACGTTTGAGTTCTGAATAATTTCTTACAATAAAAAAACAGCTGTACAGTAAGGTGAGTTTTAACAAAAATGTGTATTTTTTTAAGTTTTCATGTGTGGTTATAACAAAAGGTCATTCTGATTTCTGATTGACAGCACCAAAATTGCATAGCGATGAATAGTCACGGTACAGAACCGCATGATAGGCAGCAATTCAATGTCATACCATTGCACAATGAATCGATTTTGTGTGGAATGGAAATCAAACAGGAGCCAACCATTAAACGAGAGAATGAAGTCTCCGACGAAATATTGATGGTGTCGCGGTCAGCACACACAGCCATTGAATCGCTTGATAATTCGATTGGTGGTACAGAAATGACTGACACTGGCGTTTACTTTGATTTCTACGATTTGGATGAGGTCAAATCGGAAGTAAAGATTGAAAAGCTCAAGGATAAGGCGAATCAAGTTCCAGGAAGAAGCTTTGGCAAAGAACAAACGCCACAAAGCATTCCAAAGAAGCGTCTTTCCAAGGTCATGAATCAGAAGTCAAGTAGGTTGAATGGCGGTGCAGCTATAACCGGGAAAAATAGCAAAGCCAACAGTTTTGATGACAAGGATAAGGCAACTGAAGGCAATGCGAATGAAATGCGGCACAACTGTTCATTGTGCGATTATGCCACCGACTTCACAACCGCTTTGAAGAAACACATGTGCAAGCACACCGGCGAACGACCATTTCCATGCAGCGTTTGCCAGAAACGATTCACAACAAAACAAAATCTCCAATCGCACATGAAAACACACGTCGATGAATTTCTGTTCAGTTGCTCAAATTGTTCGCAGAGATTTCATTGCAGTGAGGAGAAGGTGGAACACGAAACCGGTTGCAAGGTTCGCCGCTATGAGTGTAATCTGTGCAAGGAATTCTCTAGTGTGCATAAGACGAATTTGAAAGGTCATCTGCGTGTGCATACTGGCGAGAGACCATTCGAATGCAACCAATGCTCAAAAAGATTCAATCAATTAAGTGTCTTGGATCGCCATCGCGAAACTCACACCAATCCTCATCCATTGAAATTCAAGTGTTCATCTTGCTTCAAAATCTTCGCACAACAGAAGGAAAAGAAGAATCATGAAGCCAACTGCAAGCGACGCGGATACCGATGCGATTTTTGCAAGAGCTACACAACTGATCGTAAGTGAGCTTTGATGGACCACATTCGAATCCACACTGGCGAAAAGCCATTCCGATGTGAACTATGCTCGAAGGGCTTCTCACAAATGGCAACTCTCAACAAACACAATAAAATGCACAACTAGCTGTCTGCTGCCAAGGAATTACACTTGAAATCGATCACATCGTTAGGTAAAACTTTGATCATCAATTTGCATTGAATAAAAACAAATACGAAATCTTATCAAATATAAAATCTGGTCTTTCTGTTTCAATGGGAATTATTCACGTCATTAAATGTTGACAAATTGGTTGATTGATTGATTTGTTCTTAACTGCCACCATAGTGAGAGACATGCTATATGTTATTTTCTAATCTATAGGAACAGAAACCCAGAATCGAGCTCTTGATCGTTAGTAGAATCATTGATTGTAATCAATTGCGATCCACAATGTCAATCCGTCGTGAACAAAACCCAAATGTCGATTTGACTGGTATCATTTGATATGAAACAGTTTTTGGGTTCCCCGAAATCCAGAACTCGATAGCATGTTATCTAACGATTTAATAAACTGTTCCCAAAATTAGCCAAGATTCAACGGTTATTCGGTGCGGAGTTTTAGAATTGGTTTCAAAGAAATCTGTGAAAATAGAAAAAGCACTGACATCGAATATCCATTCGTGAAAACTAGTTGCAATTTCTATTTTATGAAACCTTGAATTTCAGCGGTTTAGAGATGAACTCTATCGTAGTGCGAAGAAGAAAACTAGTTTTCAGAAATAAAATATCCGCTGCTTACAAATCATAATCCGTACATTTTCAAAATATGCAACCCGAACTCATCGAAAAATCCGAAATTCACTGCAGTAACACTACATGATATTTCAAAATTCGACTCTTGACACTTGTCATTGCAGCGTGTGGCTGTGTGCCCTGTTCGTTCATTGCTATTTCATTAGCGCATCAGCACAGAGCATATCGCAGAGCATCGACTACAGCCAAACTAAATATTTTCTTTTATTCGCGACGCCATTTTTGCTCTGCTCAACAGAGTCATTCCAACACACAATTCGTGTTTTGTAATTTATTCGCTGAGTTTTCGACCAATATTTTGCAATAACGAAATAAAAAGTTAAATTTGTGAACTTTTTCGTGCAGAAAGGTGAGTTTTAATGCCAAAGTGTGGTGTTTCAAAAGTGTGTTCCATGTGTGGCTTCTAATGAACTTTCTGATTTCTGATTGACAGCATCGCAATTGTGTCGCAATGAATGGTCACGCTACAGAGGCGCCTAATAAGCACGACTTCGATGCCATTGCGTTGGAAAATGAATCGATTTTGTGCGGAATGGAAATGAAACTAGAGCCGACCGTCAAACAAGAGCCAGAAGACAACGATGGTATTGCGATTGTGTCAAGAGTGTCAAGATCAGCGCACACAGCCAATGGAACACATGAAAATGCGACTGCTAGTGGCCAAGTGAATGGTAACAACATTTGTTTCGATTTCTACGTTCTGGACGAGGTAAAATCGGAAGTAAAGACTGAAAAGGTTAAGGATGAGGTGAATCAAGTTCCACGGAAGAGCTCTGACAAAAATCGAAAGCCACGAAACGATGCGAACAAGCGTTTTCCGAAACCAAAATCAAATGGATCGGATGACGGTGCGGCAAAAAAATATTCAGCCAAGGTTGGAAAAAGTGGCAAAGCAAATAGTTTTGGTAGCAAGCAGAAACCAGCTCAAGACAAGGCAAATGAAAAGCGACACAAGTGTTCATTGTGCGAGTATCAGACTTCCAACAAAAGTCATTTGAAAAGACACATGCTCAAGCACACCGGCGAACGACCATTTCCATGCAGCGTGTGCCGGAAGCGATTTACAACAAAACAAAATCTCCAATCGCACATGAAAACACACGTCGATGAGTTTCTTTTCAGTTGCTCGAATTGTTTGCAAGGATTTCATCGCAGCGAGGAGAAAGTGAAACATGAAACCGGTTGCAATGTGCATCGCTACGAGTGTCATCTGTGCACGGAATTCTCTACATTGGAAAAAAAGGATTTTAAACGTCATTTGCGCGTTCACACCGGCGAGCGACCATTCGAATGCGACCAATGCTCGAATGCAAAGATTCAATCTCGCGAGTAATTTGGAACGCCACCGCAAATCACACGCCAATCCTCGTTCATTGAAGTTCAAGTGTTCATCTTGTTTCAAAAATTTTGCCCAACAAAAGGAAAAGGAAAATCATGAAGCCAACTGCAAGCGACGCGGATACCGATGCGATTTGTGCAAGACCTACACAACTGATCAGAAAGGAAATTTGATGGACCATATGCGAGTCCATACTGGTGAAAAGCCTTTCCGATGTGAAACATGCTCGAAGTGCTTCTCGCAAAAGGCACATCTCAACAAACACAAGAAGATTCACAAGTAGCTGTCTGCTGTCAAGGAATTAAACTTGAAATTGATCACATCAAAAGACAAAACTTTGGCTCAAACATCAATTTGCATTGAATAAAAACAAACAGGAAAGTTTATCAAATATAAAATCTGGTCTTTTCATTTCAATGGAAATTATTCGCGTCAATGAATGATGACAAATTGGTTCATTGATTGATTTTTTCGTAGCTGCCAACTGTGTGGGGCACATGTTATATGTTGTTTTTTATCATCTATTGGAACAGAAAAACTGCATTCGCCACACAAAGTCGAGCTCTTGAACATTGTAGACTCATTGATTGCATATCAATCCGCTGTGAACAAAAATAAAATGTCTACTGATACCGTTTGATATGTTTGAAGTTTCTGGGTTCACTGAAATTCAGAATATGCTGTTGATGGTTAGATTTAATAGACTTTTTTGAAAATTATCTCAGATAAAGCGGTTAATTGTTTGTTGTAATTGCAATCATTATTCGGCGGTTTTTCGGTGTCAAGTTCTAGAGTCCGTTTCAAAGAAATGTGTGAAAAGACAAATAAAGCACTGACATCGAGTATGCAGCCGTATGTTCAAACATGTGTTTTAAGATTGCTGAGCATCTCAGCATTTCGTAAGGCACGGATATATCCGAGCATATCGACGACGAATACTGTATAATACAGTGGCGTGTGTTGCTACGTGCAGCCGCAA
>NW_022595286.1:131011-144633 GCF_009176505.1 Sitodiplosis mosellana
CGAATACTGTATAATACAGTGGCGTGTGTTGCTACGTGCAGCCGCAATGACTCGACCGGAATGTGTATGTTGTTTCTGCGTGCAGCCACATCAACTGAACACACTTCGGTCGAGTCGTTGCGGCTGCACGTAGCAACACACGCCACTGTATTATACAGTATTCGTCGTCGATATGCTCGGATATATCCGTGCCTTACGAAATGCTGAGATGCTCAGCAATCTTAAAACACATGTTTGCAATTATTATTTCCTACATGAAATCTTGATTTGATAGCGGTTTGTTACGGATGATATTTATCAAAATGCGATTTTGCGCAAAGCTTGCCACTTGAACGATCAAAGCTGTCACAATTTTCCGACGTAATATTCAAAATGTATCACGAAATTCATCCAATCGAATGTCATCCTCAATCAGAAAATCAATTTTCAGAAATGAAATATTCGCTACTTTGCAAATTACCAATTATATTTCGTACATTTTCAAAATGTACAATCCGAACTTATCGAATAATTCCAAAGTCACTGCAGTAACACTACCCCATATTTCGAAGTTCGACTTTTGACACTTGTCATTGCAACGTGTGACTGTGTGCCCTGTTCGTTCATTGCTATTTCATCAGCGCATCGGCACATACCTCACATCTCCTAGCACCGACTACACGTCAAACTAAATATTTTCTTTTATTCGCGACGCCATTTTTGATCTGCTCAACAGAGTCATTTCAACACGCATTTTTTTGCAAGCTATAGTTTATTCGCTGAGTTTGGATTTTCGAGCAATTTAATTTTGCATTAACGAAATTAAACATTTCAGTTCTGAATAATTACTCACAATAAAAAAAACAGCTGTACAGTAAGGTGAGCTTTAACAAAAATGTGTATTTTTTTAAGTTTTCATGTGTGATTCCAACAAAAGGTCATTCTGATTTCTGATTGACAGCACCAAAATTGCATAGCGATGAACATTCACGGTACAGAACCACCTGATAGGCAGAAATTCAATGCCATTGCATCACAAAATCAATCGATTTTTTGTGGAATGGAAATCAAACAGGAGCCGACCCTCAAACAAGAGAATGAAGTCTCCGACGAAATATTGATGGTGTCGCGGTCAATACACACAGCCATTGGATTGCTTAATAATTCGATTGGTGGTACACAAATGACTGACACCGACGTTCACTTTGATTTCTACGACTTGGATGAGGTAAAATCGGAAGTAAAGATTGAAAAGGTCGAAGTTTGGGCGATACAAGTTCCAGGAAGAAGCTTTGGCAAAGAACAAACGCCACAAAGCATTCCAAAGAAGCATCTTTCCAAGGACAAGAATCAGAAGTCAAGTGGGTTGAATGGCGATGCAGCTATAACCGGGAAAAATAGCAATGCCAACAGTTTTGATGACAAGGATAAGCTAACTGAAGGCAAAACAAATGGGAAGCGACACAACTGTTCATTATGCGATTATGTCACCGACTTTACAACTGCTTTGAAAAGACACATGCTCCAGCACACTGGCGAACGACCATTTCCCTGCAGCGGGTGCCAGAAGCGATTCACCCAGAAACAACATCTCCAATCGCACATGAAAACACATGTCGCTGAGTTTTTGTTCAGCTGCTCAAATTGTTCGCAAGGATTTCATCGCAAAGAGGAGAAGGTAGAACATGAATCTGGTTGCAAGGTGCGTTGCTACGAGTGTCATCTGTGCAAGGAATTCTCTAGTGTGCATAAGACGAATTTGAAATGTCATCTGCGTGTTCATACCGGCGAGAGGCCATTCGAATGCGACCAATGCTTAAAAAGATTCAATCAAGCAAGTTCTTTAAAACCCACCGCAAAACTCACGCCAATCCTCGTCCTCGTCCATTGAAAATCAAGTGTTCGACTTGCTTCAAAAACTTCGCCGAACAGAACGAAAAGGAAAATCATGAAGCCAAGTGCAAGCGACGCGGATACCGATGCAATTTGTGCAAGAGCTACACAACCGATCATAAACCAAATTTGATGGACCACATGCGAATCCACACTGGCGAAAAGCCATTCCAATGTGAAACCTGCTCGAAGTGCTTCTCACAAATGGCAACTCTCAACAAACACAAGAAGATTCACAAGTAATTGTCTGCTGCCAAGGAATTATACTTGAAATCGATCACTTGTAAAGACACAATTTTTGCTCAAACATCAATTTGCATTGAATAAAAACAAATACAAATGGGTATCAAATATAAAACCTGGAATTTTTATTCCAATTGAAATTATTTACGTAATTGAATTTTTACAAATTGATTCATTATGAAACTAATCAAAGTTCTTAAACCGAATCCGAGCTACTGTGACTATAAACTCTAACAAGCACTGGCACAGTCAAGTGGAATATTCGAGAGAGTTCAACTGAACAACCGGTTACTTTTCAGCAGCATCGAGATCAAACATAGTTGATTAGAGTCTGAGTTTTAATTTAAAGACTGAACATTTCAAGGGATTTGATTTTAAACTACTGTTTTGAGATGACTGATTTCGAACTCCAGAATCCAGAAATATTATGAAGTTTAGGTTATTTGAAACCATTCTCCTATCGCTGAGACAGTTAAAATAAACCTTATCAAAAATTGGGAATAAAACTCACATTCGTGCAATGTTCAACTGAAGAAACAAACAAATTTACATAAAAGAGAGTTTGAATTGGGTGCGGTTGAATGGCCGCGACATCTACTGATTTTCGGTCAAATGCGAAATTCTTGTCGAAATCATCGGTTGTTCTGGCGTACTATCTGAAGTGCACTTTTATCAAAGTTCTTCATGCAAAAAGAAAATAATTCTTAAAAAATAAGCATTTTTTGTTGTTGCTTTCAATTCGGGTGAGATATGTTTACTGGCTAAAACATTTATTTTTTCAATTTCGAAAAGTCATCTCCACGTGCACACCGGCGAAAGACCATCCGAATGCGACCAATGCTCAAAGAAATTCAATCAATCAAGTGTCTTGAAACGACACCGCAAATCCCACACCAATCCTCGTTCATTGAAAATCAAGTGTTCATCTTGCTTCAAGAAATTCGCCCAACAGAAGGAACAAGTCAGAAGGAAGATTTCTTATTTTCTTCATGAAATTGGCAAAAAAGGCCAAATTTGTATGGGAGGTACCCGTAAATCTCTTTCGATTGGCTTCAAAATTTCAGAGATGGAGTTTTTTGATGAAAAAACAAGATCCACAAAGTTTCGTGATGTTTGAAATATCACAATTGGGATTTCTATTGGGATTTTACTTTCATGGTTTTATAAAAAAAACTCGTTTACCTATCTAGTGATCTTGTGTTGACCTGCAATCCCCATAAACAAGCCACAGACATCGCTTTTAGTGCTTGGTTTGAGGCCGGCTAAATGTTTTGGATGGGCAGACTGTCGAAAAACGCGATTTCCCAAAACAATTCACCATAATGTGAAAGTTAAATACTGAGGGTTTCCGTAAACTGATATTCTTGCCTATTTGAACCCAAAAATGGTAAAACGTGCTTGCTTTTTATTACTGATTTAGACTTTTTGGACCATTTCCTACAACTTTTGCCCTATTTAGCCCACGGTTTAATGTGAACAATTCTTAAATCACGCATTTGAAAGTTAAATTTTGAGGATTTAACCAAATTCGGGAAAATCATGATTTCAAGGCCCCATACCGCTTATAGGGTGTACTTATAAGGCCAGTTTTTCTTGTTTTCGACCAAATTTCAAGTTCCAATTTGTCAGCTTTCATTTTTTGGCCGTTTTCGCAAAGTTGAAATTTTAAATTTTAAATGCAGTTTTTGTGAAGACTTTTTGATGTAAAATTCGAAATGCATTACGAAATCCTTCCAAGATTCATCCAGAAGAAAATCAATTTTCAGAAATGATAATCCTCTGTTTCGTCAATTACCACTTATTCGTACATTTTCAAAATGCAACCCGAACTCATCGAAAAATTCGAAAGTCATTGTGGCAACACGACACCATATTTCGAAGTTCGACTTTTGACACTTGTCATTGCGGTGTGTGACTGTGTGCGCTATTCGACCGTTGCTATTTCATTATCGTTTCAGCACAAGGCACATCACAGAGCATTGACTACACGTCAAACTAAATATTTTCTTTTTTCGCGACGCCATTTAGTGATGGGCAATTTACCCGGTATTTAAATACGTTCGCAATATGAACTATGAAATTTATCATAAAATTTAAAAGGCCGCTTTAAAAGCGTTCATATGCCGCTTGAATCGCTAGCATCGCCGTGAACAAATCCGTTATGAATAATGAATCTGACTTTTTTTAAATAAAAAACATCTTCGAATAAAAAAAAGGTAAAATAAAATTGTAAATTCAATTTCTCAACACAGAGTTTATAAAAAAAAATTAATTGCATCAATAAAACTTAGAAAAACAACAATTATTCTACTGCAAACGATTCCCATTTGAAGTTTGAAACTTCGAAACTAACAGCGACATCTAACGAAAATCCGTTACAACACCCATTCGCCATATTGACAAGTGATAAGTGTGTTGTTGTTTCAAATTTCAAGTGGAAATCGTTTGCAGTGAACTAATTGTAGTTTTCCTAAGTTTTATTGATGCAAATAAAATATTTTTTATAAACTGTGTGTTGAGAAATTGAATTTACAACTTTTTTCTACATTTTTTTTATTATAAAATATTTTTGGATTATTTTTTATTGAAAAAAGTCAGATTCATAACGGTTTTGTTTGAAGCGCTGAAAGCGCTGTGAACTTGTTTTTTTGGTTCAATATATCAACCGACTAAAACGATACCTAGCGGATATGCTAGCCCTTTAATTTTTATGATAAAATTTGCAATGGTCTTTGGGTAAATTTCCTGGGTAAATACCCATTTATGCCGGGTAAATACCCGATTTGTTGGGTATTTATATGTATTTTCGAAATAGCCAAAAAAGTAGCAAAATTTTAACAAAAAAACTGTTAAAAAGTGATAATATGAATGAAAGACACAGAAATTTCATTTTATTTGTCATCTAAACTTTTTTCTGAACTTTTATCATGACACATTCGCTTTGAACTGGTATTGGTTTTGGTGCATTCTTTCGCTTTCTACTTGTAGCCTGCATCAACTTATAGTTGTGTGCGATGTTCATAATTATACCCGATGTTTCCGTTGTCAAACGATTTCTCTTCTGTGTCTGAACACTGTGAATGAACCAAATGTACTCTCTGTTTTGTAGAAGTCAATGAAATCGTGAGAATTTTTTCTGCTATGTCCAAAAAATGATTTTCACCAAACCAACGGACTAACATTTGCACGAGAGACCCAAACGAAATCCATGCCCCAAATTTTTGCTTTTACTCGATAATTTATCAATTGAGTCATCACCGCTTCTTCGTCGAGTTTTACTTTTTTGGCTGATAAAACAATAAAAGTAATGCTGCACCTATCATGATCGGTTTCATTATTTTATATTTGCGTTCTTGAACAGATTTGTCCGCATTTTTTTTATTGCAAGCATTAAAAACATTCGAAGATTTAGCCAACGAATCCACTGGTGCGAACATATTACTCAATAGTTTATGTGATTTATGAATATCATCCAAATGTGTTCAATATTTCGTGAGGTCCTTCAAATTTTAACCAAAATTGATTGTCCAATATTAATATTTTCACATCGCCTGGCAATTCTGGTTCTTCATCGTTCGCGTTTATTTAATCAAAATCGGCCGAAATATCTGGATTAGCTACCATTAACCGTGAAATTCCTTTTTTTGCGATCAACGATTCGAGAGCCTGTAGTTCGTATACCCATCGAGCTTCAGAGGGTAGTTTAAGAGTCACATGGGTCTCCATTTCACGTTGCTTTTGGCTGAATAAACTATACAGGACGGGGCATTTTTATTTTATTCGTGACTTTTTTTGCTTTGAAAAATTTTCGCTCGAAGAAAGTAAATTCAGTGCATGAGCAACACAACCAAATGTGTGAATATGCGGTTATTTTTCGGTGTCAATGAGACCAACTTGGATATTACGCTACATTATCGTACAAAAACAGCTGAAACTTGAATAATCTGATTTGAATTCAACAAAAATTCAAAGAAATCACATATTTTAAAAATACCCATAAATACCCATTTTTGGGTACTTATTCAGCCCTTCGGGTAAATACCCGATAAATACCCGGTATTTATTCGGGTGGGTAGATATTGCCCATCACTAGACGCCATTTTTGCTCTGCTCAACAGAGTCATTTCAACAACATTTCTCAATCTGTGCGCTGCGGACATTAATCGACGAGTTTAGTCTTTGAATCAATTTTTTCCGCATTTCCGAAACAAAAAGTTTATTTTGTAGAAAAAAGGTGAGTTATTGCCAAAATGGAATTTTTCAAGTTTTTGTGCCATGTGTGGTTTCAAATAATGAACATTGAACAACCATTCTGATTTCTGATTGACAGCACCGACATTGCGTCGCAATGAATGGTCACGATAGATAGTCGCCTGATGAACAAGAATCTGATGCCATCGCGTCCCGAAATGAATCGATTTTGTGTGGAATGGAAATCAAAGAGGAACCGACTGTCAAACAAGAGTCAGATGAACAAGACGGTATTATGGTGGTGTCGAGATTAACATACACATTCAATGGAAGAGTTGACAATGCGATTGGTCGCGATCAAGTGAACGACGTTTGCTACGATTTTCATGATACGGGTGTGGTTAAACCGAAAGTAAAGATCGGAAAGGTTAAGGATGAAGCTAGTCAAGTTCCACGAAAGAGCTCTGACGAAAATCAAAAGCCACAAAACAGTGAGAACACGCGTTTCCCGATACCGAAGTTGAATGAACCGGATGAAGATGTGACAAAGAAAAGTGCAGCCCAAACCGGTAATATTAGCAAAGCGAACAGTTTTGGTGACAAAAAGGTATCAACTGAAGGCAAAACAAATGGAAAGCGACACAAGTGTTCATTGTGCGAATATGTTACTACATATGAAAGCAATTTGATCGGTCACATGCTCAAGCACACTGGCGAACGACCATTTCCATGCAGCGTGTGCCAGAAACGATTCACCCAAAAACAAAAACTCCAATCGCACATGAAAACACACGTCGATGAATTTCTGTTCAGTTGCTCAAATTGTTCGCAAGGATTTCATCGCAGCGAGGAGAAGGTAGAACATGAATCCGGTTGCAACGTTCGCCGCTACGAGTGTCATCTCTGCAAGGACTTCTCTACTTCAGATAAGACGGATTTGGAACGTCATCTACGCGTCCATACCGGCGAGCGACCATTCGAATGCAACCAATGCTCAAAAAGATTCAACCAACCAACTGCTTTGAAACGCCACCGCGAATCCCACACCAATCCTCGTCCATTGAAGTTCAAGTGTTCATCTTGTTTCAAAAACTTTGCCCAACAGAACAAAACGGAAAATCATGAAGCCAGCTGCAAGCGACTCGGATACCGATGCGATTTGTGCAAAAGCTACACAACTGATCGTAAATCACATTCGATGAACCACATGCGAATCCACACTAATGAGAAACCATTCCGATGTGAAATGTGCTCTAAATGCTTTTCGCAAAAGGCTCATCTCAACCGACACAAGACAATTCACAAGTAGCTGTCTGCTGCCAAGGAATTAAACTTGAAATCGATCACATCTTTAGGTACAACTTTGATCATCAATTTGCATTGAATAAAAACAAACAGGAAAGTTTATCAAATATAAAATCTGGTCTTATTATTTCAATTGAAATTATTCACCTCATTAAATGTTGAAAAATTGGTTCATTGATTTGATTGATTTGTTTCTTAGCTGCCGACTTAGTGAGAGAAATTCTATTTGTTATTTTCGATCAATGATAGATAATCATCTATAGGAACAGAAAAATTATTCTCATGCCACGACAAGAAGCTCTTGAACTTTGCTTGAATCATTGATTGTAATCAATTGCATGTCTAATGTCCAACCGCTGTGAACAAAATTAAAATACCAATTTGACTGGTATCGTTTGATAAAAACAAGTTTTTGGGTTCGAGAGATCGTTGGGAGCTTTAAGATTTATTACTTTTCTTAAAATTGGCCAAGATTCAACGCTTATTCGGTGTCAAGTTTTAGGATCGGTTTGAAGAAACAAAAAGCATTGACATCGAAAATCCATTCGTAAATTCCAATTGCAATTGCCATTTCTTGAAACCTTGATTTCTTAGCGAATTGATAGAGAGGACATCTATCGAAGTGCGGAGAAGAAAATTAGTTTGCGGAAATAAAATATCCGCTGCTTACAAATTATAATCCGTACATTTTGGAAATGTGCAAGCCGAATCCATCGAAAAGTTCAAAAGTCACTGGCAACACTACACTATATTTCGAAATTCATCTTATGACACTTGTCATTGCGGTGTGTGACTGTGTGCGCTATTCGACCATTGCTATTTCATTATCGTTTCAGCACAAGGCACATCGCAGAGCATTGACTACACGTCAAACTAAATATTTTCTTTTATTCGCGACGCCATTTTTGATCTGCTCAACAGAGTCATTTCAACACGCATTTTTTTGCAAGCTATAGTTTATTCGCTGAGTTTAGATTTTCGACCGATTTATTTTTGCAATAACGAAATAAAACGTTTGGATTGTGATCAATTTCTTACAATAAAAAACAGCTGTGCAGTAAGGTGAGTTTTAACAAAAATGTGTATTCTTTTAAGTTTTCATGTGTGGTTCTAACAAAAGGTCATTTTGATTTCTGATTGACAGCACCAAAATTGCATAGCGATGAATAGTCACGGTACAGAACCGCCTGATAGGCAGCAATTCAATGACATTGAATTACAAAATCAATCAATTTTATATGGAATGGAAATCAAACGGGAGCCAATCATCAAACAAGAGATTGAAGTCTCCGGCGAAATTTTGATGGTGTTGCGGTCAGCACACACAGCCATTGAATCGCTTGATAATTCGATTGGTGGTACAGAAATGACTGACACCGGCGTTCACTTTAATTTCTACGATTTGGAAAAGGTAAAATCGGAAGTAAAGATTGAAAAGGTCAAGGTTGGGGCGAATCAAGTTCCAGGAAGAAGTTTTGGCAAAGAACAAACGCCACAAAGCATTCCAAAGAAGCGTCTTTCCAAGGACAAGAATCAGAAGTCAAGTAGGTTGAATGGCAGTGCAGCTATAACCGGTAAAAATAGCAAAGCCAACAGTTTTGATGACAAGGATAAGCTAACGGAAGGCAATGCGAATGAAATGCGGCACAAGTGTTCATTGTGCGATTATGCCGCCGACTTTACAACCGGTTTGAAAAGACACATGCTCAAGCACACCGGCGAACGACCATTTCCATGCAGCGTGTGCCAGAAGCGATTCACCCAGAAACGTAATCTCCAATCGCACATGAAAACACACGTCGATGAATTTCTGTTCAGTTGCTCGAATTGTTCGCAAGGATTTCATTGCAGCGAGGAGAAAGAGGAACACGAATCCGGTTGCAAGGTTAGTCGCTACGAGTGTCATCTCTGCACGGAATTCTCAACATTGGATAAGACGAATTTGAAGGTTCATCTGCGTGTACATACCGGCGAGCGGCCATTCGAATGCGACCAATGCTCAAAGAGATTCAAGCGCAAAAATAATTTGAAAAGCCATCGCAATTCCCACGCCAATCCTCGTCCATTGAAATTCAAGTGTTCATCTTGCTTCAAAAACTTTGCACAACAGAAGGAAAAGGAAAGTCACGAAGCCAACTGCAAGCGACGCGGATACCGATGCAATTTGTGCAAGAGCTACACAACTGATCAGAAAACCAATTTGATGTACCACATGCGAATCCACACTGGTGAAAAGCCATTCCGATGTGAGACCTGCGCGAAGTGCTTCTCACAAAAGGCACATCTCAACAAACACAAGAAGATCCACAAGTAGCTGTTAGCTCCCATGGAATAACACCTGCATCCTGCAATCAATCACATCGAATAGCGAATACACAACTTTTGATCATCAATTTGCATGAAATAAAAACAAATACGAAAATGTATCAAACTTCCTTTATTTCCATTCGACAATGTTTAAATAAAATTGAATGTTGACAACAACATTCATTTCGAGAGTAATTTTAGTTATTTGTTATTAGCTGCCAACTGTGCGGGGCACATGTTATATGTCGCTTTCTATCAGCTGTTGGAACAGAAAAATTGCATTCACAGCACGAAAACGAGCTCTTGAGCATAGTTCGAATCATTGATTATGACAAACAGCATGTGAATTCACTGTGAAAAAGTTAGATTTATTTCGATTTGAATTGAACGTATGAATAACGTATCGTACGAATGGGGTTTTAGGTTCCCTGAAGCCAAGATCAAGTGCATGTTATTTATTAAACTACTCCTGAAATGTTCCAAGATTCAACGATTAATTGAAGACACGTTCTACAATTGCCTTCAGAGACATTCTTAAAAAAGGGAAAAAGCACCAACATCGAGTATCCAGGCGTAAATTCTGATTACAATTATTATTTTTTTCATGATATCTTGATTTGTTTGCGGTTGGATAGAAGCGACATCTATCAAAATGCGATTTTGCACAATACTTCGGCTACTTGAAGGGTCAAAGATGCAATAATTTTCCGGTTGCTATGTTCAAAATGTATTTTAAAATTCTCCGAATACATTTTTATCCTAAAAGCAAATCAATTTTGAGAAATGAAATATCCACTTTGCAAATTACCAATTATCTCTCTTGCACATTAACCCTAGGACCGGACCATGGGTGTACAGCACCCGAGCTCGTTTTCAAATGTAAATAAAATTGCTTCCAACTAAAAATTTCGTATTTCTTCAAGTACCATTCGATAGCTTGATCCTTCGGCTACATGCTACACCAAACATGTATATGTATATGTATGAATATGTGTAACATACGCGACTCGGCAACACATGTGTGTAAAGCGGACCATGGGGTGTACAGTGCCCGACTCCATACAATTTGTATGGAAAACCGATTTCTACTCACTTTCTCTCTTCTTTTGCTGTTTCTCATCACATCTCATTGTATATATATGTAAATTTGCATTTGTCATCCCATTCAATTTAATTTTTTGTTCAACGAAATTTTCAAAATCATCAAATTTTTTTCTAAATTCATAATTTCAGATATTCTTCTACGTAAATAAACCAAAAATAAAAAAAAATTAAAAAATCGCGAAGTTATTCAGTTGTGCGTTTGAATTTTGCAGCAAAAATGCTATTTCCCATATAAAATACACGTCGGGCACTGTACACCCCATGGTCCGGACCTAAGGATTTTTCGCATGTTCCGGTCCTAGGGTTAAACACGATGGTTCTAACTTTTAAGGATCGTTTTCCTAGGCGGCTGATTTGGTCACCGATTTAAGAAGACCATTCGGAATTTTGGCCATAACTTTTGAACCACTGAACGGATTTTAACAAAATTTATATATTTCTATTGATGTAATCTTCCTCTTTCTAAAAATGTATATTTTGTTAAAATCCATCTTGTGGGTCGGCAAATATAGCAAAAATGCTTAAATCGGCGGAAAATCGGCGGCCGATCTTGACCGATTTTCAGCAGAACCGCAATATGAAATAAATAGTCTTACCTCCGTAAGACGAACTTTTCCGCACCGTTTTCATAGCGTTCAGTTTTTATTCAGATTTTGCCTAGGAAATTCATAAGAATTTCCCCACACGAATTTCGAACTGGCGAAGCTGTCAATGGAATGTATGACTGTGTGCGCTTTTTATAAGGTTGACATCACATCGCATCGCACATCTACTAATGTTCAATTCAAAGAACATTTTATTTTTTTCTTCGATTGAACATGTGCTGTGTAATTTTTCGTTTCATGAATTGTTTTTGTGTGAAGATTTTGAGCAGTTTTTCAGAAACTAAACCAAAATTCGTTTTAAATTTGATTCAAATGTTTTTATCTCTTTATTGAATGAAAATGCAAAAAAATATTGATTTGGAATTGAAAAATTGGAACAAAATGTGACGAGTTGAAAAAAATACCATTTAAAATAACCACATTTTTCTTGACCAAAATCGTAACGCGTCTTTTTTTACATTGTATTTATATGGCAGCCCTTCGAATCCATAGAACAACATGAATGAGCAAACAGCGAAGGAGTGATTTGAAATTCTCATACGAGAGCGCGATTTTTAACAAAATTAAGAACAAAAAAATGCAAGAAATTTTGAATTATTATACCGGTTTGATACGAAAAAAGTGGGTTAGAGGGTGCTAGGTTGTTCCTGGACCCCTATTAATTTGATGAAATAAATCGAGTGGGAGTGATAAAATCCACCTGGGGAGCCTATTTTGGGTACCTCCCGAACAAAAGTTCGATTTTTTGAAGGTTTTTCATAGGCTAGGTATCTTGGGGTGGCTGAAAATTTAATGGTTTCCAAGTCTAATGAAGCACAAACGTTTGGTACTTGCAGAATTTCATTTCCCATTCTGGTATTTGAGCAATCGCGCTAACAAATTTTTGCGTACAGCGTACAGGGTACGACACACCCACATTAACATAGCAAAATAACCATTTTAAGGTGCTTTTTGGTGTCGAAAATGGATAGAAAAATGGTTTTTCGGGGTACCTAGGTTTTGGAGTGATTACAATACTTTTACTCACGACATGGGCGTGCGGAAAAGTAATGAGACCAGAACGCTACTATTTTATTACAGATGGTTTAATTGTTACCGTTTTTGCTTACTTAAAATCCGTCATAAAGCACGTTTCATGGATCACATGCGAATCCACACTGGCGAAAGGCCATTCCGATGTGGCCAATGCTCAAAGTGCTTCTCGCAAAGGGCAACTCTCGACAAAAACAAGAAGATCCACAAGTAGCTGTTAGCTCCCATGGAATAACACCTGCATCGTGTAATCAATCACATCGAAGACACAACTTTCACTTTCCAATTTTAATTAATAAAAATAAATACGAAAATGTATCAAACTTCCTTTATTTCCATTCAACAATGTTTAAATAAAATTGAATGTTTCAATTTCATTCATTTCGAGAGTGATTTTTGTTATTTGTTCTTAGCTGCAAAGTGTGGGGGGCACATGTTATATGTTACTTTCTATCAGCTATTGGAACAGAAAAATTGCATTCACAACACGAAAACGAGCTCTTGAGCATTGCTTTGAATCATTAATTATGATAAACAGCATGTGACTTCGCTGTGAAAACATCTGTGTGATTTATTTCGATATGAATTAAATGATAACGTATCATAAGAATGAGATTTAAGGTTCCCTGAAACCAAGATCATGTGCATGTTATTTAATAAACTACTCTTGAAATTTTGAAAGATTCAAAGATGAATTGATGCCAAGTTTGCAGAATCCAAACATGTGTTTTAAGATTGCTGAGCATCTCAGCATTTCGTAAGGCACGGATATATCCGAGCATATCGACGACGCATACAGTGGCGTGTGTTGCTATGTGCAGCCGCAACGACTCGACCGAAGTGTGTTCAGTTGATGTGGCTGCACGCAGCAACAACATACACATTCCAGTCGTCGATATGCTCGGATATATCCGTGCCTTACGAAATGCTGAGATGCTCAGCAATCTTAAAACACATGTTTGT
>NW_022595286.1:184633-206089 GCF_009176505.1 Sitodiplosis mosellana
GTTCAGAATAATTCCGAACAAAGTGTTCGGAATGTGTTGTAGAATACCGGCACTGAAAGAGAAAATTTCGCCTTTCCCTTGAAATTTAGATCAATCGAACACCCCCTCCCCCCTGAAATTCATCTCTGGCTACGCCACTATATTACTGAATAAATAATGTCACCTCTTGCTTGGTTTGATTCATTTCACACCTACGTGGACATTTCTGAATTGATTAGGAAACATTCGTTCAAAGTCTGTTGCGTGAGTTAGTTGATCAAAATACAATTCTTCGAGTTTTCAACTATGGAGTCATTTGTTTCGCTTAAAAAGCACTTGCGTGTAGTGGGAATTCTAAAATTCAATTCCATCACAGGCAACCAGACCATTGGTATCAATTGCGCTATATTCGCTATTTACGTCACCTCTCTAGCTTCGTTGGTTTGGTTTTTTGCTTTTACTGCTCAAACGTTCAGCGAATATGTTGAGTCTTTTTACAACATTTGCGCGCCGCTCTTGATTTTATCATGGTATTCGACCTATATTTGGCACCGTAATGAATACTCGAAAATCTTTGTAGAGCTCGATTCAATTGTGGCGAAAAGTAAGTGTCAATCTTTTCCGATATAATGATAGTGCAGCCGAGGGCTCTTGAATTTTCAACCAAAAATTCATTCAATTTCAAATGGCTAATGACATTTGTTCCAAAATATTCAATCAGGAAGTAGAACTGCCGTGGTAGAATCAATCTACCAGAAAACGAATAAAAAAATGGAAACCCTAACAAAAGGCGTACATCTGATAGTAATGCAGATACAGATGCCTATTTATGTCGCATGTAGCATTGTATTTACGATGTTCAAGTACATTTCTTCGGGTCATTCTGCCGAATCCTTTCAACTAATTTATCCAGCGACGTAAGTAAAGACTCTTCATTTAGAAATTAGAATTTCTCCATTTGAATTCTTGCACCTTGAAAATTTATTTACGTACAAATGGACGTTTGTAAGATTCACGTACTCATATGAGCAGGGATAAAAAGCTCTAAGTGGTAATTCAGTGATTCGTTTCACTTTTTAGGATAAAGAATGCATTTGGCAAAAACTTTGATTTTTACATAAATCTTCGACACCCAGACTCACCTTCCTGAATATTAACGTTTTTAAAAAACTAATTTTGTACATTGGCTTCTGTAATTCAAACATAAAATAATATATAAGTTTATTTATTTAGATTTCCTTTCGATTTCCGGACACCGGCTGGATATTCAGTGGCGATTTCCTTTCAAATGGCAACTCCAATTTGTACCGCCGAACTTGGTGTTTTGACATTGATTCTAATTGTTGGATTTTGTACATATTTGACTAATTTCGTTGAAGATATTGAGGAAAACCTACGACAAATTGATGAACAACTCATTAAAATGGACCAAAGAAGATCACACAATCAAGAAATTGAGCTAAATAAAAAACTAATCGATTTTATGGGATTTCATTCAGAGGCAAAACAGTTAAGTTTCACAGAGCACTTTACTTTTTCACACTTTCACATAAAATGTGAATGAATCCATAAAAAAAAACCACTAGAATAACCTATCGTATACCATATACCACATTGGACTTAAAAATGTTTCCCTTGTCTTTTGCTCGGTTAGATTCACAAGTCGATTTTCAGACCTAAATAGTGGCATTGTATTCATATATCTAATGTACACAATGGTCATATTCGCCGATCTATACCTTCTAATGAATATGGTAAATTTTGATCAAGCAAACATTTTGGTATTTTTCTTCTAAATGTAAATAGCACCGATTTTAATGAGCCTTTTCTCAATTTCCTATTCTGTGGTAGTTGCTTAAAGCTGGTGATTTAGTTGGAGTATTGCAAATCTTAGTTCCTGCTTCCGGTTCAATCTTTTGGCTCTATTTATTCTGCCACTTTGGAAGTCGAGTTACACAACGATTCGAAGATATTGCAAATGATGTGGGTCAACTTCATTGGTACTTATTTCCAGCCAAAATGCAAAAGTCATATTTGCCGTTGATAATCGAGCAGTCGAATAAAAATGTATTCCTTCAAGGATATGCTGGCGTCAATTGCACTCGTGAAGTTTTTAAAAAGGTTTGAATCAATATATCAATAATTGTGATTTATGAAAATCTTCATTATGCTTATACCCTACCCCTTACGATTATCATTTTCAGATTATCAACTCGACTTTTTCATACTTTATGATTTTACGAAAGTTCGAATAATTGTGAAATTGAAAAATTCTGTCCGATAATAATTTGTAAAGAAAATACGAGCAGTGCTATTCTTATTTTACTATAAGTATGTATTACTATTAATTTTTTATCGGAAGTTTCCCCAGTACATTTAAAACTTTTTCGATCAACAAATTATTTGTGAATTATGAATTTGCGATTGCTTGATTCAACCTATCAATGCTATATTCAAAATTATATATTCATATCTCTCTGAGTTCCATCACATGAAATGATACGTATGACGGAATATTTTTACACGGAACTTCGTTCTTAGTACGTCGAACACATGCTACATATAATAACGTGTGGTTTCTAATATTCGGATACGTTCGCTCTATAGCAAGTGCTCGGCGCACTGGGAACGAAGTTCCGCGTGAAAATATGGGATGTACGTATCATTCCATGTGATGGAACTCAGAGAGATATATTTGGTTATCCATGCTTTATGTGCTATATGATGTATTTTCTGTAAGTACTACTCATTCGCTTTCTATATCGCCAATACTTGGCAATTTGCTATTAGAAAATGGTGCATAGATATATTCGTTGTTATAATGATTCGCTACTGTTAGTTCATCAGAGCGACCGCAATATCTGTAAATGGTGTAATGGTAGTATTTTCAGACAGCTATTACAACGTAAGGTTTACAATACTGATGCCCACCGATATGGTGATATATTATATATTGACTTTCTATTTACATGGTGTGATTAAAAAAACATTATGTGGTTTGAAGCGATTTCTGTTGCTAGAGGCTACTATATACACAAAACCATTTTCAAGAGGTTTCGCTTTCCAAATTTGTTTAAAAACAAAATGTTATTCCCATGGTTGTTCTAGAAGTAAAGCGTATTTTATTTAAGTTTAGCAATTTATTATTCTGAAAATAGGAAGTGATGTCCGCATTAGAGGTGGATCGAGTGAATGACTTCACATATACGAAAAAGATGGCTGATTCAGAAAAACATTTTTGATATTAGGAGTTTTCATTCTGGGGGTTGTCTGTGTTGTGATTTTCCTTTTTGTGAAAGGATTATCGCTTATTTTATGCCCTACACATAAAATGTTCTTGAGGAACGACCCTCATGCTAGCCACTTATGGTAAATCATAAGCCGTTTAATCGACCCACCCTACTAAGTATACATGGTTTATAGATTTTATTTCACCATTGATTGTTTTTCCCAAAAATACAATAATCTAGTCTAACTAAGGTCACTAAAAAAACTTTTAAAATGAAATTGTGTGGCTGAATTAAAGAAAAATGTAGAACATTCACTCAAAAGGAATGAATATTTGATTGATTTATAGGTCAAGAGCAATATATTTCGAAGAAGTCTATCCGGGAAAAAATGTTATTCATGTGAAATTGGCATTAATAAATATAAAATCACCCTAAAATGTGTATTGATTTTGTTAATTCCACAGCATCGTAAATTGATTAGGTTACATTCATTTAAAGTCTGTTACGTGAGTTGGGTGGTCAAAATATGAACTCTGATTCTTCATCTATGGAGTCATTTGTTTCGCTTAAAAAATACTTGCGTCTAGTGGGAATTCTTAAACTCAATTCGAACACGAGCAACCATACCATTGGTTAAAATATATACTCGCCCTTCCAAAAATTAAATTCAAAGAAAAATACATACATTAAATGATGGCAATGAGTGATTTTCATTCATAATTTTCTTATCTAAATTGAAAAATTCATTGGTCACGTAAAAAGATTGTATCAGAAATTCATCTTAAGATATTCTGTATTCATGTCTTAAGCCATTGACATCTGAATAAGCAATATTTTTTTTCGTTTGATCATATTTAATTGTGGCATATCGGAATACATTTCAAATACTTGAATCATATTTTGAATGGTGATTTCCGAAATTGCCACTAGATAATGTGAAATGTATTTGTAGATTTGGTGATTTCGAATTTCACCACTCTATAGACTCTCATATCCTTATGACATTTCACACTAGCAGATATGCAAGATCAAATGTCGATTAGGCAAAACAAATGTTCACTTGTTTGTTGAAGGTTTGAAAGTTTCAACAAGTGGATAAAATATTTCATTTTGAGAGTTTGTCCATCGTTCAGTATTCAAAATGGTAGATTATTTGGTGGAAATTCATCGGGAAAATTGGCGCAGTCTCAAAAATCTTTACACTCCAGATGGATTGAAGAGTTATATCGCGTATACGACAATTGAATGGTTTGGAGCGAAAATGTAATACAGAAAAGTTGAGTCAAGAGATGAAGCGCTCAAATTCAACGTGGAGTAAGTTTGTGGGCATATAACGTAAATGCATTCAATTTTTTCAAACGAAACCGAAAAAAACGTTCACATTTTCTAGGCCACCAGAGGGGTTCGAACTACGACCTTTTGACGAGTCCAAGTGATTTTGAAAAAGTAAACTCAGTTTGGCCACATCGAAGTCCAAATTCTCTTGCAGCTTTCCTACGAATGGGCAAATACAACCCGCACATTGGTACATTTAAAACGGATGGAACTTTAGTCACTTGGCAATTCACGTAATATTCTTGCGGTTTTATTTAATATATGTGGCTGTAGTTTATGTATACAATATGCGCTTTTTTTCCTATTCTAGACTTCCAATAGGTTTACTCGCAGCGGTGCAAACCGATGAAAATTATTTACACCGTGGATATGCACAATTGGTAAAAGGACATGTATCGAAACAAATTGCTGAAATGGGTCATGATATCTATTCCAGTATTATCAAAGAGAATGTTCCATCTATATCTTTATCGATTTAACTTGGCTTTCGACCGGTCGGAGAAGTGCATTGGATCGTGACCGAAATTACATGGTCCCCAGATGATGAATAATCCTCTACGTATGGTTTGATGTCGCAGTTTTTGTGTAAATTTTTCTCAATAAAATAAAGCGAAAGTAAAAAAAATGATCAGATAAAAAGACAATCAAAACGAAAAATGAGTTGGTTTCTAAACGCGAAGATGAACAATATTTCCGCTTGTACGAATTTTCCATAGCTTTTTTTTGTCCATGTGTTTTATACAGCTTCCTTTAACGTTATCACAAGCGACGCCAAGTGAATTCGTTATCACGATTTCAACATTGGTTCAAATGCCAACGGATGAAATAGTTAATTTGCTTTGTTAAAAGATGGCTCACACAGACGCAACTTTATGGTGAGCTTCAGAGTTGGGTGTAAATGGTTTCGGTAACCAACAATAGATGTCGCCGCAACTACCGCTTTCATATTCGTTTTGTTATTGCAACAACATTTTCAAACGAATTGTACAATTTTATAGAAATTCTTAGATGTAATCGCGAAAGAGCAATGGAAATTGAAAATAAGAAAATCTAAATGGAATTAATGGCATTGAGAACACTCTGCGTTTAAACCTCAGTCTCTCTGACACTGAGAGTGCTTCCGATGTTTCAATGTATTTGTTTCATAACTTGCCATGAAATATTCAGTGGAATAGATGTCAAAAATTTTTGGTGGTGGACACCTAATAATTGGCACCAAATCAACACAGACCTTCAATCGACACAGACCTTGCAACGACCTTCATCGAATCGGCTGAAAATGTGAATGGAAGTTTGTTTTCGATAAAAAAAAAATTAAGAAATCCAAAATATTTGGGTCACTTTAAGCATCAATTTTTGAGTAATTTATACTAACCTTCATGCAATTTTTCCTCGTCAATAAAGCCGTTAATGGAAATTCATTGCATGCACGTTCTTCCATTTTGGTGCATTTGTCAATGGGGATGAACATTGCAAGAACCAAGGATGTTATGTAATTACTATTACTAAGCTGATGTTTTAGTCCATTAAAACACATGTCACGAAATAGCATGTTACAATTGATGATATCCGTGATAAATTGTATGAAGAAAGTCCATTAAAATTGGATGTACAGCATTGGTTTTGTATCAAATGATTGCATTTACATGTTTGTGTCGCAATTTATAAGACATGTTCATCTGTCCAAAGCATTATATTTCAAAACATGCATCAAATGGTTGTTTTGAAGTTCAAAATTTGAACTTTGTCCATTAGTCGTATTTGAGCCACTGAGCAGTGGAAACATACCCAAGGCAAGGGAAATATGTTTAAATATCCTTACACAAAACAGAGTATTGTATTATAGAATTCCTACGAAAAAAAAATGGATCTACAAAAAGAGTTGTTGCCAATTTTCCGTATATATCAGTCAAGCGGTTTTGCTCCATTCACGATACCGATCGATGAGACAAACCAAAAAAGAAAATGGTACATTTTCAATGGATTGTTAACATTTTGGCTGGCGGCTTTGGCTATTTATGACATAATTGGTTACAAACGGTTTTTCGAAGAGGAAATGTCCATGATGATAAGCTATTTAAGTTTCTTGATCATCACTGTAATGCGTGTGGTGGCACTTGTTATCGTGGTGGAATCTTTCGTGGAACGAAAGCAACAAATCTCATTTTTGAGACAATTCGATCGAATGAATCAATTGTTCACTGAAGAGCTCAGTATCAGTTTTGAGTATAAGAAAATCCGTCGTAGCACGTATATTTGGATGGCAATTTGTATGTTTCAATTAACTATTCTAACTGTTCTAATTTTGATGGACATTCTAAGTGAAGATTTGAATTTTTGGTACAAAATTTGGTGGATATTTTGCACATTCCCATTGTTTTTACCGTCGTTGCGATACGCCCAGATCATTCACTACATTCAATTATTGGGATTTTGTTTCGAAATGATCAACACTCAATTGGACGAACTTCAATGCCAAACCAATCGATTGAATATCAATGACAAAAGAAAGAGGAACTCGGGCCAATTTGAAGGTCGCATTCATGATAACATTGTTGCACTGCGTCACATTTATCATATTTTATGGGAGAGCATCATTCAGTTAAACAAAATGTTTCAATGGTCATTGCTTTTGTTGATTGGTGCCAGCTTCTTTACCATTGTTGTCAACTACTATCGTACTTTGTACTGGCTCCTCACACCCGATCCATCAAATTTGTACGCCATAATAACATACTTTATTTGGTCCGTGGTGCATTCGTTCCATTTCATCAGTTTGTCGAGCATTTGCTATAATATTTCACAACAGGTTTGGCATTTTAATGGATCATACTATTGTAGTTTTAACTTTATAGTCGAACGCGCCTGCTGTCGCCCATCGTGATGTGGGAGACAAATTCATTATACACATTAAATTCGGTAATTTTTTTTTCGGCACTTTGAAATAGGTACGAAAAATGCCAATTTCTCTGCACAATTTGGCGTTCAAGATTTCTGATCGAGATTTGAAATATTTGGTAAGAGAATATGAATATCGTTTGAATTAAGTGCTAAAAATTCAATTGTATGGAAGATTCACAATTTAAGGAAAAAAATCCCTAGCTATTTCCCTGGGCATTCGATCAAAAATCGTTACCAACTAAGGAATATGAAACATTTCCTTCACTTCAATTACATTTCAGGTTCAAGACTTTTCTTTGCAAATCTATCACCAGAAGATCACATTCACTGCCTATGGCTTCTTCAATATCGATTACACCTTTTTATTTTCGGTAAAAACGCCTTTTGTTTAAATTAACAAGCTTTTTCTAAGTGTTTAAATTAACAAACGACTGAGACTTGTGAAAAATATTGGCAGTGTCAAATTTTGTCTCTCTCGCACTATTTACTGTCGTACATTGTTAACGTACTGGCTGCCGTTAGTGTGAGCGAATACGTTGTATGACACTGCCAAATTCTCTTACGTACTTTTTGAATCTGTTTCTATTTTCCTAGGCACTTGGGGCGACAACCACTTATCTGTTTATTTTAATTCAATTTGCTATAACTTACAAAATATAGTGGATTCATTGAGAAGTTTCATGGCAAAGAAACACTTTTCGATTTTCAATACAACAACCGACCATCGCTAGTATGCTGCATAATATTAAACGCACCCATTCATTTTTCATTGTTTTCAAATTTCCGCGCAAAAAAATTAAGAATGGATGCGTTTAGTATTATATGACTTGTGGTGACTTGGCACTAGCAGTCGTAGACAACAACGGATTTTAATTTTTTTTATCGAAACCGTCTTTAAATCAATCAGCTTGTCTTCAATTCAGTTTATTGCTGTGTATTTTGATTGAAAATCGCGTGACTTGGAAACAAAAGTTTTATTTTCACATTAATTTATTAAATTTCACATAATATGTGCCATTGTGCTAACACACAAATACCATTCAACTGCACAAAACGTTTCATCATTTCAACATAAAACAAGCAGGAACTGCAAGTAAAAACCCAAATGATGTTACTTTTTTCAAGCTTGTCATATTGTATGCAATTTAAAGAAAAAATTGGAATAAATATCTTAGAACCAATGGAAAATTTCGAATCAAATTATTTCATTTTACTAAGGTTGAAGCAGATCTAAATTATACATGCAATTAGTAAAATGAGGTCATCGAAGGGACAAATTATATTTTTATGAAACCACGCAATCACAATCGGCGACAGCAGGTGCGCGTGACGGAAGCACCCCAGTGCCGAAATTGCCCATATATAGAAGCAATTTAAATTTTTTTCTGAGATGACATAGTATGGATGAGGTAACGTTAGAAAGCCTATGGCTCATAGGCTCAGAAAATGAATTCAAACTTGGAAATCGATCAACCGTATCCATAGAAAAATCCACTCGAAAGTCATGACAAGTTATCCGTTTTACCTATTTCACCCAGATTAAACGCAAGCAGTCCATCTTTAAGGTATATTTCTGAATCTACTCGTCAGGAACTTAGAGCAACTGTATCGTTCTTGGTATCGTTGGAAAGTTCTTACATTTTTTTTAATTCATCCAAAGTGATTTTCTAAAATTGATATCAATTGTTTTGTGTTCGCTTTCGTCACGAGGAAGGACTTCGAAAAAAGATTTTTTCAATTTGATATCATTGATCGAGAACTTGTCGATTATTTGCTAATGTCATGCAGTCGTCGCTTAGTTTTTGAAGAACACAGACATAGAAGGTTATAAGAAAAAAATAGTTTTTACAAAGAATAATTTCCAAACCAATCAATTTTCCGAGAAATAATGTCGAAGCTGCTGAAGTCGTTGTTGCCAATTTTTCGGCTGTATCAATACTGTGGATTTTCCCCCTTTCCAATACCGTTCGATTTGAAAAATGGAATTCCTCCGATTGGCCAACGCAAGTGGTACATCCATAGTGGATTTTTAATATTATGTCTCGTCGCGATGGTTCTTTACAATCTCATTGCATTTCGACATTTCATGTATGGAGAACGATCTGAGATGTTAGTTTATTTAAGTTTCATAATTAAAACAATACTGCGAATGGCGTCGCTTGTTATCACGGTTGAATCTTTAGTAAACCGAAAGCAACAAATGGAATTTTTAGTACGATTTGATATAATTTGTCGTCATTTTCATGAGAAGCTTGGCACTGACCTTGACTACAGGAAAATACGACAGAATACCTATTTTTGGAGTGGAATATGGTTTGTTCATCTCTCAATTTTTACGGCTTTTACTTTAGTGCGAGTTTTAAAAGGGGACAAAGAGTTTTGGGAAGCTTTACGGATTCTAATATTCACTATTCCACTGCTAGTTTGTTCAGTACGATACTTTCAGATCATCCATTATATTCGATTGTTGGGATTTTGTTTTGAATTGATCAAAGAGCGATTATTGAACATTTGTTCAACAACAAATCGACTGAATGTTGTTATGAAGGAATCGAAAGGAAGAAATTCTGAAGCAATTGGAGATCAGATCTACGACCATATCGTTTCCTTACGTCAAATCTATCACATGCTATGGGAAAACACATGGAAATTGAACAAAACATTCAAATGGTCACTACTCGCACTGATTGGCACTAGCTTCATCAACATCGTTGTCAATTATTATCGCACATTGCATCATACACTAGCGCCAGGTGAAACTGATCTTGAAATCGTATTCACATATTTATTTTGGGCTATTGGACATACCTTCTTCTTCATCAAATTGTCCAGCAACTGCCATAACGTTTCGGAAAATGTGCTACAAATTCCAAATCTGCTGCATCGTTTAGCACTTAGGGTTTCGGATCGGGACTTAAACTATTTGGTAATGGAAACAGTATTTCCATCGAACTTTTCGAAGAAAGTTTCCTTGTTCATTTCAGGTTCAAGATTTTACACTCCAAATTTTCCATGAACAAATCAAAATCACCGCCTTTGGATTTTTCGATATTAATCGCACCTTCCTTTTTTCAGTATGATCTATTTCGTAGAAAATATTATTGAAATCAATTGTGATGGATATGGAAATTATTTTTAGGTACTTGGAGCAACAACCACATATCTCTTTATTTTAGTGCAATTTGCACTTGATTATCACATTTGAAGGGACACAGTTAATTACATCAATGTAATTCCTCTTTTCCTACATCGGCGCAGACAAAAGCCCTTCAAGACTAGGTCATTTCTGAATGATCTGCGGATTTTCTCGATTGAAACCCTTGTTATGTCATTTTTGTAAAAAAAGAATTAAAGACTCTCAATAAAGCTGATGATGATGAATCAGGTGTACATTTATTCGAAAAAAACATTTTTTCATTCCCCTTTGCAAATAAAATGACAAACAGTCACTCAGTTGTAAATGTAGCTGTATGTAGTGATACACAACAAAAACTGGCTAAGTTGATTGAAATCATGCGTTTTGTATGGAGACAATCATGTTTAGTTATTCTTTCAGTCAGTCGACTAATTTGGAACATTTTGACTAAGAGTGATTTGTGATTAAAGTTAACTGCAGTTGCTTATTTTGATCGAGACAATCACTTCTAGTCAGTCAAATTGTCACTGAATGTCCCAAATTAATCGACTGACTTGGACAATCAAAATTTTTCCACACTGGTTGCCATTCCTAACCTTGCTCTTGGCTTTGGCCATCGAAAACTTTTAAAAATTTCAAACATCGAAGATCAAGTGCGTAAAGAAGTTCTGCAGAGCTTTTATAGGCACCTGAGAAGTGCAGGCACACTGCCAATGTAGAACCTGAGAACCATTTAGATTGATTTTGGAGGAAAATTCATTCGAATTTACTTTTTTTAAATTATTATTCATAAATTATTCTTAAAACTTCAAATTGTGCAATTTCACCACGCCATCATCGATGTCAAATCATTAGGAAAGTTGGCATACCTGCTTGCTGCTGTTTATAATGATTTGAAGCGGGGTAAAGATATCGCAGTGCAACCTAAGTTGCATTTTGATGCACTCGCACGTGCTGAAGCCATGTATGTATCAATCTTCAGATGAGTATGAAGAAGACACGCGATTCTGGCATGCTTATGTTCAGCCATTCGCTTTGCTTACACGCAACGAAGAAATAATTTTGATCGAACGAGGACAACTCATCGTCACAACCATTTAGAAAAATTGCAATTATAGCTATGAACAAAATGAGCAAAGAGCGACAATTTTTGGAAAACCAGGACGATATCCGGGATAATTCTTTTCAAAATTCCGCTCGAAATCCGGATTTATTCGACAATATCCGGAAATCCGGACCGAGAGATTTTTCGTCCAGTTTGACCATGAAAATCCGGGCGAATCTGGATAAATCCGGGCAATCTGGATTACTTAATCGAACACTTGGTAGAAAATTAAATTTTACTCCTAACCTTGCCTTTAACCTTGACAATCGAATGATTTTGATAATATAGAAAAATAATTCTAATGACAAATTACATGCAAGGATGGAAGCGAAATATGAAAAAAAAATCACGCAATTTCCATAAATATACGATTTCATTTATGATTTATTTGGTTTGATAAAAAAAAAATCAAAATAACTATCTATGCAAGCAAATGATTGCCACGTAACATGCAATCGTCACACGTTCAAAATATCCTCCGCTTTGAAGGTATTCTTGTGAATCACGGAACTTTTAATTGAAATGAATGAAATATATTGACTTTGCACTTAACGGCATCGCGTGTTATAAGTTTCAATTTTCCTAATGCAGACAGATTAATGTGTCCATGGCTTTTAACCAGGACGACTATTTGTACAATATACTCTCCAAAGTTACGTATAATATAGTTCCGACTTGTCCATATTTGAATGAATTTTATTCAAGATTTCCAATCGATAACTTCGTTCAACATTCATTCCAAATCCAATTTTTTTTAAATGTAAAATCGAAATTCAAGTTTTATTATAGGCTATAACTTAAAGCTTTTAGGTTTTGTATTGAATTTTCAAATATTGGATTCGGTAAAAATTTCAAAGGTCTCTTTGTCTGTCAATTCCGTGCCACGCGAAAAAAAATGGATTTTCAAAGAGCATTACTCCCAATATTACGAGTGTATCAATTCTGTGGTTTTGCACCATTCCCGTTGCCATTGGATTTTGAGAAGAGAATATCAAAACGAAGTCAGTACAAATGGTACATTTACAACGCGATCATAATCATTTTTTTCGCTGTTTTGGTTCTGCACAACATGATTTCGTATCAAATGTTCTTGGAGGGAAACGGTACGCAAATGTTGACTTATTTAAATTTTATAGTGATTAGTTCGGTGCGATGGTTGGCCGTTGTCATTACGATTGAATCGGTGGTAAACAGCAAACAGCAAATGGAATTTTTATTGAAATTGAGTAACATTGACAAAATTTTTACGAACGACCTTGGCATGAAGCCGGATTACAAAAAAATGCGTTGCGTTGCCTTATTCTGGTTGGCGGTATGGCTGATTCAATCTGTGGTTCTGATAACACTTGTTCTGGCTGATGTTATCAAAGATAATATTAGCGCCTGGGATAAATGCTTGTGGTTTTTTCTAACGGTTCCGTTGGTCTTATCTGCTATACGATACTTCCAAATTATTCAATACATTCGATCGCTTGGGTATCGATTTGAAATGATCAACGCACGATTGAATGCGATTTATGAAAGTACAAAACGATTGAGTACAGGCGATAAACTGTTGAAAAAAGAGAATTCCGAACAAGGAGACCACACATGCTCCTCCGATGACAGAATCTATGAAGATATCGTGTGCCTACGGCGAATTTACCATATTTTATGGGAATGCACGGGGCTGTTAAACAAACCATTTAGATGGTCTCTGCTTGTTTTGATTGCAACCAGCTTCTTTGTCATTGTTGTCAACTATTATCGCACATTGGTTTGGCTGCTAATCGATCGTGATAAGGAGGAAAATGCAATTATTGTGATGTATTTCATTTGGTGCGGTGGCCACATGTTTTACTTCATCAAATTGTCTAGCACATGCCACAATGTTTTACAACAGGTAAGACGAATCAATTCTTTTCGAAATCTCACAAAGAATCAGAATTGCGAACAAATTCACTTTACTTCGGAACACGTCATTCAATACTAATTTCTGTGATCAATTTGACAGGTGCGAAGGACGCCAATCCTACTTCATAATATTGGTTTCAAAATTCCCAACCAGAACTTTAATAATTTGGTAATTGTTCGATGGATCAAACACGATCAAAATTACAGAGGAATGCTTTTTGAATTTACTTTCATTTTAGATTCAGGACTTTTCCTTGCAAATATTCCATCAACAAATTAAATTCACTGCGTTTGGCTTTTTCAATCTCGATTACACCTTTTTATTTTCGGTAAAATGTCATTTTTTTTTTAAATAAAAGATTCATATTCTAATTGAAATTCTTTTAGGCAATCGGAGCGACCACAACTTACCTTTTCATTTTGATTCAATTTACAATGACCTATCATATTTGAATAAAGAAAAATTTCTGATTTCCATGTGTTAATTTTATTTTACATCAATCAACACAACAACTGATGTGGATTCCGGACATAAATTATTCGAAGAAGACGAGGTTTCGAAACGACCGGGAAAATATACAAAACACTTTAGAAACGATTAATTTGAACGAACCCTACAAGAATTTTGCGATACATTGAGGTTTACGTCGACATGTCGTCGTAAAGCAAAACCTTCCCGCGACATTCCGCATTGCGATAGGTTTTTCAATGTACAGGTTTACGCAAAATCATTACGCTGACATATCTGCGACATATCGCATTGCGTTAACCTGTAAATTCGAATTGTATCCAACTGCATTACATTGAAAACATAATTTCAAATGGTTTTATTTAAACTTTTCATGTTGCTCATCGTTGCTAATAAGAAATAAAAACTTATTCAAAATATTATTAAGTAAAATAATCAGCCATTGCAGCCTTTAAAAATACAACATGCTGAATTCGAATGAAGTTGATCGTAGTTCATGCATTTTGTGACAACTATTGCGGAAGGTTGGCGATACGTTTGCGTAAACGTTGTCGCCAAATTCTTGAATTTCTCCCTTCGTGATATTTTTTTTTCAAGAAAAATGTTTCAGTTTATTTCTTTGAAAAAAAAATCATGCTTTGATACATGAGGGCAATTTAAAGATAAATATGTAATGTTGAAAAGATGAGTTGATTCATTAACGACTACTTTTTATCTGAAGCAACATAAAATTTATGGAATATGAGCCTGAGATACGTTTCTGTTTTAAAAAAAAACAGTCATGAAGCCCTTATGTGATAAGTGTCTGTGGCAAAATTGTATTGGGTGTATGCATTAAAAACGAGCGATTTTCGCCGGATGGCACCACCATCGCTGGTGGCATCGGGCAATACTGGTGCCAACTTCATATGGTAGGGCTAATGACAGGCTACAAAAATTACCATCTGTCATTTGCCCAAAGTGTAAACAAAGCGAAAAATTTAGTTACGAATATGGAGAATTTCGAGCCAAAAAAACGTCATTTGCGGGAGCTGTTTTTTTCACACGGAAAAATTGTGAAAAAAAGATTATTCTTGTATCGGGTTCACACTGATTATGAATAATGGACCCTTCTCGATAGACTCAAGCATAAAAAACCATATTTTGATTGACGTTATAGATGGCGCTGCAATCACTCCCTCGAAAATGCTCGAAATTGGGCGATTTGCCATATTTGCGGGGGTGGGGCAGATATGGTGCATTGGAAGGTGGTAGAAATTTATCAAAATGTTAGCTTTTATCGTTCCCAACAGAAACTAATCGGTATATACCAATTTCTGACAGCAAAATCGAAAAATTGACCTATCGCCGCAAAAAAAAGCGAATTTTTGAGGAAATTTTTTTAATGACTTTTTGGCTATCAAGTCCAAAATTTCTAAGAAGCTATTAATTTTGAAAATCCTTTATGCCCCCGCTGTAATCTCCAGACATTGCGCTTTCTTAATACCACTGGTTTCAGTCGATTCAATATCACCTAAGTGGAGGACGGTTCACTTGTTTTCAAAAAGTCAAAAATTGGCTTGATTCGTTCTTGGCCGCCAAGCCGGCGCAGTTCTTTTGGGATGGAATCCGTAAATTGCCTGATTTATGGGAAAAATGTGTCGCTGCCGATGGGCAATACTTTATTATAATATAAATTAATATAATTTCACTTTGTTATTGAATTAAATGATTATTTTTCGATAAAAAACGCTCGTTTTTAATGCATACACCCAATAGGTTTCAACGAGATCTAAAACTTTGCTGAACAAAAATATGCTCTATCGCATATGGGGTACGAGTTATGGAAGAAAAACCGAAAAAACACAAAAAATCCAATGTATAAATGTATAGAAAAATATCAATTTTCCCACTGTACGTTCAGAGATGGATTTGAGCCAAAGTAAGGGGTTTTATTAAAAACTGATGTTCGTTCGGGAGGTATAGCTTATTTTCGACGTGGAATCCAAAAATGCAATTATTCTGGGGGTGAGGAGTGAGGTTTACCCACTTTGGGGTAGTTTTTGTACTTTTTTCACTTTTTGACCGCTGCCCTTCAAACTGGGTCAACATGGGAGGCCAACACTATGTGCCAATAAAATCTATGGGAATAAAATCCAGGCGCAACTTTCGTGGGATATAACCTATTTGCCCAATTGAGTTTTTAGGGGAGAAAAATGCATCGAAAGTGTTGGATGAGATTTTTTAACATTCGAATGCGAATTTAGAATTTACACCCAACACGATCGTGTTCGCCATGGTATCCCACGAAAGTTGCGCCTAGTCCCATAGATTTTATTGGCACATAGTGTTGGCCTCCCATGTTGACCAAGTTTGAAGGGCAGAGGTCAAAAAGTGCATGCACCTTTAATTCAAAACCCAAGATAATGTTACGTTGATGAATGTGAGACGAATTTCGAAATCCATAAATACCAATTATACTTACGTTGTGATGTTATCATCGTTGCCACAAATAAAATGAAAATCGTGACCATCATAATGTTGAAACAAACACTGAAAGCAGCTCTCATTTTGTGTCAGAGGTTGGAGTTAACTATGAAGAGATTCGATTGTGTTTTCAAAATACACAAATAATCGAAATACTCAACCTTTAATAGGGGAAAATTAATTTTTTTAATTTTTTTACCTTAACAACCATATCATGAACCAGTCACAGTACTAAACTTGCGAATTTGTTACACATAATATTGTGTAACATAGAGTTTGGAGATTGCATAATAATGAGTGAAACACCTGAATCGATATTAATGAACTATTCAACTGTTCATAATGGTATTTTAGCTACACTTTATCATGCATGAGAGGTAATTGGCTAGAATTCTCGAAAATTCTACAACACACACCAAATCTGAATTATACTTTTGTCCTTATAAGGACAAGTGAATTTGTTTGGATACATATTTTGGGCGATTTCCGGGCACAATTCTGGACTGAATTCGCGCATTTAAAAAAATTTGTTTAATCATTACAAAGTCAAAATATTAAAAGGTCACAATTTCAGCTTGCTAAGTTTTCATGCTCAGCATATATCCCCGGCTAGCTCAATGTGCCAAACATAAGAGAGAATTGGGGAGAAATAAAGAACACACAATAATATTACATTACTAGACTGAATTTTTGTTTTTCAATTGTTCGGTTTCCAGTGATCACCTATGACAAAAACCATTTATATACCTAATTAACAAATTCATTTTGCAAAAAAGCATTACAAAATTATCTAGATAATTAGCGAATTGTTCATGGAATTGTTTATTTTCAACCGAATTTATTCATGTCTAGATTTACTCGAAACAAAATGATTCGATCTTTATCGGTCGATGCAGCACCACTGTCCCAGCACCGCACAGTCCCAGGCAGCAGCGGTAACATTCCTGCAAGATGATTGGCACCTCCCACGAAGACTTGAACATTTTGGACCGTTATTTTTTTTAGCTAGTTAGCAGAAAAGTTTATGATATTATTTCTATTATTTTCATATCACTCTGTCAGAATATTTTAAAAAAAAATTTTTACAATTTTGATCAAGTAATATTAGCTCATTCAATAATAACCTCATGAGCAATGTTATTTGAATATTATTTGAATTATTTGCACAATATTTGAATTAGTAGTACTCACTAGTTTTTACAGCAAATGAAAAAAAAAACACCCACAATCAGCAAACCAAGGATTATGATAAGTTTGGAATTCATGCTTTATGTTATTTTGAAAAAGAGAAAAAAAAACGATTTTTAACTGTAACAATACTTGAAACGAACCTTTAGCTACAGAACATTCGTCAGGTTCTTCTCCTCTTTTATACGCTGGTTTTATCGTCGATATTACATGTATTAAATGAGACACGGATGCTAATGCAATTAACTGTACATGTCTAATTTACGAAAACTAAGTAAATTAATGTGTAAGTAACACAGTTATGTGTGACTAATGAATGTCGTAACACTACTCACTCAAATTGGAAACAGTAATTAATTCTCTTAAACCCCACGTTTGCCGAAAAAAAGTCATTTTCTTATTGGAATTTAGTTGAAGAATTACACCGTGTGACAAAATAAAAGTTGTTGTTTTGCACATTGGGGTTTTGAATGCACGATCTTAGAGGACCTCAAAACAAACATTTCTGCATCATTACTTTTTCCGGATGACGTGTGAATAAGAATGTTATCGATTTTGGTAGGCTCTAAGGTAGCGCCTATCAACATATCATAGTGAAATTTGGTTTTGAGCTCTAAAATTATGATAGAAACCTACATTACTTGAAAGGTAAGACCTTTCCATAAATTTTGGTACCCTATTTATCAAAATCGGTTGAGAGTTTCGCGAGATATAGCACAAAACATGTTTGAACTCACCAAAACTGAAAAATAGCAAACTTTGTTCGGCGACTATACTTTCTTGCAGATAAAACTGCAATTTAGGTATTGGGATCTAATTTATTCATAAAAAAAACTAATCCATACCAAATTTGAAGCCAATTGGATGAAAAATTAGGGTACCTCTCGAACAAATGTTCGATTTTTGTTCGAAAAATAGCCGAATTTATTCGAGAGTTACCCTAATTTTTCATCCGATTGGCTTCAAATTTGGTATGGATAAGTTTTTTTACGAAAAAATTAGATTCCAATACCTAAATGGCAGTTTTATCTGCAAGAAAGTATAGTCGCCGAACAAAGTTGGCTATTTTTCAGTTTTGGTGAGTTCATACATGTTTCGTGCTATATCTCGCGAAACTCCCAACCGGTTTTGATAAATAGGGTACCAAAATTTATGGAAAGGTCTTACCTTTCAAGTCATGTAGGTTTCTATCATAATTTTAAAGCTCAAAACCAAATTTCACTGTGATATGTTGATAGGCGCTACCTTAGAGCCTACCAAAATCGATAACTTTCTTATTCACACGTCATCCGGAAAAAGTAATGATGCAGAAATGTTTGTTTTGAGGTCCTCTAAAATCGTGCATTCAAAACCCCAATGTGCAAAACAACAACTTTTATTTTGTCACACGGTGTTATTGTTTCAAAAATTATTTGGCTTCATATAAATATGAGCCAGACGATATCACACACCAAGTCAATGAATTATCAGGTGAATTAAAGCAAGAAGTCAATTTATTTTCTCATGATGAAATAAGAAGTGTGTCAAATTCGGAATCAGCCGATTTTGATCTTTTATTAGTTACACACCAATTCGTATATTTAAGTATAATTTACATTTTCTGAAGTTTTTTCCGTCAAATAAATGGTTTGATTGAATGAGTATAATTAAATGACCCTGAATAAATTTAAGTTTAAATCTAATTGTGAGTTTTCATCGTGGTTTTTATTTGCCATAGACGATTCGATGCATTTAATCAAATTCATAATCGAATAAGAAGGTTGACTGAAAAGTATTGTCTTGATGCTTTTAAAAATCGATTGGTGCTGGCATTATGACATGATGAAATGGTTCCAATTGAACATCAAGGCCATCGAATTCTGCAGCGAGGTCCATTTTGATTTCGTCATCTGAAAGCGTGTTGAGTGATGGTTTTTCAATGTAGATGGTTAGTTTGGTCAACGATGGATTTTCTCTGATGAACTGTTTGAAGTTGTCGTTCAATACAAAGCATTCCATTTTCAATTCAAACCTCTCCAGTTGCTTGAATGTAAACGGAATTTTCGGTATTTGAGGTAGAGCACCTGTCTGAACGACCGATGACCGAACGTTCAGCAAATCGATGCGGAACTCTGTGACTCTTTTGAAGAAAACCGGAGAACCATCCAGATTTGAATGTCCTTGGTTGATATGAATTTCAAAGGTTCTGAGTGACTGAAGGTGTTCACTCACATTTGCTATGAACGCCATATCGTAACCATCGTAGCAAATCTGAAGTTTTTGCAATTGAGGATTCAGACGTAACATTTCCGTAAGGTTTGCTTTAATACACTCATTCCCATAAGCTTGAATATCCAGCTCTTCCAAATGTGGAAACGGTTTATTAATTCGTTGAACAATCGCACGAAGTACCAAACGGCGCATATTTGGAAACCATCCGTTCAATTCACCTAAATAACACGACCATAGTTCGATAGATACAGCGTTTGCAAATGGTTTGGTCCAGTTAGCCGTCACAAGCATCGAAGCCGAATCGATTTTGATATCGATCAGTGAATCAGCACAGAATTCATTCATATACTGAACCAGAGCGTTACCTTGGTTTAATGTGATTTGGCAGAGACAGGAATAATCAACGCAAATCTTGTAAATCCGGTTGCCAAAAAGGCGCATTACTTTCAAGCAGCTGGGCAAGTTGGAAATTCGAACGACATTCCCAATCGATTTGATTCGTTGCAATCGCTCTAGACGACAAATTGGCAGAAGTTTCACCACCTTTCCTCTGCACTTGGCTGCAAATGTCAATTCGGCTGATGGCTGGAATCGTTTGCACGTTTCAGCTACGTTGATCAGATCGCAGAGATTCAAGTACTGGAAAATGTGCAGGAGACAGTTGTCGTTGACATCGGTAATATTGGTCACTGGATTGGCCTCTTCGGGTGTTTCGAGCTTCTGTCGCTTGTTTTGCTCACTGTTGTCTTCATCGTGGTCACGTTTTTGGTTCGAATTTTCAAGTGACGAATCCATTTTAACAGCTTCAATTGGTGTCTCTGTTCGATGTGAAAACAAATGAAAAATTATGTCAAATGTAATGCCAACTAAATCAAAAGAGTCCAAGTATTTTTTAGTGGAATCAAAGAAGGAATTTAATGAAAATGACTAATAAATAAATCAACATTAGCAATACTTTTTGTTGATTTTTCCAATTGTTTGATTAGAATAATTGTTTTATTTTCTCAAGATGTCACATTAGCACCGAAACATATGAAAATAGCGAAAATTCATTCACCTTTTTCTAAAACACAATTTTTTTTCGATTTTCAACAAATTTCTCCGAAATTTGTGCGAGTGAATAATTTCAAAAAAACGTGGCCAAAATATAATGTAAACTTTTTGGAACAAATGCTAAAATCAAACTACTTAAAATGATTAAATTATCTGCGTGCAAAAATGCCGGTGTCAAAAAATCAGTATGAAACAATGGCTCACTGTAGTTAGCGCAATTATGAAACAGCTAGCAGACACACACAGCGAACCACTTTGACGCTCAATTCGAAATGTCACTTCAGACGTTCACTTTCGAATTCTACATTCGGAAAGAATTGTTCGAATTAGACGAGAATCACGAAAAGACCAGGAAATTCAAAGACACAAAAAAAATTCTTCAGAAAAAACTTACTGAATTTTATCAACTTCAGAAAAATGTCTAGAGTTTAACAAGATTTATTGTTTTATTTTTATTAGAAACAACAGTAGACTTCGACACATAAAAATG
>NW_022595286.1:221089-270273 GCF_009176505.1 Sitodiplosis mosellana
TGAATATCTTGAATAATTACATTTGCATGCATTGCATCAAAACTCATCATGGTCTAAACAATAGAAACTTATAATAAACGTGATCTAGGCATGCATACAAGCTGAAGCCCGTGATGTAATTCATTTCATAAATCAATAGATTAGAATTAAATTGTCTTTAGAATATCAACATTGTCACAGGTTTAATTGAATTGTTTTTCTTTTCTCAGAAAAAAGCCTTCATTTTCGATCTGACACAATGAGTTTTATTTTTAAAATGTAGTAAATAGCTTAATGTATTGGAAAGAACGTCGATTAATTGTCCGTACAACAAATAGGAATAACTCAAGAAAATAGATGATCATTTGGGAATGGTTATGTAGATTTAAATAGTTGAAACATAGGTGAACTTGAGAATGTTTGTTAAGTTTTAGGTAAATTTAAGCGTTCTACCGTTCTGTACCGTGAGCAATTCATTCTTCATCTTCCGAATCCAATATGAAGATTAAATCTTCAATAGTGGATATTTCTACATAAACATCAAGCGATGGCGACACTTTAGCGATGTCCATTTTGATTTGTTCAACCGGGCGCGAGTTTTGTGCATCAGCAGATACTTGAGAGTGGACTTCTAATTTCGATAAAGATGGATTCTGTTTGAGAAACTTTTCAAAATCTTCGTTCACATTGAAGTCGTTTACTTTCAATTGCATCTTTTCCAGTCGATCGAATAAGAACGGAATCCTCGGCATCTCACCAACGCGGCGCATATCGATATTGATTTCTTTGACACTTTTGAGGTTAATGGAAGAATTGCCCAGATTGAAGTATCTGTTGCCACAAAGAATATCAAGCAATGCGAGTGACTGAAGGTATCCGCTTACGCCTCCCATGAATTTCATGTCGTAACCAGCACCCAAAAGGCCAAGTTTTTGCAGACGGGGATTCAGACGTAACAATTCCACAACATTTGCTCGGTTGCGTTCATTAACATCATCGTGGATTTGCAGCTCTTTCAAATGAGCAAATGTTTTTCCGAAGCTATGAACATCTCCATGAATTACCAAACGGCGCGTATTGGGAAACCACGCGCTTACGTCACACAAATTAGACCCCATAAACATAATAGACTGAACTTTTAAGAATGGTTTGGTCCATTTCGCCGCCACCTCTTTCCGAGTACCAGCAATCGCGATGTCGATCAATGAATCAGCACAATATTCATTCATGTAACGACCAAGTTCAGCTTGTTTGTCTGCGTCGATATTCGAACAAACAATGAATATCAAGGTAAACTGGTGGCTAAAGTGGCGTAAAACCTTCAAGCAATTGGAGATATGAAACACTTGAATTTCGTTTTCAATTGATTTCACTGTGATGTGCAATCGACGGATAGCTGGACGAAATATTACCGCCTTTGCTCTACACTTGGCGGCAAATGCCTGTTTGGCTGAGCGCTGGAATCGTTTGCACGTGTCAGCTACGTTGACCAGATCCTGTAGCATCAAATGACCGAAAATGACTTCAAGGCAGTCATCGTTGACATCGGTAATCTTGGTCATTGCGGCAGCCTCTTCTGGTGTTCCAAATGTCTTTCGCTTGTTCTGTTCGCTACTGTCTTCATCGTGTTCACGTTTTTGGTGGTCCATTTTGACGAATGTCAGCCGGTCTCTGTTCAAAGAGAAAATACACAGAAAATGAGTTTGAAATTTTATAATATTCAATAAAAAAACAAGAAGTCAAGTTGATGGCAAAAAGTTCAAGAAGTTCATCGACAATAATCAGCTACTAGCAACGCCGTGTGACGATTATTCCAATTTTTAAAGGGTGCAAATATTATTGCATTTTTCTCAAAATGTTACATTGCAAAAACTATAACAACAAAAACTCATTCACTTTTCTGTGGATTCCGAAATATTTTCGATGTTTTGCTACACAATTTATATTCGTCTCTTTCAGTTTTTGTTAATAATATTAGGAAATTTTTCCAAAAAATTTAATTGAATGAGCTTTTAGCGCGAAATAAATGTCAGAAATGAAATTGGTTAAAATGATGAAATTAGCTGTGTGCAAAAATGGCGGAGTCAGAAGACAGTATGAGAGAGAAAATTCTTTGTTCGCGCAGTTGTGAAATAGCTGGCACACACAGCGACACACTATACACCTATCTCTCATTTCGAAATGCCATGCGAAGTGTTCAGTTTCGAATCGTGCATTCGGAAAGTGTTTTTCGAACTTGAATTGATGACGTAAAGACGGAGAAGTTCAAATATAGGAGGAGGAAGCGTTGGGAAATTAAATCAATTGATCATAAATAGCGAGGGAAACATGAAAAACATAAAATATTGATTGAAACCAAACAACACACGATAAATGTGGTTTGGGCAATAGAACATTTTGATAATCGCGATTAAAACATGTGAAAAACGAGACAAGTGTTGCAAATTGTTTCTCAGTTGAATAAAACAGATTTTAATGTTCATTGGAAAATCATACATAGATTAGATGGTTTACTCAATTGAATTGATTACTGCATGATAAATGACGCGATACATGAAACCAGCACTTTCTATCCTTTATCATTCAGAGCTGGACCCATTTTTCTCAGTACCATTAAGTCAATCAACGTATCAGAAATATAAAATTTTCAAACTGCTTCATTACTTCAAGTCAAGGTTGAACTTCAAATCGATTCAAGTGTTAGTACTTTGCGTTGTCACATGTAAAGTGAAGCTATTGGACGAATCAGAATTGAATTCTGAAGAATCTTTATTGCTAAATTTTCGAATCTATCAATTGTGTGGTTTGGTTCCATTTTACATATCACTCGATACTGAAACACGATCATCAAGAAAACAATGGAAGTGGTATAACGTGGCACTCTGGCTAGACTTACTACATTTGTTTTGATATTTGAAAAGAGGACTGCTGAAATAGAATTGATTTTTGATTGTGAAAAAAGCTTTCATTTTTGATCTGATACAACGAGTTTTATTTTTAAAAAAATGAACTAAATAGCTTGATGTATTGAAAAGAACGTGGATTTATTATCCGCATGAAAAATGGAAGTGATTATGAATTCAGAGAATCGTTGGTCTTTTGGAAAAGTTTATGTATTTTCGAATTTCAAATATTTGGAACTGAGGTGAATTTTAGAATGCGAAGTTTTCGATTCATCTCCTGATCATGTTCAAACAAACATAATGTAACCAATTCATTCTTCATTCTTTCTCTTCTGAATCGTCGTTGAATAATGAGATTACAATCCTATACGAACTGTAGTAGTAATTTCTACATCAACATCGAGCGATGGCGATACTTCGGCGATTTTCATTTTGATTTGTTCAACCGAATGCGAGTTTTGTGCCCGAGCCAATACATAAGAGTGGATAATCAATTTGGATAAAGATGGATTCTGTTTGAGGAATTTCCCGAAGTTATCGTTCATTTTGAAGTCGTCCACTTCCAATTGCATATTTTCCAGTTGGTCGAATGAAAACGGAATCTTCGGGATGGCATGAACCAAGCGCAAGCCAATATTGAATTCTTTGACACTTTTGAGGTGAATGGAAGAGCCATTCAGATGGAAGAATCCGTTGTCACAACAAATATCAAGCAATGTGAGTGACTGAAGGTATGCGCTTACGCCTTCCATGAATTTCATGTCGTAACCGTGATTCAAAAGACGAAGTTGTTGCAGATGCGGATTCCGATGTAACAATTCCACAACATTTGCTCGGTTGCGTTCAGAAACATCATCGTAAATATCAAGCTGTTCCAAATGAGGAAATGTGTTTTCGACCCATTTAGCACCTGAATGAAGTACCAAACGGCGCGTTTTGGGAAACCATGCGCTTAAGTCACCCAAATCAGAATACAAAAGCTGAATGGAATCGGCATTTATGAATGGTTTCGTCCAATTCGCCGCCACCTCTTTCGGAGCACCAGCAATCGCGATGTCGATCAATGAATCAGCACAATATTCATTCATGTAACGACCAAGCGCAGCTTGTTTGACTGTGTAAATGTAGAAATAATCAATGTCTATCTTGGTGATCTTGTGGCCAAAGTGACGTAAAACCTTCAGGCAATTCGACATGCCGAACACCTTTACGAAGTTTTCAATTGATTCGAATGGTTGCAATCGATGGACAGATGGATGAAGCATCACCAACTTTCCTCTACACTTGGTGGCAAATACCGCTTTGGCTGAGGGCTGGAATCTTTTACACGTGTCAGCTACATTGACCAGATCCTGTAGCATCAAATGACTGAATATGAGCTCAAGGCAGTCATCGTTGACATCGTTTATCTTGGTCACTCCGTCAGCCTCATCTGGTGTTCCAAGTTTCTTCCGCTTGTTCTGTTCGCTGTTGTTGTCATGGTGTTCACGTTTTTGGTGGTCCATTTTGACGAGTGTCAGTCGGTTTCTGTTCAAAGGTAAAATTCACAGGAAATGAGTTTGAAATTTTATAATATTCAATAAAAAAACAAGAAGTCAAGTTGATGGCAAAAAGTGCAAAAAATTCATCGGCAATGATTGGTTAGTAGCACCGCTGTGTGACGATTATTCCAATATTCCAAGTGTGCAAATAATATGGCATTTTCCTCAAAATGTTACATTGTAAAAACTACAACAAGAAAAACTCACTCCCTTTTCTGACGATTGCGAAATATTTCCAAATTTCAATATTTTGGCTTCACAATTTGCGTTTTATTAAATTTTTGTTAAAAATTGAACAAAATTTGTCCAAAAATTGTAGTTTAATTAGCTTTAGCGAGGAATAAATTCCAAAAATCAAATTGCTTAAAATGATGAAATTAGCTGTGTGTAAAAATGGCGGAGTCAAAAGACAGTATCAGTGAGAAAAAACCTTTGTTTGCGCAGTTGTGAAATAGCTGGCACACACAGCGACACACTATACATATACACCCATCTCTCATTTCGAAATGTCAAGCGAAGCGTTCACATTCGAATCGTGTATTCGGAAAGTGTTTTTCGAAATTGACTTGATCTGAACAAAGCGGGAAATTCCAAAGAAAGAATAAACTGGAGGATACTCTTTCATCGACAAAAAATAATTTGTTTTGGATTTGAATTTATGATTCTTTCATTTGATACGTCATGTATAACAACTTTGTTTTATGAGGAACTTTTAATTCAAAATCATTTTAGCAGTAGGAAAAAAAAGTATTGGAAAACCTTATAGGGTTGACTGAAGTATTTTAATGCGATGCAACCTAAATTCTACTGCTGTTGATGATATGACATGCTGAATTGCAAGCATGAAAAACATGTCGAATCCAAATTTTTCAATGAAGATTTTCTTTTATCAATCGATTACAGTTCGCATTCAATGTTTCAACGTAGACACGTCCATTTTCAAAAACATGCACTTCTAGCTCATCTAAATGAGAAAATGTTTTTTCAATCGATCGAAATAATAATAATAGATTAATAGACGGTTATTCCGAATTGCTTGATGAGAATAAATGTAATATTTCTCTATATTTGCACAGTGCCCATGGGAGACCGGGCGGAAAAGTAAAACGTCAACTAAACATGAATCTCTTCTGTATTTTCTACATACGAGCTCAATGTCTAGCGATGGAAACAGTTCCGTGATATTCATTTTGAATTGTTCAATCGAACGGGAGCGTTGTGCCCGACTGAATATTTGAGAGTGGATTTCCAGTTTCGATAAAGATGGATTGAGGAATTTTCCTAACTCATCATATAGAAGTAAAAAAATGTAATTCTTATTACTTTATTACCTACTTATTACTGTAATAAGATGACCTATTACTTATTACGCATCTTATTACTTGTAATAAGATGAGTAATAAGTAATAAGTCTATCTTATTACAAGTAATAAGATGCGTAATAAGTAATAAGATCATCTTATTACAGTAATAAGATTGTAATTGTAATAAGATTGTAATAAGTATCTTATTACTTTTGGTGCAAAAAAAAATCGCAAAAAAAGTTTCATGTAAAAAACATGTCAATTTTTGTCAGTCAAAAAAATGTTGAAAAAAATGTGTCTTGCAAAATTTGACATGATTTTTGTATGAAACTTTTGAAGAAAAGTTTCAAACAAAAAACATGTCAATTTTTGTCAGTCGAAAAAATTGACATGTTTTTTACATGAAACTATTTTTGCCATTTTTTTTTTGCACCAAAAGTAATAAGATACTTATTACGCATCTTATTACTTGTAATAACTTATTACAGTAATTTTTAAAATATAGACTTATTACTTATCACTCATCTTATTACAAGTAATAAGATGCGTAATAAGTAATAAGTCCATCTTATTACAGTAATAAAATGAAAGTAATAAGTAATAAGTTACTTATTACTTTACTTCTATAACTCATCATTCAAGTTGAAGTTATTTACTTCTAATTGCATCTCTTCCAGTTGATCAAATGAAAACGGAGTTTTTGGCATCGGATGGACGTGACGTAGGTATGGAATTCTCCAACACTTTTGAGGTGATTTGAAGAGAACCTAATTAAATTGATTGCTGCATGATTGATTATGTGACACGCGAAATCATCACTCTCTATGCCTTATTATTCAGACCTCAACCCATTTTTCTCAGTATCATTAAGTCAATCAACGTATCAGAAATTTCATTACTTCAAGTCAAGGTTGAACTTCAAATCGATTCAAGTGGTAGTACTTTGCGTTGTCGCATGTAAAGTGAAGCTATTGGACGAATCAGAATTGAATTCTGATGAATCGTTATTGCTAAATTTTCGAATCTATCAATTGTGTGGTCTGATTCCATTTTACATTTCATTCGGTACTGAAATACGAGCATTAGGAAAACAATGGAAGTAGTATAACGTGGCACTCTGGCTAGACTCACTACATTTGTTTTGATATTTGAAAAGAGGACAGCTGAAATGTAATTGATTTTCGATCGAGAACAAAGCCTTCATTTTAGATCATCTGATGCAATGAATTTTATTAAAAATGAAGTAAATAGCTACATTCATTGAAAGGAAAGTGGGATTTATTATGTATATCATAAAGAAATGGTTATGAATTCAAAATAAAATCGTTGTTAAGCTGAAAATTGTTATGTATTTTCAAACAGTTAGAACTGTGTTGGATTTAAGAATTTTCGAGTTTCAGCTAAATTACTTGAAATCACGTTCAGAGAGGTTTAATCAAATACTAATTCATTCTTGTTCCTCTTCATTACAATTCATCGATGTCAAATCTACGACGGCGGAAAGCTAATATCATTACTTCAAGCAATGGAGACACTTCGGCGATGTCCATTTTGATTTGTTCAACCGTACGCGAGTTTTGTGCCCAAATGCATACTTGAGAGTGGATCACCAATTTCGATAAAGATGGATTCTGTTTGAGGAATTTCCCGAAGTTATCGTTCATTTTGAAGTCGTTCACTTTCAACTGCATCTTTTCCAGTTGACCAAATGAGAATGGAATCCTCGACATCTCACCAACGCGGCGCAAGTCAATATTGAATTCTTTGACGCTTTTGAGGTGGATTGAAGAGCCGCCCAGATTGAAGAATTCGTCGTCACAACGAATATCAAGCAATGTGAGTGACTGAAGGTATGAGCTTACGCCTTTCATAAACTTCATATCGTAACCCAGGTCCAAAAGACGAAGTTGTGGCAGATGCGGATTCAGACGTAACGTTTCCGCAATACTTGCTCGCTTGTCTTCATTGACATCATCGTGGATTTCAAGCTCTTCCAAATGTGGAAATGTGTTTTCGGCCCATTTAGCACCTGCATGAAGTACCAAACGACGCGTTTTGGGAAACCATTCGCTTAAGTCACCCAAATCAGACCACCGAAGCTCAATGGTCTGGGCATTTACGAATGGTTTGGTCCAGTTCGCCGCCACCTCTTTCGGAGCACCAGCAATCGCGATGTCGATCAATGAATCAGCACAATATTCATTCATGTAACGACCAAGTTCAGCTTGTTTCACTTCGTTGATATACAAATAATCAATGTATATCATGGTGATCTTATGGCCAAAGTGGCGTAAAACCTTCAAGCAATTCGACATGCCGAACACCTCTACAGCATTTTTGAATGATTCGATTGGTGGCAATCGATTGAGAGATGGATCAAGCATCATCACCTTTCCTCTACACTTGGTGGCAAATGCCGCTTTGGATGATGTCTGGAATCGTTTGCACGTGTCAGCTACGTTGACCAGATCCTGTAGCATCAAATGACCGAAAATTACTTCAAAGCAGTCATCGTTGACATCGGTTATCTTGGTCACTGCGTTGGCCTCTTCTGATGTTTCAAGTTTCTTTCGCATGTTTTGTTCGCTGCTGTCTTCATCGTGATCACGTTTTTGGTCCATTTTGACGAATGCCAGTCGGTCTCTGTTCAAGAAGAAAAGACACAGAAAATGGGTTCAACATTTTATAATATCCATTGGATATTATCCAATCAAAAACAAAAACAAGATGATTTCAAAAAATTCATTGCGAACAAGAAATCTCAAAAAACGTCATTAGCATTGCTTTGTGTCGATTATTCTAATTATTTTTGAGCGGTGTTAAAATAAATGTATTTCTCCTCAAAATTTGAAATTGCACAAACTACAACAACAAAACCACACTCACGCTTCTGCAGATTGCGAAATATTTCCAAATTTCGATGTTTTTCTTCACAATTTCTGTGTTTTCAGTCAATGACAGATAGCTGAGGATATATGCTGAGCATAGAAACTCAGCAAGCTGAGATTGGGATATTTTGACTTTGTGACGTGCTATTCAAACAAATTTATGATGGAGGGGAGTTTGGAACACATTTTCCATTACACTCCATGACTCCATCAACACTCCACCAAAATTCCACATAAATTTGCACGAATAGCAAGTCACAAAATCCAAACGTCCCAATCTCAGCTTGCTGAGTTCCTATGCCCAGCATATATCCTCAGCTATCTCTCATTGACTGTGTGTTTTATTTATCTTTTGTTGATAATTTCACGAAATTGGTCCAAAAAATGTAATTCAACGAGATTTTAGCGAGGAATAAATACCAAAAATCAGATTGCTCAAAATGACGAAATTAGCTGTGTGCAAAGATGGCGGAGTCAGAAGACAGTATGAGAGAGAAAATTCTTTGTTTGCGCAGTTGTGAAATAGCTGGTGCACACATCGACACACTATGACACTCATCTCTCATTTCGAAATGTCATGCGAAGTGTTCACTTTCGAATCGTGTATTCGGAAAGTGCTTTTCGAAATTGACTTGATTCCGAATAGGCGGAGAAAAACACAATTTTCGAGAAGAACACAAAAAGGGAGAAAATTGAACAAATTAAAAATGCAAAACAAAGATTGTATTAATACCGTGTGAAAAAAAAGAATGTCCGCAATTTCAGCGAAATTGAATTTAATATAACTGCATCTTCTGAATTGAATCACATGAAACTGAATTGTCACTGAAAATCGACTTTGTTACCAAATCCACGGTAAAATTGTGTCAAATGAATTCACACCGATATATTTCTTTTCAACAGGATTCTAACACTTGTCGAAACATTTCAAATTTGAATGAATTCCATGAAAATGAGAGTATTTCGGAAAATTACCTTCCAATCGGTTTGTGAGATATGATTATCAACTGAAAGAATTATATTTGCTTTGCTTGCTGTTTCTTTCTCTGATGCCGTCTACTTGTGGTCGTCTCCTTCCACTGTGCGCGAACGAATGAACGAAATTCATCGACTGTCATATAAAAAGCGCGCACTAATCCGATTGACATTGCATGCTCTTACGCATAGGAATGAAGTTGGCTGTCATCCGCTGTTCAAACTTTGAATTCAAATCAGTCTAAAAGTCAATCAATTCAATTTCTTGGATGAATAATAAAATTCTTAAGCCACAAATGAGAATAGTTTAGAAAAATATGTCTAGAATAAATTCCTGAAATAGAATTCCTAACATATAGTCACTTGACTTTGACACAAACGAAATGTTGTAGTTTTCATGATATTAATAACAAACAAATGAACATGAGAGGAAATTTTCCAAACATTTTCCAATAATTCCATCATTCATAATGAATCTTTTTTTGAATATCTTGATTAAAATCACATTGACACGCATTGCATCAAAACTCATCATGGTTTAATCAATAGAAAGTTATAATAATTGCGATTTAAACATCCATACAAACTGAAGCTCGTGATGTAATTTATTTCATAAATCAATGGATTAGAATTGAAAATTTAATTTTTTTTCAGAGGTTATACCTAATTAAACTGATTGATGCATGATAAATAACATGACACCAGCACTTCTCATCGATTCGATCATCACGTAGGGTAGGGAGGGGCTAACTCGTACACGGGGCTAAGTCGTACACTTGACATAACTCAGCACTGCTTTGTCGTATCGAACTGAGAGTAGGCTTTGTGAACGCGCCTTAACGAGTTGCATGGTTGGCTAGTGTCAGATCTCAATGTTGACAGTGTTAGTATAGTAGTAGCAATCGTTGAGTGAAGACGTATGTTTTTTTTCATCAAAAGTAAATTTTTTTTTCTTCACATTTTTTGGGTTGTATCATTCAATTTTGTGTGTATCAACAAACGGGTAAGTGCATTTTAAAGAGGAAGATGATCTACATACAATTAGACTAGTGATTTTGTGAATAAAGTGTGAAAAAAAAATTGTGCTGTTGCTCGAAGTCAAAATGGCGGAGCGGGGCTAACTCGTACACTTTTGATTGGGGCTAACTCGTACAGCTTGATTTTTTGTTTTCATACAAACAAACGTTTCTGAGCCACTGCATACACATTCAGAACTGCTTACAAGGCATTTTTTACCATTATATTGTGTTGTTTCAGCAAAATGGTTCGCAACTATAAGCGAAAAACACAAGAAATAGACAAAGAAAAGATGAAGTTGGCCGTCCTTTCTGTCCGACGCGACAAATTATCAGTGCGAAGAGCCGCTGAATTATATAGCACCAAGAGCAACGCATTTCACCTTACCAGCAAATTTGGACAAAATTGAAGCAGGGCCAAGCAAATCAACAAAGCGTAAGCGCACATCTGATTCAGATGAAGATGATTTGGAAACCACTTGTTGCGTTTGTTGCGATAAATTGCTTAAAGGTCAGCGGTTCAAAGTGTGCATCGAATGTCGTCGCAAAGCCCACACTGATTGCGTGCGAACAAGCGACAACATCTTCACATGCATCAACTGTTTCTCCGAGCTAGACGAGGACAGCGATAGCAATTAAAACAAACAAAAAAAAAATCAATTTTTTTTTTCATTTTCAAAATCTCAATTTTTTTTTCATTTTCGTAATCTCATTAAAATCACTTCATTTTCTATAGAACATTAAGCGTATTTGTAATCCAAAGTCTCAGCAATAGATCAATAAATAATTATATTCCATTTTAAAGTTGATTGAAACGTATGTTTGCGAGTTATTATAGGCAAAATTGTCACTGTACGAGTTAGCCCCACCATTTTTGGAATTTTCAATTTTGAGGTGCCCACCTAATCACCGTCATAACTTCGAAACTATTGCACCAATTCATATATCAACACAAGCGTTTTGTAGCTGAAGCCTCAAGCTTTAAAATGGTGTATAAGACTTGGGGATACAATGAAGTTATGAGTGACTTTTTCTCTCTAAACCAAAAAGTGTACGAGTTAGCCCCTCCCTACCCTAATCAGATCAAATAATTGAAACTGCTTCAAAAATTTGCACTAATATTGCGTAGGCGTCGCATCGATCCAAGTTCTGGTGTTTGTAATGTTACAAATGAAAATCAGCAATTAAACAAAAGAGAGATGAATGTTCCAATATAACAATTGTGTGCTCTAGTTCGATACAGAAACAGGAGCATCAAGAAAACTGGCTAGACTCACTGCATTTATTTTGATATTTAAAGAGAAAATAGCTGAAGTAGAATTGATTTTTGATTGAGAAAAAAGCCTTCATTTTGGATCTGATACAACGCGTTTTATTTGAAAATTTAGTAAAAAGCTTAATGTATTGAAAAGAACGTGGATGGAAAATGGAAGTGATTATGAAATCAGGAAAAACGGATCGTTGATCATTTGGAAATGTTTATGTTTCAAATAGTTGGAACTGTGGTGAATTTTAGAATGCGAAGTTTCCGATTAACTTCTCGTGATCATGTTCAAGCAAATATAATGTAACCAATGCATTCTTCATTCTTCCTCTTCTGAATCGTCGCTGGATAATGAGATTACCATCATACGAAATATAGTAGATATTTCTACATCAACATCGAGCGATGGCGACACTTTGGCGATGTCCATTTTGATTTGTCCAACCAAACGCGAGTTTTGTGTATCAGCATATACTTGAGAGTGGATCACCAATTTCGATAAAGATGGATTGTGTTTGAGGAATTTCCCGAAGTCATCGTTCATTTTGAAGTCGTTCACTTTCAACTGCATCTTATCCAGTTGACCGAATGAAAACGGAATTTTCCGCATCTCACCAACGCGGCGTAAGTCAATATTGAATTCTTTGACGCTTTTGAGGTTGATTGAAGAGCCATCCAGATTCAAGAATCCACTGCCATAACGAATATCAAGCAATGTGAGTGACTGAAGGTATGCGCTTACGCTTTCCATGAACGTCATGTCGTAACCCAGGCCCAAAAGACGAAGTTGTTGCAGATGAGGATTCAGACGTAACATTTCGGCAACACTTGCTCGGTTGCGTTTATTACTACCATTGTGGATTTCAAGCTCTTCCAAATGAGGAAATGTGTTTTGGACCCATTGGACACCAGCATGAAGCACCAAACGACGCGTTTTGGGAAACCATTCGCTTAAGTCACCCAAATCACTCGACCAGAGCCAAACAGTCTCGGCATTTATGAATGGTTTGGTCCAATTCGCTATCACCTCTTCCGAAGCACCAATCGTGATGTCGATCAAAGAGTCAGCACAATATTCATTCATGTAGCGGCCAAGTACAGCTTGTTTGACTGTGTTGATGAAGAAATAATCAATGTCTATCTTGGTGATCTTGTGGCCAAAGTGACGTAAAAGCTTCAAGCAATTAGACATGCCGAACACCTTAACGAAGTTTTCAAGTGATTCGAATGGTTCCAATCGATGGACAGATGGATGAAGCATCAACCACTTTCCTCTGCACTTGGATGCAAATACCGCTTTTGCTGAGGGCTGGAATCGCTTACACGTGTCAGCTACATTGACCAGATCCTGTAGCATCAAATGACCAAAGATGAGCTCAAGGCAGTCATCGTTGACATCGGTTATCTTGGTCACTCCGTCAGCCTCATCTGGTGTTCCAAGTTTCTTCCGTTTGTTCTGTTCGCTGCTTTTGTCATCGTGTTCACGTTTTTGGGCATCCATTTTGACGGGTGTCAGTCGGTCTCTGTTCAAACGTAAAATACACAGAAAATGAGTTTGAAATTTTATAATATTCAATAAAAAAACAAAGTCAAGTTGATGGCAAAAATGCAAAAAATTCATCGGCAATAATTGGTTAGTAGCACCGCTGTGTGACGATTATTCCAATTTTCGAAGGGTGCAAATATTATTGCATTTTCCTCAAAATGTTACATTGCAAAATCTACAACAACAAAAACTCACTCCCTTTTCTGACGATTGCGAAATATTTCCAAATTTCAATTTTTTGGCTTCCCAATTTGCGTTTTATTAAATTTTTGTTAAAAATTGAACGAAATTTGTCCAAAAATTGTAGTTTAATTAGCTTTAGCGAGGAATAAATTCCAAAACTCAAATTGATTAAAATAATGAAATTAGCTATGTGCAAAAATGGCGGAGTCAAAAGACAGTATCAGTGAGAAAAAAGCTTTGTTTGCGCAGTTGTGAAATAGCTGGCACACACAGCGACACACTTTGACACTCATCTCTTATTTCGAAATGTCATACGATATTTTCACTTTCGAATCATGCATTCGGAAAGTGTTTTTCGAAATTGACTTGGTGACGTTAAGGCGGAAAGATTCAAGAAAGAATAAATTGGAGGTGGATTAAGTCAAGAAAATTCGAATGAATGAAAAACATAAAAAACAAAAGGAAAATGTTTCAATCACAATGAAAATGTAAAAAAAAAACGATTCAAAAATGCATAAAAGCGGACTCGTGCCGTGGAACATTTCACAATCCAACAAAGTGGAATTAAATTGTCATTTAGAAAATCAAGAACAAATTGGATGTTTCACCTAATTGGATTGAGTGCTGCAAGATAAATCACGCAATATGAGAAATCACTTTCTATGCCTCATTTTTCAGAGCTCAACACATTTGTTCAGTACTATTAACCCTCTGATCGTTTGTTGGGTGTACAACGCCCGAGGCGACTTTGAACCTCGAATAAAAGTACCAAAAAACGAAAAAATCACATTGAAATAGGTACCGTTCGATAGCTTGAACCTTTATCTATACGTCAGTGAAATTTCATGTGCATATGTGTAAGAATGTGTGAGATATTGCCTCCCACAACACATGTGCGCGAGTGAAGGGAGCAGACGGAAGCGTATAGCGGACGATATGGTCACTATGATGATTTTCGAGAAACGAATGATTATATTAGGTTTAAGCCAAAGGCGTCTTAGATTTAAGTTTCTCAATAATATTTAAATCGTTCTAATCAAATTAGGTTTGATAATAGTTTCATGTCAGCGATTTGCTATAAAAGGCAGTGAAGAACCAATTAGCTGGCTAATTAGCCGCATAAGTGTATACTGGCTAACGGATGTGTAGACCAGTGAAAAAACTTCAGTAAGAACTGAACGCAATCATCTGAACTGACGTTTGTGACTGACATTTAAATCACCAGGTCAGAGTTTAAATGAAACCAAACATCGACATTTTTTTTAATTAAGTTTTTGAAAAAAAAAACTCAAATTATAAAAATGACTTTTAAATTGAAAATTAATTGAAATATATCAATTTTTTTTAAAATTTGTATGATTTGAATCAGAATACGCAAATCAAAAATTATTATACTTTGAATGTACTCATTTCGCACAGATAGCTGGCTAACGATTGGCTTACACCAGTTGTTGGTGTAAGCCAAGGCTAAGACAATGCTGGCTAACGAAAAACCATCACTGATAAAAGGTGAATCGATGAAAGTATTTATTCAGTCTTTTAGTGACTGGGAAACTGAGAACTTCTAATAAAGAATGATCAGAAACAAAAGAGATCTTGTTTTAAATAGATAGTTCTTTCCCAAAGACTCAAACTAATATTGTTAATACCATCAACAATATTCGTTCCTTCACTCGCGCGTTCGTTTCTTGGGGCGTACGACGCCCCAAGTGTATTTTTTCATGAAAACTGGACTGTGATAAGAGATAACGATTTAATGTCTTCGGCAAATATGTAGTACTAGAGGTCCTCTACATCTTTACTAAAGACAGATATGGCTTATCTCTTATCAGTTCCGCAAAATGCGCGAAAAACCGCGAAACCGCAAATATTCGGTTTTCCATTTATCACGGAACTGATAAGAGTTAATAGATATCTGTCTTCAGCAAAGCTGTAGAGCAGATTGGGTTCTACAACTTTGCTCAAAAAACCAAGTCATTATCTCTTATCAGTAACGCGAAAAATGATAAGAGAAATCTCGCGTTTTTCGCGGTTTTCCGCTTAACTGATAAGAGATAACGAAATAAAGCATGTGGAAAATTGTAGTACTCGTGGTCCTGTACAACTTTGCTGAAAACAGATGTCACTTATCTCTTATCAGTCAAGCAAAAAAAAAAACTATCAAAAAACCCATATGGTGGGAGATCTTTCGCGGTTTTTCGCGTATATTGCGTAACTGATAAGAGATAAGCGATATCTGTTTTCGGCAAATTTATAGTGCCGGCTGAATATTACAACTTTGCCGAAGACACCAATTCGTTATCTCTTATCATTTACGCGAAAAATCGCGAAAAACGCGAATTTTCTCTTATCATTTTCCGCGGAACTGATAAGAGATAAGGAGATGGTGTCTTCAAACAATTGTAGTACTTGACTTGCTTTACAACTTTGGTGAAAGCACTCATCATTTATATCTTGTCAATTCCGTGAAAAATGAGAAGCCGAAAATTCACGTTTCCGCGGTTTTTCGCGTATTTCGCGGAACTGATAAGAGATAAGCAATATGTGTCTTCAGCAATGTTGTGTAGCGGGTTAAGTACTACAACTTTGTCAAAGACACTAAGTCGATATCTCATATTACAATCAAGTTTTCATACAAAATGCACTTGGGGCGCTGTACGCCCCATGAAACGAAGTTAAGGTGTAAACGCAACAAACGATCAGAGGGTTAAGTAATCAACGTGTCAGAAATATTAAATTTTCGAACTGCTTCATTGCTTCAGGTCAAGGTTGAACTTCACATCGATTCAAGTGTTAGCGTTTTGCAATGTTACTCAAATAAAATATAGATTTAATCGAATCAGCAATATATAATCTAGAATTTTCATTGTTAAAGTCTTCAAACTATCAATTCCATTTTCCAATTCCAGTCTATTCGATATTAAAAAACGATCGTCAAGAAAATCAAGAAAGTGGATCAAATGGTACAATGTTACATTCTGTAGAATGGATAGTCTGTTCACAATCGTCTTGATATTGAAGAGAAGGCAGCTGAAATAGAATTGATTTTTGATTGAGAAAAACGTCTTTATTTTTGATCTGATACATTGATGAGAGTTTTATTTCAAAATCTAGTAAATAGCTTAATGTATTGATCCTGGATTAACTATAAAATTATTCGTTTCAAATAAAAATGACTATAAATTCAGAAAAAGCGGCTGATAATTTGGAAATCGTCATGTAGTTCGAAATAGTTGAAACAATGGTGAATTCATGAACGATAAACCTGTCGAAGCATAAACATATTCAGTATTTTTATCATGTTGATTGCAAATAGAGTAGTTACAATATTAGTTGAATCACTTTGGAAACGATAAAACCATTCCGATTCCTTGCAATCCAACGGCAAAGTCAGAAAATTTGTCCACGAAGAATTTGTGATGAGGGTTGATTACAGAAAGACGAGTTGCAATGCATTGATTTGATGACAAGCAATTGCATCATTCTTTTCCACTTAGGCATTGGCGCCAACAATAACTTACCTACTCATTTCATTACAATTCGCTGCTGCTTCTCGAATTTAAGATTAATAACAATTCGAAAGCCATTTATCCATCAAATGTTCTTGGTGTTGCTGTTGATCAAAGACTATCAAAAATGTAGCATAATTCAGGAACAATCTCAATCATTTATTCATTCTTGAATACTTTCGAATCAACGCGAATTGAAGAAAATTCGGTTGAAAACCGATGAATGAATCAAAAATGCAAGAAAAAAATTATTTGAAAATTGATTTTTATTTTACAATAAAAGAGACCTAAATTCTACAATAGAAAAAAAGCGAACGAATCAAGGAAGAAAAAAAGAATTCAAAGAAAATTGAAGAAAAAAAAAGAATCCAACCGAACACGAAAACATAAAGATATTCATAGAAGTCCCATGAAAGTAAAAACACAAATACATTATTTCACTGGTAAGCTTGAGCTGAGTTTTTATTTCACTTTGGAAATTACATTGAGGTTTTTTGTCATCGCTTTTTGTTTTCGTTTATATCTTCATTTTAACAGAGTATATCATTGACAAGCTATGGCTGAACAATTCTTAATACAGAAAAAAAATCAACAAAATATCCATTCCATTTTGTTTTTCGACAGAGAATAATCGAGAAAAAAAAAATAATGAAATTAAATCAATCATAAAAAATAGTTGAACTGTTCTTAAATTAAACATATCGAAATCCATGAATTTGCTCGTTTCACTAAAAATTAAAAGGCAGTATAAAGAGCGTTGTTTCCGCATCAACTGAAAATAATTTCATTAACAAATTTCTTTTTCATCTTCTTCTTCTTTTAAATGGTTATTGATTAGCTTAGATTTTTCACTTCTGAAAGTTGTACACCATATAACTGATTGAAATTTTGCTTCTTTTGATTTTATTGCATGAATGTTCCATTTTTCTTTTTCTTCTAAATTAACAATAAAGAGTTTTTTTTGGCACTTTGACAATTTAACTTCTAAAACTTTTATTCGACTATGAGTTCAAGAATGTGAAAAAAACTAGTTTTACAATTCTGATGATGACATTGAAATCATGGGTTCATTTCCAATTCAGGATTACTTCAATCAATTCCCGATTCTAATTGCTGGGTGTACGTCGATTGCAATTGTTGTTGTTTTCGTCATTCGATTTTCGAATAATATCCCATTGTGACTTGGTTATTTTCGTGTGTGTTTGTGTGTGGACTTAAAAATTAAAAAAAAAGCAAATAAAAAATGAAGGAACAAAAATGCATGCATTTCATTTATTTTAATTTTTTTTTTCTTTTGCGTATGAACTATAGCTTATTGATGAAGCGATTCAATTTTTTCGTCCTCTTGACTGAAAAATAAAGAGAAAAAAATACGAAAATCAAAAATAAAATTTAAAAAAAGGAAAAAATATAAATTAACCATAAAATTGTTAGTTGATGACTGGATAACCTAGGAAAAAAATTGCATACTCCGTTTTAGATCTGAATTATCGTCAAAATAGATATAAAATTCGATTTGAACTCATTTTTGTGGTTATTTTATGATGAGATCATATGTCTATCCTTTAGCATTGTGTGACCAAATCAGAGTCATATTTGAATCAAACCAATGAAAATTGAAAAAAAAAATCTTGAACTAAGTTCAAGAGTATTCAGACATAACTTGATAACGAGAATGTGTAAACACTGAAAACTCAACAAATGTCGACATGAGATTCAAATATTCATAAAATGAATAACGTTTCAGAAACATTCTGAACATGGTTTTCTTATCTATCTTCCAGTGAAAAACTCTCACATCGTTTAAAACAGTTCCAATTCAATAATAGCGCGTAAACAGTGTTTTTCCACTAAACACGTGAATCAGATTTAATTAAAAAAAACCATTAGCTCTATTATAGAGCCTATATGAACTTCAATTACCTAGCTCCATGAGCTTCATCATCTCTGTCAATTAAAACTAAAACCAAAATCGTTCTATTCACTTTCCCCACCGCATGAAACAATTCCCAAAAAATTTCCCTATGATACAACAAACAATGGTGTATTTGTATTCTCTTTGGCCGGCAAATTGATATTTAATTCTATATCATTTCCATAAATTTAAAAAGCCTATCTATAAGTGCCTATTGATTTGACGACACTGAATCCTTTTGCATTGCTTCGTCTATATATTTTGATTCTGTGTTTCATCATAAAATAATTCATTTACATGTACACACCCATCCACGTGTGTGTGACAATTCGACATCCAACAGTTTGATTGCCGCACAATTGCTTTTATCAAAAATGTGTGTTTTTACCAACAACAAAAAAATTGCGTCCATCGTCGATTGACCGCAAAAAAAAGGTCGGTGTTCGAGTCGTTCGAAAAAATGTTCGATTTGGTCTAACTAACTACAAATTAATTGAATCCATGGCAAAAGACCGATTCGGGCCATTTTCACCGTCCCACCCAGAAAATATTGAGAATTAGTAAAATGGTTTGAAAACCAACTAAATGTGTAAGACTAATGTCGCTCGATGGTAACAGCGATTGAGACGTTGGACGCGGATAAATTATGTGAACCGGTGGCGGTTCTTCGAGTTCATCGAAATCGTTTGGATCGAATGGACGACCGTAATTACGCTCTAACTCGGGATAAATCAATGAGGATTGAAACCAAAAACTACTGAAATTGGAACAAGATGGTTGAATTAGGAGATGTTAGAGCATTGGAATTGGTATTTTTAATCAATTTTTTTTTATTTTCCATAGTTTTACCCAAGTATACCCATCCGATGAAATCAATTTATTCCATGAGCAGCATTGAAGAATGTTCAAAATTTTGGGTTAGTTAGAAAGTCGTTCCAAATGCTTTGTAGCGACAAATTAACTTACTCAGCGCATGGAAGAACATTGTATCCACTGACGGCATTCTTGTAGATGTTAACGGCTCGTGTGTCCGTACCCTCGACGATATTGATGCAACCGTTGAATCCTTGTGTGTAACGATTGCCCGTGAATCGGTTTATCTCCGGAGCACCACCTGTTTTAATGGAAAAAGCAAAGAACATTGATCAAATCAACTCATTGAAACCAAAAAAAATCGTCCAAATAGAAAAGTCACGACTGCTCACCGATAAAGATGTTGCCTGGCAAGTAGCTGAAGTTTCGGTTGGTTTCGGTTGTTTCGCCATAAACAGAGAAGTTGTCCAGTTCAAGTGTGGCGCGATTACCGTTACGTGTTAGCACGGCAATATGACGAATTCCATCATCAACACGGGTATTTACATTACGGACTGTAGTTTCTTCGCCGTCCAAACGCAACGAAAACTCCAAGTAACCATCAACAATGGCCAAAGCGATGAAATCTTGTCCACTGTACGCTTCAGCTTTGTTTTGTCCGTACCAAACCAACAAGCCATTTGGTTCCTTGGACGAGAACAACAAAGCCAACAAGATATCCTTTTCGTTTGAACTCTTTACAAGAGCCGAGCTATTCAATTCAATGAATCCGTTTCCTTTGTATTGACTAGAAAATTCGATTGGTGCACTGTGCTGGCAAACGTCACCGGTGAAGTGGATTGGACAGTTGCAAATGTATGTGCTGCCTTTGCTCTCGCAAATGCCATTGTTTTCGCATGGATCATGAGCTAAGCAGGCATCAATGATTTCTTCACAATTGTATCCAGCGTATCCAGGCCTACAGTCGGCTTGTACCGGTTGTTCAACTTCAGGCTGTGGAAGAAGGTGATTGAGAATTTGAATAGTTTAGCCTCGTAAAAATCAATATTTTGGATTTTGAAGGAACAAATTTCGTTCAAATTTATCAAACTTACAGCGATTTCATTAGTATCTCCGCAGTTGTGGATGTTAGCACCATCCAACAAGCTCTTGATCATATCGATCTTTTGTGATGAGACTTCCAACTGAAAAATATTTAATTTGTAAGAAAAAAAAATTTGGCATTGTGATTCATTTATATTTATACTCACGCCTGAGATGCAACCATCGAAACCTCTGTTCACTTCAACGCCTTTGTTCAACAATAGACGTTTGTCATAGCCACCAATGTACAAATTAGTCTTCAAGTACATGGTATGAGCTGGGCCAACGGCTTTACCGGTAATTTGTGCTGAGTCGCCAACTTTGAGGAAACCTTCACCGTGTCTGCGTCCAAGTGAAATCTGTGTCCATTTATTAACATCCACTTCTTCATCCGACCGAATGATCACTGGTCGAACACGTCCGCCGGTATTGAATCGGAATTCATAATGTTTGTCTTTGATAACGAGAGCCGCAAAATCGCCATTGGCATGTTCGGATTCGGCCACATACAAAAGAACGCTATCCTGGTTATTCTCTGGTCGTACATTGAATCGCAGATTCAATTTCGTTGATTTAGGTGTTTTGAAAGCGACAAAGCTACCATCCTTGAATGACAAGTTACTTTCATCCAAATGTTCGGTGTATTGGCAACGATCTCCGGTTTTGTTCAATGGACAGAAGCATTCGATTCCAATATCAGTGTTTTCGCATCGGCCAGTTCCGCAAATGCCTGGTGAGCAAGACAATCCTTCAACGGCGCATGTTTTACCGGTGAATCCAGACTTGCAAACGCATGTGAATCCTTCTTCGGTTTGAGTTTCCAAGCAAACGCCATCATTTTGGCACACATCATTAGCGCAGGTTTCGCATGACGTTGTACCTTCAGATGCGATAGCTTCTTGTTTTAGCTCAATTTCACGATCCTTAAGAATCAAGCGGCTGACACAACCAACGAAGCCTTCGTGACTGGCAACAGCGCTAGAGGCAATGTCATTGAAGTTTGGTACACCGCCCAAGTAAAGGTCTTCGAGCAATTCAATGCCTGATCGTTGTGTTGGTGGGAAAGCAACTGGATGTTGATCGTCCACCAATAGGTAACCTTCTTTACGCACTTTGTTCACTTTAACCGTGTGCCATTTCTTCAATTCAATTGGTTTTTCGGCGCGAACGGTTACCGGGCCACTGCCAAAGTCGAAACGGAACTCTGGGTATCCATCGTTTAATGACAATGCAATGTAGTTTCCTTCACCGTGACGTTGGGCATTGTACAAAATCAAACCGTCACCATGCCCTGGATTGAATGTCACCTCGAAGTTAAATCTCATGTAGGAGTTTTCGAGCTTTGGGAAGACTAGATAACTCTTTGGTGCTTGTGGGAAATATGGAATGGCACCAGTTACAACTAATGTGATTGGAATTTCACTGCTTTGCGATCCACTTGATGCGGTACAGATGTAAGTGCCGGCATCTTTAGCCTGAACATTGTCCAATCGAAGGTCGCTCTGGAATTTGAGAGATTTATTGAATTTAGTCTGGGTTTTGTAATCTTGTAAAGACCAAGAAAAGCAGTCAGTATAGGCAAAGCATTCAGAAAAGAGGAAGGAACTTCCTTTAAGGAAGTAAACAGCCTTTTGATAGGTCAAAAATTTCGCGACTCGATACTTACGCTTGTAATGTCCAAGCCAGCGGCAAAGTGACCTTGTTGACGGCTCCAATGGTATTTATTGGCAAATCGGCCTGGATTACAGTTCAATACAACATTCGATCCGGCTTCAGCATGTTCGATTTGTGGTGGTTTGATTTCATTACGAGCTGGTGGAACTTCAACGTTCAATTCGTATTCCGATTCGAAGACTTGACCATCACGAGTTGTGCACACACAAATGTAGCGTCCAGCATCGGCGCTTTGAGCATTGCTGATGACCAATTGAATTCCTTGTTGCTGAAATACGAATGGACATTATTTATTACTTTAGCGTCTTACTAATGATTCCACTGCAATTCCTGCATTTCCAAGCAAGCGCGAGTGACGAAAGTAGACAAAAGTAACAGATATAAAACTTACGCGGAAATTGCTTGGGAGTCGTTGAAAACCTTCTCTCTTCCATGTGACAGTGCTATCGTCGGCTGATGATTTGCAGTCAACAACGATTGAATCGCCTGGATGCAAGTATGATCGGGCTGGTTCCAGTTTCACATACGGGGCCGAAGGAATGAAAGTCTGAGACGCTGTTTTTGGTACAATACAAAAAGAATCGTGTGCAAATCGATCAGAAATGAGTGACAACTGGTGTTAAGTGTTAGCTTTCAATGTACATTAAGAAAACTAACACTAAATTATGCGTTATAATAAAGATACAGGCGGAAAAAAATCAATAAGCATTAGATTAATTGCAGACAAGTCACAAACAGAACATTATTTGCATTAAACCATTCAACAAAATTGCATAAAAAGTTTCAATAAGCTTTGAGATTTTGAATTTACGAGTTTGAGAATATTAACGAGATAAAACAACTTTTATTATACTAAGGCGTACTACTTGTTATCATTTTTTTGGGATTTAAGTGCAGTTTTTCTCTTTATTGAAAGGAAAAAATAAGAGTTAGATTAATACAAACAAATTGTTAATCGTGCTTGGACAAAACGTTAGGTAAAAACAGTTGTTTTCAACATTGATTCTGAATCAGACTAATTCAATCAGTAGAAAGTCAAATGACTTTGCTAGATAGAGAGCTACGGTTAATTATCTAATTACAAATTGTTGATTCTCATATTCACGTTCTATTCAATACAAATTCACTATTGGACACAACGGTTTGTTCTAAGCGAAATACGAATCACTACTTTAAAGATATTACGTTTTTAAGTACAAATGCAGCGAACTACAGTTTCCTCTACTTGTTTGCCTGCTACACTACAGTCGGACAAAATTCAGAGGTAGAAAAAGAGTTTGAATAAAAAACAAGATAAATCTACTTGGATACGTACCAAAAATAAAATACAAAAGAAGCGCTAAATTCGAATTCGCTGTTGCGTTGTAGTTTTTGGGTTATTTTGCTTTAAAAATAAAGTTTTTTTTTTAAATTGGAAAACTACTTTTGCGAGATTAAGCTGAATGAAGCTCATCGATAGACTACATCTTAAATTGATTTTTGTCATACTTCAAAATACCACACAAACACCACGAAAAAAAAGGTGTGGGAATATCGTTCCCATTTCCACAAAATAGAAACAAAACAAAACAGAAAGTAGTTTGAACAAAAAAGAGAACACAACAAAAAAGCAATTTTTGCGATTTCTAAAGAAAGAGCGAATCAGTGAAGTATGAAAAATAGATTCCAAACGAGAGAATTTCGATAAATTTGTGTTTAAAGGCCGAAACGAGTAATTCCAATAGATTGGCTGTATGTTTTTGATTTGTTTTTTTTTTGCTTATTTTTCATACGCCGAGCGAAATCGGAGAAGGTGATGGAGAAGTGAGAGAAGAATGACGTGGAAACAGTACAAATGACAGAGAGCTATGGAATGTGCCGGGAAACCATGTCGAAAAATTTGTCACCCGAAAGCCAAGCAAAACCCACTAAACTTTTAAAAGAAAAAAATGAGTCTTCTTAAGAGAAGAAACATTTCTTTAAAAAGGATGGAAGAAAATTTCGTAGTTTCGATGGAATTCCGAGCGAGAAAAATGTTATGCAAATGTAGAGAGGGGGTTGGTGAAGTCTTGAAAGTGTCAGAAATGTATTTATGAAAGTGTGTTTTAAGACTTAGTTATGATATGTATGTATCTGGCGTCAAAATTTTGATAGAGCATGTTTTTGTTTTTGCTGTTGCTTTTTTTCTGTTTAACAAACCAATGAGTTTAGCCAGTTTGTTTGCGGCCATGTCATCCTTCTTAGTTCGATTCCGTAAACTTGTCAATAGCGAGCAATCCAGTTCGTCGGAGCGGTCGGGACAGTCAAATATGCCATCGCAAACGAGATTGATATCGATGCACGAGCTTGGATCCGATTTACAACTGAATTGATTTGGCCGATTACAGTGTGAAATACTATTCGGATAGCGGGCTGCATGTGCGTATGTGTGTGTTTTGGACCGTTTTTCGGTATAGTTTTTGTTTTTAGAATTGAAATAGTGTGTATGTTGGGCGTGGAAAAACGATGAATCGATGGGACAGTTATAGAGTTTTAATGTGTATAAAAGGTGTCATTTTTTTCAGGGGTTGAATGAATTAAGGATTTTTTTTTGGGTTTGTTCGATGATTGAAAAAGAAAAGAAAAATTTGTAACAGATTAGAATTGAAGACAACAACAAAAAAAAAATCAAAAAGAATTCGGAAAATGATCGATTTGCAGCGAATTTGTTTGTGAATGAGGGCCAAAATGTAGTAAATTATTTTGTGGAATCGATTTTTTTTGTAATTTTTGGTTTTTTTTCTAGTTTCTTTTCGACAACTTTTTCTTAATGAAAATCAAAAAGAAATCAATGAAACCAAAAAAATTGAATTTAGAATTTTCGCATAGCTCAAAATAAGGCAGCTCAAATGAAATTTTGAATTTTTTCCGCTGCTTTTGGGTGGAAAAATTTTGTTTTGGGAAAAAATCAACGAAAAAATAAGAATTTGGATATCAAACAAACTCGCCAATTAAAAAATTCAAATGTTCGCTTAAGTGTAAAAAGTGCTTAAAAACAAAATCGGCGCTTATGATTTAAAAGTGTTGTTTTTTCTTCGTAATTGAAAAAAAATCCCTTCATTGGAATTACATATATCTTTCGCAACTTATCGAATACAAACTGTTGAGTATTTTTTTTTATTATTTTGGTTTCTTGTAAAACAAAATTGTGAACACACCTGTTATTGTTGGGCATAAATATCTAAAAACCATGCAACATAGCTGAATATAGCTGAAACCTCAATATGCGAAAAGCCAAAGAGAAAAAATATGGAGAGCTTTTATTTTGTGCGTTTGGAATGCGAGCTATTTTGTTGTTTTGTGATGTTGCAACAAAAATCGGTCACATTATTTCATTGAAAAAGAAAAACTAAAAAAAAAAATTGAATTGCCTTGTGCGAAATAAAAAGATTAAAATTGAAAAAAATAAAAATTGATCTTTAAAAAACGACAGGAAAAAAAATGTATTGTAAAAACAATTGGAAGTATACAAGAAACAGCACAAGTTCTACGATAATTGAAGTGAAAAAACACTATGATTTCTGATTTTTATACAGGGGATGACAACAAAAATAGACTTTGAACTCTGTTTGTACGACACTGACATAACGAAGGGGAGCGAAACTAAACGAAACGGAACTAAGGACGGCTATATATTTCTATGGGTGTTACAACGCGATACGATGATAACTTTTCATAGATTTTTTTTTAGTCATACTCAAAACACACAACGAAATATTTGTCTACATAGAACAAAAAAAAACCAACGCGATAGTTGCTATTGAACATTTTGTGCAATAATAAATTTTGGATTGTTACTCAACATACGAAAAACATGGTTGGAATGGTTTATAATAAATTGAAAAATGCTTTTGATTGCAATTGAAAAACAATCTTCTTCTGATCAATTGCAATCATGATAATTGCACCATTTCTATCATAATGTTGCTAATGCAAAGCACCTTTTTCAATGTGGTGGGGATGACTTTGTACAAGATTTTACGTAACGTTTTTTTTTCTCACAATAGAAAACAAAACAAAATAAGCATGGGATTTGATAAAGAATAAACGTGGGCTTCAAATTCAAACGCGTTTTATTTGGATTGTGACTTTTTTTTTCTTCTTTTTTTCGGGATCTAATCACTAAAAATGATCTAAAGGCTTATGTTTAGACAAAAAAAAATCCGAGGATTTACAGAAAGTAGCACAAATGCATGCATTTTTTGATCAACATCGAAATATTTGTTGGAAGGATCAATTAATTGGTGTTGGTGGAAAAATATAAAATAAATTATGGAAACGGAAAACATTTTTTCAAGAGAAAGCACAATTTACGATATAAATTTTTGGCACATTAAATACGGATTCATTGGAATTGGGTTGATTTTATTTTTGGAATGTAAGATTCAAATCACAAATAATTAAAAAAATTGTATATTGATTGTGAATCAATGAATATTTACAGCTCAACAGAAACGAAATAAAACGAAAAAAATATTCAAAATAAAAAAAAGCATTTGGGAATGTGTTAATTGAATGTGTGGAATGTTTTAGAACACTTTTGTCGTTTTTTTTTTGTGTGCAAATGACAGTGGATTAGTTAGGCAAATCATGTTTTGCTTTGATATTTTGATCAATGATCACGTTTGGTGCTTTTTTTGGGGAGGGCGGGGGTAGGATCCTTGTTTTTTAAAGGGATTACATCAAAACCAGTGGCGGATAGGATAGTTTGTGTGTGTGTGCGTGTGTGTGTGTGTAATATTTTATGATTTGGTTGGGAATGGGTTTCACGGCCACCGGAAGGTAAAATGTCGTTGGTGCCGACGTCTCGGTTGATACTCACGCTTTAGTACGACGTCCAAATAGTTTTGCGTTACTTGTCCATTTGATTCGGTTTTCTGGCAAATGTAGCGTCCAGTGTCTTCGCTGCGAATGCTATTCAGGATCAAACGGTTGTTGCGGCCAAACGTTGCCGTTGGCGGCAATACACCACCTTCACGTCTCCAATCGAACTGTGGCGATGATGGAAAATTTAATTAAATTTTCGTTCAGTTTTTTTTTTAAATTGTCGAATATCCATAGTGGTGAAAAGTTACGACTACGCGTACCACTACATTTAGTAATTCTCTAAACGTTGTGGTACGCGTAGTCACTACGCTTCAATTCTTTGCGAATATCGCTCATTTCTTTTTTTTAATTTAGACAATTTTCAATCAATTTCCATTAAAAGCGGCCAATTATTTCGGGTGCAACTCCAAAATTGCACGATACAAATTTAAAAGAGCGTATTTCAACCGACATTTCGCATTCCCTGATAAAAACCAATTTTTCTAATTAAAAAAAAAGGTAACCCAATTGTCTTACTCTGGCATCTGACGAAGTTGGTTCGGTACAATCGAGCGAAACCGATTCACCTTCGAGCACTTCTTGTACACGTCCTTGCACCACGCGATCCTGGGGGATTTCGTTGTGATGCACAATCACTTCAGCGGTTTTGGTAACATTTCCGTTAGGATTGGTTGCGGAACAGTAGTAGCGGCCAGCATTGGATGGTGTTATTTGGAAGAATTCCAAGTAGTTTCCAGAAGCTCGTACATTTCTAAATGGGAAATAGAACATTATTTGGCGCTGACGAATGAATTTTATGGTCAAAAATCGATTTTTCGAAGCGAAGCGAAGCGATTTCGGATCAAACCAATCCCGATTCAAATCAATTTTCCATCTTTCGAATGAAATTTTATCTTACTGTGGGAGTGGTCGATGGTCTTCATTGTGCCATTCAACGTAAATTGGTTCATCACCAGTGGCATTGCAGAGGATGTATACGCGTTCACCACTTCGTACGGTTAATGGCATTTCTGGGTACAAGGTAATCCTTGGCAATTCTGTGGAGAACAATCAAACAGTTAGTTGGTTGGTAAACAAATGGCTTTGTCTTCGTTGAAGATCTCTTTCAAAGGAACACTTAGCTGTCTGCTTTGAGGGCTCATTACCAAAGTTACAAAAAAAAGTTGTGTATGCCATGAATCAATAAGCTTACCAACAACAATGAGTTCAGTGGTGACAAGTGGGTAGTCGCCATGTACTTCGTGCACAATACATTCATAAATACCAGCTGCATCCTTTTGTGTGTAGTTCATAATCTGTAAAAAAAAGTTCAATTAATTAATCTAAATATATTTTTACACACAAATTTTGAACATGTTGATGAAAGGCGCAATTTTTTGATCTTGTTTTTGTTATCTAACTGAAGAGACCAGTTAAATATAAGAAGAAATTGCACTAAAATTGAACAGTTAAAAAAACTTGATAAACATTCGAATCGTTACAAGTTCTTCCAATTTTTTTTAAAGAAAATCGTTAATCAAAAACTTAAACAAGGACATACCAAATCACCGCCAGAAAGATGTGAGCCTCTTGGTAATGGTTGACCATCTTGACGTCTCCAAGATGTGCGTCGGTTATAGTTTTCGATTTGACATGAGATTTTTGTGCTGTCGCCTACGGCCACTTTGTATTGCTGTGGGCGATTTTCTGGCCTATAATCTGGACGTTGAGTATTTTGACGATAGTCAGGTCTGTACGGTGGTTGTGGACGTTGTTCGTTAATTTCGTCTTTGTCATGCGAACCTTGATTGAAATAAAAATGAACGATTATTAGAGGCTCGCTAACGCTTTCAATGGGTAAAAAAAATGAAAAAAAAAATTAGCGATATGATCGATACCTTTCCATCGAAATCTAACTATGTTAAGCAGCATTATGAAAAGGAAATGATTCATTTTACAATAACATGTTTTTGGCTTGATGTTAGAAAATTTCATTTTTATCATTCTAGCCAAAGCCTGAACGGTATCAATCTTATGATATTGTATTGAATGGGTTATTAAACTTACCAACATCGCCACGTTTCTGTTGAACTATAACGGTGATGTACTTTTGATCTTCGCCGGCTTCGTTTCTAGCATGGCAAATGTATGTGCCCTCATCACTGCGATCGGCATTGTATTTTTGAATCAAGCTTTGAGATGCTGAACCAATTGGAGTTGGTGCTCCTCGTGAAAAGGTATCTTCAGATTGTATTTGCTCGGGTCGTTTCCATTGTACTGTTGGTGATGGTTCGCCTTCGGCGAAACATTCCAGCTTCAATTCATCGCCTTCAGTGATAGTCCATTCTTGTGTTTCGGGCAAAATGCGAATGATTGGTGGTTGTTGCACGTGAATGGCTGACGTTTGGCTTGATTCACCGGCAATATTTGAGGCACGGCATTCATATTGTCCAGCATCTTCGAATGTAATGTTCGAAATCAAAATAGTTCCAGCGTATTTCTCTTCAACACGGCTTGAAAGTGGTCGGCGATCTTGACGTGACCAAACCACAGTTGGTGTTGGAATACCGGCAATAGCACGACAGCTCAACATTGCTGATTCACCCACACGAACGGTTTGTGGGTCACGTGGATAGATTTCAACGACTGGTGCCTCGCGTGCTGTGAAAATGATATGGAAATTAGTTTGTTTGAGTTTTGAAATAAAAAAAAATGGAAAAAAATTAGGAAAATCAAAAAAGTTGAAATAAATCGACATTTAAATTGTACAATTGCTCAAAAATTACCGATTCCCTTTTTGAAATCTTGAACGAAAGACATGCGAAATAAATTCAAAGCACATATTCAACTGTTGAACAGATTTGTTTTCAATTATTGCTTTGGCAATCAAAAAAAAGATACTTACGTTCAATATCGATAACAGTGCTGGTTTCGGTGGATTGTCCATTCGATGTGACTGTGCATTGGTAAATACCGCGATTGTGTGGTTGAGCGTTGATAATTTTCAAAATGTTGCCAATTTGTTGGCAATTCGATGCGAGATCTTCATGAATCTTAGCCCAGACAACGGTTGGATATGGATAGCCAGATGCTTCACAAGTCAAACTAAAATCGGAGCCTTGAACCACAGTGTACAATTCTTCAAGTGGTTTTACTCTTGGTGGTTCCAATTGTCCAGTTGAACTGTCAGTGATGACAACGTCGATCACTTCCGAAGATGTACCAGGTGGTTGATTTGGTCCTGATGGTGATGATGTACAAGTGTAACGACCGCTATCTTCAACGCGTACGTTTTCAATGGTGAGAATGCCGTTTTTGACATCAATATGAGCTGGCAATTGTTGCTCTCCAGCCTTATTCCAAACCAATGTAGCATAGACATTTATACTGTTACGGCAAGTCAAAACAAGAGCATCGCCTGGACGACCATGGAAGTTGCCTGGTTGAATTGAAACTTCACGACCGGGCTGTGGCTGTGGTGGTGGTCGTGGTGGTGGATTTGATTCACGAACATAAACACGCAACACGCCGCTATCATCACCATATTGATTACGTGCGATACATTGGTAGTCACCGGCATCTGAACGACGAACTTGATTGAATCGAAGCCATGGTCCCGAAATGTATGCGTCTGGTGATAGCTCTCCATCCAATCGAGTCCAATAGAATGTGACTGGAGTTGACGATTGTGCAACGCACTCAACATCAGCTGGCGAATATTCGTTGACATCGAGATGAGTTGGACGTAATTCAACACGTGGCTTGCTGACAGCACCTCCACCTGAATTGGATTTATGAAAAGAGTTTTTTTTTTAGAATAAATTGTTTACTTTGAATATTTTAACGAATTTTTGTAAGAAGAATTGAGCAAAATTGAAATTAACTCAAAATGAAGCGCTTGTCTAAACGCAACTTAATATCAGTTGAACATGCCAAATATTAACGATGATATAATAATAAACCGATGGGAAAATTGAATCAAAATTTTCATTTAAAAATTAGTTATTAATTTTAACCTTTGAGAACAGATTTTTTAAATTCCTCCGAGAATGCTTTGCATTAAAAGTTGGAAGATAAAGAGATTTTTATTAGTTTAAAATGTTTTTTGCTAAGTTTTTCGCGTTTTTCATTCAAATTGGAAAGAACACCGAAAGTCGCTACTGAAGGAATTGAACTACGCATTTATATTGTATGGGAGAATTCACTCATTTGCGTCCTTCTTTGTGGGAGTTCCAATTTGAATCAGAGATTTGAATGAGATCAAAATGAATTGGAATCAACTACAGGTGTGCCCCGATTGTTTCAACCGTATTTATGCTTTGTTTGTCTTCATAGTTACAACCAATTGGTATGGATAAGGTATCCATTACCGGAGGTTGAAACAATCGATGCCCGTCTGTATTCATGGAATCAATTTAGTTCGACATATTGAATTTTCGAAGAATTTTTCCTACCTCCAACAGTGATTGTAACGCGTTGTTCGAAGCGTTCATCAGTTTGTGCTTGACAGACATAGACACCGCTATCAACATGTTGAACATTTGTGATTGTAAGAACGCCATGTTCTTGGTATGATCGCTCTGGAAGTGATCCATCGGCCTTCTTCCAAACAACTGTGATTGGAACCTAATGGAAAGAGAAATAGTAGTTATTGAAAAAAAATACAATAAAAAATAAATTTTCAATATTAAAAGTATTTTGATAATAGTCATTCACATAAAATCTTTTAATGATTCAATTTGATTCAAATAAATAATTTTAGAAATGTCTTCTTTTGAATTTCATTCATATAAAAGTTATCTTACGCGTTGAATGTTGTGATATGCTGTACATGGCAATCGAACAGTCTCTCCGACTTCGATGATTTGAATAACTGGTGATGAGATCACGACCGAAATAGTTGGTGGAACTGGGCGTTGAGTTGTAACTTGAGTATCGTAGTCTTGGAAAATGTAAATAAATATCTTTAATATTCGATTTTTCTATTTGATTAGGTATATTTCGTCCACAATTTGTTATTTAATTAGTAATAAAATATTCGATGGAAAAAATGTGTTATTAACGATTCAAAATAAATGGATTAGTCACGGTTCGGGTAAAACGAATGATTTTTTTTTGCTAATAAGCGAATTCGTTTTTTTAGAGTGGTTGATTTTTTTTCAAAATATTTTTTTCGTGGAATCGATCTGGATTAGATCATGAAATTTGAATGGAAAAATAGATAATTTTCATGGAAAGGTGGACAAAATGGGAATTTCGAAATCAAATGAATATTTTGATACAAAAACATGATTCAATGTAAGACTAAAATATTTGTATTATGATATTTATACGATATTTGTCTTCACCGACCCTTGTTTGCTTTAAGGGACATATAATCATTCGTCGAACAAAAAATGCATGCAATTATTATTTTTTCATTTTCTTTTATCATACACTCCACTGCCGTGAGCAATTTTTCCAAGACTATATGTGTTTTCTAGCTTAAAATTTCAACTAATTCAATGTATGCAAGGTTTCATTCACAGCTAGATTCCATTGATAAATGGAACCATTTCTCAACTCAAACATACAATGAATTTAGAAACATAAATCCATTGAGGAAAAAAATATTCACGGCTAAATATGTACAATATGAGGAGTAGTTTGGTTCTGACTCAAATCGGAAGTATTTTTTTTTTAATTTCTATCGAAATCAACTTTTGAATTTTACTACCTTTAAAAGTCATTCCAAAATCTTTTTTTAATTACAAAAAAGCACAAGGATTCGAAGGACGGTTCACAAAGACAATTGTGATTGAATATATACAAATCATGTTCTAAAATTCAAACATGAAAGAAAATAGCAATTTCTATACACACACGTAGAGAAGTAGAATTGAAAGAGAAAAAAAAACTGTGTTTGAACCTGGCACTCTTCGTAATTCGCCGATAGCTTTGGTTCCTTTTGAATCATATACTTTGTATGACTTTTGATGATCATTAACCGAATGGAAAATGTATAACATATAGTCATACACAGAATTTGTGTTCGATTCTTTTGCACGATGCTCATAATATTTGCTTGCTACATTTCAATTCGTTTCGAAGGATGAGGGGATTTTTCAGGGTTTAGAAAAAATCGATGATAATTAAATTCAAATGAAAAAAGAAATGGGAAAATGGTAAATTAAAGTAAAAAAAAAATTATAAAAATGATAAGTTAAATAAAGAAAACTATTAGGAAAGTGATAAATATAAAAAAATATTAAAAATGAAAAATAAAAAACCAGGAAACCAATGGATGTTTCAATGCAAAAATGCTGTGAGGAAGTTAAATGAATGCAATTGTTTCGATATAGATTGACATACCAGTGCATCTGTCTCCAGCATATCCCGGATGACAGTGGCAAAGAACGTTTCCATTGCTTTCCAATAAGCATGAGTCGGCATTTTCACATGGGCATCGGCTGCAAGTGCCCAAAAGTCCGGCGGTACGGTTGTTTGTGTCACGGTAGTAGAAGTGGTCGCAAGACTGAAAAAACAAATTTTTTTTACCTTAATCAAAAGGGCTTCAGATTTTTTGGTCTATGCTATGGCTTCTTGATTCATTTTGAAAATTCAAAACATAATTTCGATGAAGAAAACGAAAAAAAAAAATCGTTCCCATTTAACTTACCTCACAGCTTGTACCAGTGTAGCCTTCTGGACAACGGCAAATTTCGACATCATTAACTGGTATTTGACCGGTGTTTTGTGGGACGGCTGTATCAAGAACAACATCACTCAAATGCACCTGTGAAACTCCCTCTTTCAGAGTGGCACGCACCAAAACCGTTTCCAAATTGCTCAAAACGGTGAGTAAATCAGCGCGTGAAGCAACTCTTGGGCCTCCTTGATCGATGCTTTGCCAGTCCGATTCCTTGATGTGAGCTTCGGTTCGGTTTTCATTTGGATTGGCACGAGTCCAAACCAAAGTCAATCCATTACCGCGAATAATGATGTCTTGATCTGGAATGTATGTGCCATATGCTTCGTTTTCAATGGAGAACGACAAATATCCGCCATAAGATTTGAGCTGATTGCCCAAGAAGCGTTGTGGAAGGCTCCAATAGTAAGTGTTACCATCGTAAATACGGTTTGACAGTTTGTTGGTGGCAAAATCGATGACTGGCTCTTCTTTCGATTGAACATCACCGATACGGTTGGTGAGTGGGAATTTGTCATCGAAAATGATGGCTGGAATTTGTTGACGATACAAACGTGAAGCTGAGCATGAGCGTGTTGCACCCGAACAGAAGCATTCAGTGCATCCAAGTGGATTGGCTGGATCCAAGTTGTAGGTACCTGGACGGCATTGGTCACAGCGATGGCCGATTACATTTGGCTGTAATTTGAATTGGATTAATTTTGGTTTGCAAAATCTAGATTTCCAAACGAATAATTTGTGTCGAAGACTGTGAGTGTTCTTACTGGGCATTGGGTGATTGTTCCGTGTCCATGAGATTCATCGGTTGAACAATCGTATGATGTTCCACGAGTTGCGTCGCCTTCGAAACCACCGGCGCATCGTTCACAATGCTCACCTTCGGTATTGTCACGGCAGTTCTAAATGGCACAAGCAAAAAATATGAAAAGAAATTAGTAAGTGAACGTCTTCTTCACTCTTATAGACTTTTCCAACAGCTTGACTTACATGGCAAACGCCATTTTCGGCATCGCATTCATCTGAATGTCCGTTACAATCGCATGGTTCGCACAAACCCAAGTAAAGACCACTTTGGCTGCGTTTGTAGCCAGGAGCGCAATCTTCACAACTGGTACCTTGATGACCTGGTGGACATATACATTGTTCAACTTCCGAGGCACGGGCTGGATTTCCAGTGTAGTGTGAGCTGGCCGTATCCAAAATGACTGAAGACAAAGCGGCTTCATCAGTTGTGGTCGTGTATGTTGCTTTGATGAAAATATCCGATACATCGGCCAAAGTCATGAGCAAATGTTCACGATTGATTGTATTTCCATCGATACGTTGCCAGTTCTCTTCCAAAAGTGGTACAACATACGATTGTGAAATGCTTGGGGCGATTTCATCGCGACGATAATGCAAAATGGTGATATCGTTCAAACTGCGAATGACCACATCGGGTGCGTTGTTTCGTGACATAATACCACCAGGTGTTGGCACATATCGAATGGTGTAGTTGAGATTTCCACCATACGATGTGATTTTGTTACCGGCAAAACGTGATGGCAAACGCCAGAAATAAACATCTGGATCACCAGCCAAATTTTGAATTAAAACTTCATTGTTGTATGTGCTAACCTCAAGATCACTTTCTTGTGGACTTTCGAAATCGGTAATCAAAGCGAATTCATGACGGTTCGGGGCGAATGTAGCGACAGTCGAGTCTCTGTACAATGAACTGCTGGTACATGTTTGGCTCACACCGTTACAGAAGCATTGAATGCATCCGGTACTCCATCTTGGACTCAAGAAGAATGAATGGATTGAGCATTGATCACAGCGGGCGCCAGCTACATGTTCTTTACATTCGCAACGACCATCTGGGTGTTGACGAAGTGTTCCGCGTGGGTCACAGTGTGAAACTGGTGGTTGTTCGGCTGAGCATGAACCGCCTGGCAACAATGGATTACCGACAAATCCTTGAGCGCATTGTTCGCAACGACGACCAGTGTATCCACGGTTACAATTGCAAACTGGTTCACCATCTGGACCCAAGTAGCACGTACGGGCAAAGTTATTTCCACTGGTTGTTGATGGACATGGGCATGGCTGTGGATAAAAAAGATTGCAAATTAGAATGGCGTCAAAGTTGAAAATTACTCAAGTACTCACTTTGCATGGAATCTTTCGGTATGGATCGCCATAAGTTCCTGGTTGGCATGGTTCTTCATCACGAATACAACGGCCTAACCAAGCACCGCTTTCTTGACGGGTATATCCAGGTGCGCAAGACTCACAGCTCAAACCTGAGTAACCAGCCGGGCATCGACACTCTTCGACAAGTGATGCAGATCCAAGACCTTGATCGGTGACAGCGGCTGAATCCATTACAATGTGCAACAATTCAACTTCACGTTGAACAGTATCGATGTATTGCAATCGAATCAAAACATTTTCCACTTGAGCCAATGTCATCATGATTTCTTCACGTGAAGCCAAACTTCCATCAGGTTTGTACCATTGACCCGGTACAAACGAAACGGATACTGAATTACGAATACCCTCTTCGATAGGGTTTGGACTGCGGTAAACCAAGATTTTATTATTACCCTGAAATTATCAAAAATTCACATTAAATACATTTCAAAGTAGGAAATTGAAGGTGTCATCAATTAGGAAGCATCGTTAAGCAAAAGTAACAAAGAAAAAACTGATGTCACAAGCTCAATCAAAACTAAAATCGAACTCACCTTAATGATGACGTCTGGTGCATCATTTGAATTGCCACGTCCGCTATATTCAACGTCGTATTTGAATGTGCCACCGTATGATTTCAATTGATTGCCCAGATAATCGCTTGGGAGTGCATAGTATGGCAATTCACCGGACACCGGTAAATTGGTCAATCTCAATTGAACGCCATGGCGTGTTGCGAGCAAATCGTGTTTATCAAACATGTTGTTGATGCTAATCGATTGTTGTCCAGCCCATGGGCCATGCACACCGACCACTGTAAGCGATGTTACCGGTGGTGGAAGGGCATATGTGAACAAATCGGCACTTTTACATGCCGTTGATGCACCGAAACAGAAGCAATTGATACATTCTTCGGGTCGACTGGCTTTGTCGTTGAAGAATCCATTTGGACAAACTGATTCTTCGCCGGTTACGGTTAAAATGGTGTCTGGAACAACAAATTCAGTGCCTTGGCTGTTGAGCAATTCACAAGAGTAGGCACCAGAATCTTCGACAGCGATATATGGACAAATCAAAACACCGTATCCATTGTGGGTGGTGGTGGTACATTTTTCTGGGATATGACCCCAGTTCAAACGCCACAATACCAAAGGTGTTGGAACACCGACAGCGCGACATGAGATGTTGAATGTTTCCCCTGGTCGCAAGTAAACACTTGGTGGTGGTGGTTGAGCAACGGTCGGTTTGGTGCAGCCAACTTCATCAGATCCGTCGAAACAATCAACGTGAGAGTCACATTCGAATGATTTTGGAATGCATTGACCGCTTCGGCATTGATATTCACTGGCAGTGCAGATCGAGCCTGGTGCAGCGGTTCCACAACCTTGTTCGTCAGAACCGTCTTCGCAATCATTTTCGCCGTCTTCGCGCGCAATCGTTTCGTCATGGATTGGATTAGATGGAGAGAGAAGAAAAAGAAAATCAATATGTAATACAGTGAACAGTGCATCGACGATAGTCTAAAAATGAATCAAAATGAAAGTTCAATCGGGCCAACGCAATACTTTACAAAAGAAGGAACGATTTGAGCAAAAGATGCAGTTTCAATAAAAAAATGACGATCAAAAGCAAAACTTGAGGCAAACTAAGATGAAATTCAAATAATCCCTATGAAACACAAACTCACCGCATCGCCATGTTTTCAAAACACATTTGTTGTTGCCGCATTTGAATTCGTTTGGTTGACAACGTCCGTTATCAGTGCAGCTAGATTCATCTGATCCATCAGCACAGTCGTTGCGGCCGTTGCAAAGTGCACTCTTAGCAATGCACTGGCCATTCATACAGGTAGCCTCGTTCACTGAACAGGCTGATGGTGGCCGAACCCATATTGGATCGCCTATGTGAAAAACAAACAAAAATTAATACCCAAATTCACAGCATATTTCAATGGGTTAAACAGTTTTTTCCTCTTGACTATAAAATTGAGAACCGCTTGCGGTTTCCCGATTAAAATTGAGAGAAATTAATTACCCGATGACATTCGTCACAAAAATCATTATAGTGAGAGCGTGTAAAAAGACACAATTTCAGGATTAAGTTTTTTAATTAAATTTCAATAAGGTCAAGTTTTTTTCTTACTGACTTGAACTTGTTTCAATCAAACTACTTCAACAGACCTGGGCTAAAAAATTCGAAACCGATATGCGGAACAGTGCCGTACTTGATTTTTTTATTCGGTCTCATAAAATCGTATAGAATCCATACTTTTGTGTGCGTGCAAAATTTGTTTGGAATGATTAATAATTGACATTGAGTGGATTTATTCATTTTTTGGTTTGTTTAATTTCAATTTATATCGTACTAAGACATTTTCTACTGAACGTTCATTTTTTCCACAATTTTTTCGAAAGATAATTCTTCAGTTGTTATTATTGGAATGTAATGCAAAAAGACTTGCATGAAAAAGCTTAATGTTCAATAGACAATGGTTTAATAAATCATTGGTTTATGTCTAGTTAGTTTAGTCGATGAATTAAATTCGAATACTTACGACGTTCAACTTGAAGTGTAACGCCTACTTGTGCACCAGGTGTTGATGGTGGGACACCGACAGCTTCGCAAATATAATCACCAGAATGTTCCAACTAATGAGGCAAAGAGGAAATTGAAGTAAATGTTTGGACATTTCAATTTTTATGAATAAAAAGTTTAAATATTTGGAAAAATCTAAGAAAACTCGGATAACTATTAAATTCATATTATAATTAAATAAAACTAAATGAAATAAAAAAAAAATAAACAAAAATCCCCGGTTGTCGAGAAAAGACTCTGAAATGTTGAAAAAAAGAAATGGAATTTTTCTTTTTTACTTACTCGAATATTCGGGATTTCCAAACGTCCAGCAACATCTTTTGAGCCGAGTGGCAGTTGACGACCACCTGATCGAGTCCATCGAACTGGCAAACGTAGCGCACCTTCATCACGACATTGAAATACAACTTCCAAGCCTAAAAACAATTCAATTTCAATTTCAATTAATAATTTTGTAAATTGCATTATTTTTCCTTTTGTTCAATGATCGTCTTCATGCGTTGAATTGAATTTAAATAAATTTTCACGCACAAAGTGTTTTTTCAAAAAAAAAAAATGAAAAGAATGATTAAATAAAAAAAAACAAGAATAATTTTATATATTTTTTTGGAATTATATTTGGCATCATTTATGAATAAAATGAGCAAATTCTTTGAAAATCATTTGTGGCGAAAAGTAAAACAAAACTTTATTTGAAATGGATGAAAAGGAAAACAAAAAGAAACATTCAGGGGAAATATTCCCTGACATGGTTGGTTCATTGCAGGAACATCAATAATTTCGGGGCATGCATTTATAGTATTAAATCGAATCAGATGAAATTGTTAGTACGTTGGCATGCATATTTCGATAGAGATTACAGCCACACTTACCCTCACGAATATATCCTTTTTTTTCGTGTGATTAGCATTGAAATTAATGGTTAAATATTGTAGTAAGAAAGAGTTTAGAATCAAATTATTATTATATTAAACACATTATTATTGGAGAGAATTGTTGGTTGTAGTCAGTGGAAAAGAGAAGCATTAGAGGTAAAAGTAAACAAGTACTCGAGAAAAGAAATAAGACATTAGAATTTTGATATATTTGAGAACACGTTGACTTACTTTCTTTGATAGTTTGATTGTTTGGATAGGTCTTCAATTCCACGCGATGAACTCCAGGCAGTGGGCTGGGTGGTCGTTGAGTTGCTGTAAATGAAATTCATACCAAAATTAATTTTTTTGAACATCAATAGCCCATTATTTACCAATCGATAGATTTTTCATACAAAATGTTCAACATTTCGAACAGTCGATAAATAATGGGTTGAAATTAGCAATGATTATTAATGATTTTCGAACAAAAAAAAAATGGGTTTGAGTAAAAAGTGGAATGTAAATTGAATTATTCTCTTAAATTAGTCTAGATTCAATTAAATCTGGAACATAAATTAAATCAATAAATTATGGTGTGCTGCACATTTACGTCCTGAATGTTAGATGTGCGACTGTTGACCGGTTAGTCCATTAGAAAATTGTCGGAGTTGGGAAAGGATTGTTGTGTTTTTAGTTGGTGTGCTCGATTTCGAGTAGGAGACAGAGAGATAGAGTGACTTACTATTTGTATCTTGGCAATCAAGTTCGTCGCTTGTATCATAAGGACAATCGTTTGCACCATTGCAACGCAATCGTTCATCGATGCACGGCCCATTTTCGCATCGAAACATATGCAAAAGACACTCTGTGCCAACATCTTCCTCCTCTTTTTATGTGTCAAGAGAATGTTTTTTTTTTCGTTTTTGGGTTTTTTTTGTACAATTTGAGCCGAAAAATTTTTGTAGAAATGTGGAATTGCCGATGAATGATGAATTTATATGAACAAATGAAAATTGAATAATAATTACACGTAATTTTGAAATTGGGCTCGTTAAGAGCCAACGCGATTTTTGAATGGGAATAGAACATATGAAAAGCTCAATGGAATGAAACAAGGCATTTAGAGAGAAATTATACACTTACGGCACCAACGTTCGTCCGAGTAATCTCTGCAATCATAACGTCCATCACAATAAGCCTTGGCAAGGATGCAATCTCCATTGTTACATTGCCATTCACCGGGGCGGCATCGACCTTCTAACAAAAACAAAATCGAAACAATAGACTCATATTCACTTGTTGTAACGCATGACATTCATGATCCATGAATGGAACACAAATATGATTGGGATAAGAAGCACAAAAAGAGGAGAAATAGAACAAAAAAAGTCACACTTACTTGGATGGCACACTTCAGGTGACTCATCGGATCCATCTTCGCAATCACGTCGGCTATCACATTTTTGTTGACCATGAATACATTGTCCATTTGCACATGTGAATTCATCATCTCGACACACAATGCCTGCATTTTCATTTCGACGAAAACCAATTAAATTGTGTTTAAAGCAAAATTTGAATGAACGCTAAACGATTTCCATATGGTGAAACGTGCAAGTAAAGCCAAATGTGTTACATGCAATCGGTTAAAAAACGACAGGTTAACCAAGGTGTTTCAGTTGAATTTTTGAATTATACACTATAATTTCAACGGGATTAGATTTTGGATTTTTTGGATTTTTCAGTACAAAGTTTTACCTAAAAAAAATCCTAATTCTAATCCATTTCAAATTATAGTGTACGTGAAAATGGAAAGAGGAAAAAGATTACATCGAAAGTACAGTAGAAAAATAGTAAAAAAAAACAATTACAACAACTATTCTTGCAGAGAACAATATTCGCAACTCTGAAGACTTGAGTTTGAAATAAAGCAAAGCGACATAGAATTGACACCCAAAGAATGAAAGAACAACTTATGAGCTCTTTATCCATAACTGAGACGGAAATAAATTAGAGCAAAAAAGAGACAAATAAATTTGCGAGCAAAAGTGACACAACTCAGCATTGAGTGGAAAAGAAGTTTTTTTTTTGCATTTTTCTCGTTACTGGAAATAGATAGCGACTAGGTGTCTTCGGCTTATTTGTATTTCTTTTTATTTTTTACAATAATGCCGAAGACACCTCGTCTCTATCTCTTTTCAGTAGTGAAAAAATGCAAAAAGAACTTCTTTTCCACTCAATGCTGAGTTATGTCACTCTTGCTCGCAACTTTATTTGTCTCTTTTTTGCTCCAAGTTTTTTTCCCGTCTCAGTTATGGATAAAAAGCTCATTAAGGCCTTTTATCTGATTGACAAAGCAATAAGTTGTTCTTTCATTCTATGGATGTCAATTGGTTTCTGTACATTTTTGAAAGGGTCATCTTCTGGGTCATTTTGTTTCAAAGAAAACATCAAAACGGGTTGAAAAACGAAATAAAAAAACGAACAACGTTAAAAAAGACAATAATTTGAGGAAATTTTTCAAAAAAAAAAACATTCAATTGTTCAAATTGAGAATATTGAAACAGAAAAGAAATTATTTCGAAGATAAAAAACATTTTCTCAAGTTATAAAAATTCATGAAAAGGTCTCAATTTTCCGATGGTTGTCAAAGGAGGAATTAAATTTTCTACAGTATTGAAAAAAATATTTACAAAAAGCTAATTTTTTCGAAGCAAAATACATAATTGCCAAACGATTACTAAACTATGTCTAAATTAAGCTGAGTATAGGCCTAACCGAAGCAGTTTTGTTCATCAGAAAAATCCTTGCAGTCATAAAATCGGTCACAAACCAATGTTTTGTTGATGCAATTCAAATCGAAGATGCATAAAAATTCGTTATCCGAACAATATCCTTTGTGGTTTTTTGTGTTTTTGATAATAAATTTGGTGCCACAAAAGATATGATTGTGTCAACAGGTGAGACAGTGAAATATTTAGTGCGAACAGTGAGTGTTTTTTTTTCAAATGTTTAGTTGAAGTATACATTTAAAGAAGAAGCAGTGGTAGAGTGTGAGAAAAATAGAATAATCCTGTGAGTTAAATTGCGTGAATTTGGTGCATTTTTGAGAATTTTTGTTTTTTTAAGAATAGAAATTGTTGAAATAGAATTAACTCACGGCAATTAAGTTCATCGGTACCGTCGCGACAATCTCGAACACGATCACATTGCTTTTCTTTTGGCAAGCAAACGTTGTCATCGCATTTGAATTCATTATCGGCGCATTGAGTTGGTGGTGCTGAAAATGAGAAAATATTGAAATATTAAATTTTAGCTAAAAAAATCTTTTAAGTGTTTCTATCGGGATAATTCGAGCACCGCGGTACTCTTCGATCAATAAAATCAAACAAAAATAGTAAAAAAGGTAAAAAACAATTGTTGAGAAAGAAAAAAAATCGAAGAGAGTTCAACTAACGTGGGCATCCGTATTCATCGTAACCGTCACTGCATTCGGAAATGCCGTTGCATCTATCGGCTATACCAAAGCAAGATTTGCGATCTGGGCAAGTGTACTCTGGGCAAGAAATCTGTAAAGAAATGATTTCGAAGAAGGGAAAACATTTAATTATCCATTTCGGTATGAAACAGCGAGCATCATGACAAAAAAAGAACTTACGTCTGGTGTTTGTGTGGTAATGGGGGTGGTGGTGGTGGTGGTGGTCGTAGTTGGGCAATTGTATTCATCGCGACCATCAGAGCATTCGTATTCACCATTGCAAAGGATGGATCTCGAGTGGCATTGGTTATCACATTCAATTTCATCTTCGCGGCAAAGTGGAGCTACACGGTTGGAATAGAGTAAGACAAAAATTAATTTTGAAATGGGTAATTAAATGCGTTGAACATAGAAGACAGAACACTGTTGAGCGCCCTTCGTATTGTGAGGCTTCTGTTTCAATTCAGAAGAAAAACAAAAAAGAAATATGATGAAAAGTGCATTTTATGTGCATAGCAAAATGGGCAACAAGCAGACATACGCTACACATAGATATAATAAATCAGCTAAAACATATAACAAAGTATGTACATTGTACAACATTTAGATAATAAATACATTTGGTGGTATTCTGGTAGTTAAACCTTACCCGTTGCTTCATTTTTTGCTACGTTGTTAAAGGTTTTTCCTCTCTTCGCCACGCACACAAAGTGTGTGAACGGCATGAATTTATACATAACCTAAGTGTATGTGCTGTGGACTGTTTGTTTACACTTTACCTTGTGGACCTTGTGGGCCCTGTGTCGATCCACAAACGCTTCCTTCATCGGAAGAGTCCGTACAATCGTTCGTTCCATCGCAAAGAAATTCTTCATTAATGCAATTTCCATTATCACAACGCCATTCATTATCACCGCATTCCGTTGGTTTGGCTATAGCATACGACAATTTATTTTTGTTTAAAACATAGACACATAAATATATAACAATAGCATCAATTTTTTTTTACAGACAGCAAACAGACACAAATCAGTTTGCATAGGATTTTTTTTTATGTCGGTTTTTGCAATACAAACATGCGGTGAATGAAAAAATGCGGTCGATTTTGAGCGCAATAACAAACATAAATATGAACATAAAAATGTGGAAAAAAATGAAGAAAAAAAACACAAACAAAAATTAAAAACTACAAAAATTATGCAAAAATGATTTGATTTTACAAACACAACAATGTCAAAAATGAGAGAGATGATTCTTGTTTTGCTTAGTTCATTGTTGATCTCGCAATTAACATGCTAAAACGTTCAAGTGTATGAGCTTTTTAATCACTAACGCAAATCAACTATGCAAAATTCGGTGGACAAGGGATAGAATTTAGTTCGCGCTTGTTGAGTGTCAATTTACATGCATTTTGCGTTAATTTTTTTTGCTGGTTTTGTATGAGCATACCAATGATTTTATTGTCATTGCCAATGTCGTTATCGTGACAGTGTAACTCGTCGGTGCCGTCACTGCAATGCCTGATGTTATCGCATAAAAGCTGCTTTTTCACACATAGACCATCGCCACAGCGAAACTCGTGCGCATTACATGAATAAGCTGAACAGAAAAACACATTCAATGAATATACCAAAAAAAAAACGGGTATTGAGACAAGCAATTTGGACAACATTGCATCAATATGAGGGTGCTACAATTCCACTCTGCTTTTTTCTACTATGTAGTGTTTTTTTTTTGATTGAAGTTAGTATCTTGTGTTCTTTTTGAATTAGTTGAATTTTTCGGTTTTCAAATTTTGCAGTCCAATTTGACGAGTTAATTGTTTATAAACATAAGATATAAATATCTTTCCCAATTTCGATAAAACCAAATCATTTCACTCCAAAATAATCGATCCAAAAAGGTCATGCTTAGATAAGAATAAATCACCCTTCAAAATTATACGTGAATTTCCCAATGATGACTTACCGCAATGGATTTCATCGCTAAGATCGGCACAATCGTGTATGCGATCGCAATGCTGTGTAGCCAATATGCAGTCACCATTGTGACATCTGCGATTCGGTTAGCAAATATTGAATTTTTGATGTGAGAGAGAGAGAGATAAGCGACGAGATGCATAATGAGACATAAGAAAAGGTGGGACAATTAATTAACATTTTATTGGACGAAATATTTGGGGCTGAAGTAAGGAGTGTTGGACATTGGCCAAGGTAAGTGTATCTTACTGAAAGGTTCCCGGTTGGCATGATGGGCATTTTAATTCGTCGCTACCATCCAAGCAGTCCTTGTGTCCATCACACTGAACTTCACTGTCAATGCACAGGCCGTTGCTGCACTGAAACTCGTGCTCAGCACAAGGTACTACGTGAGAAATTGAGATGAAGTGCTGTCAAGTTGGATAATTTAAGAAACGAGGTGGGAGAGGTTGTGAAGTGTTAGATTGTGGAAGATTTTTTAGTTTAGTTGGATTGAAATAGGTTGCACAAAAATGGATTTGATTGGCAAATCCATGAAAAGGTATTAGTTAGGTAAAAGTAAGAGAATTCGTCGCGTAAGCGACACTTGTTGCAAAGAACCCATTCTTGCTCAAAGAAGATCAATAAGAATAGAAATTTGTTTTGATAAAAATTTCGAAAGATTTTTTGTTCAAGGGATTCTTTCCATTTTGGAGTTAATTGGGAGAATAGAACGTTAGCACGGGAAATTTCCAATTTCCATTGGAAATTGAACTTTGTTCAAAAAAAAAGAGCCAATTGAAATTATTTGCTCTATTTCCATTGGAATTCAGGATGATTGGATGTTACTTTCAAAGATTGGAATTGTGTATGAGTCGGAGGAGAGATTATTACGAGTGCACCAACCTTCGTGAACATTATCACACTCTTTTTCGTCACTGCCATCCAAGCAGTCCACTACATTATCGCAGACTTGTGTCGATAGAATGCATTTGGTTTGATCGCATTGGAACTCCGAACCTAAGCAAAGCTCATTGTCGTCTATGTTCGATGACGATATTTGTTTTTGCGATGATGGTGATAATGATGATGATCAGTGGATGATAAACAAATGGAAAAGGAATGAAAAAGAGAAGAAAAAATGATACAAAAGCAATTCGATAGTACAAATCAGCAAAATAAAACTAAACGTAAAAAAAAACTTAAAATATTGTTCGGCTCAAGCAAAATTTGGTGCTATTTGTAATTAATGACTACTGAAAAATTTGTGCGTAAAATGTAAATGGGAAATTGCTTAAAATTTATGGGGAAACTCCCTTAGTGTTAGTCAAATGAATATAAATCATATAAACCAATGAACCAAATTTTCATTCTATTCCTAGAATCTACGGACGTCATAGCGTTAAATTTTAAATAAAAAAAAACGGTAAAAGGAAAGGAGTTAGAAAAGGGGCAAAAGCAATAAATAAAACACCTGAAGTGCCTGAGCAGAGATATTCGTCACTTCCGTCATCACAGTCAACCACTCCATTACAAAACTTGTACGATTCGATACACTTGCCGTCCGATACGCATTTTATCTCACCCATGGCACATGTCAAATCATTATTACCCGAATTGTGTGGAACTAGAAATATGTGCGGGACATGGTTTTTTTTGGTGTTCATTCAGAAGAAAAAATTGTGATCAATTGACAGAGAAAAAAAAACAATTTGTTTAACACGAAACAGTTACGGACGGTTTTTTGTTACGATTGGTGAGGTGGGGTGTAAACATGAAACGTTCAAAATTCATAACAGATGCACTGGGGATAAATGGGTTTATCGAAGTGATTATTTGGATTTCTAGTTTACAGGGGAACTATTTTTTTTATAAAATACTCAAATCTTTGATAAAAAAAAAGGTGTCAATTTCCACACAAAAAATCAAAAAATGTCAGATCACAATTGAAAAATGTTATAAAAAAAATTTTGTTAGTGAAAAATTTGAAATCGACAAAAAAAATGGAAATCGGTTATTGCACGTTATCCAGAAAATACGTGGAAAAAATGAGAATAAAATCGATTCATTCAAATTTCATCGATTTGTTATCTAAACGAAAATTCTATCGATAATTATCGATTCGGAAAAAACGGATTTTCAAAAGTTCGATCAAATGAGAATAAGATTCATCTTGGTCATTGATTTTAGTATAGGATGAAATTGAGGATTGTGTACAAATGAAGTTAACATATTAAAATATTAGCACAACCACACACAAGAACACACACATACACACACATACACACGGAAAAATAGTTAAGAACGAAGTGTCATTTGGTTTGGTGCCTTACCACAAACGATTTTACTCTCATCGCTATCGTCAATACAATCACTAATGCCGTCGCATTTTTTCGAAATATCCACACATCCACCACCTGTCAAGCATTTGAACTAAACGCGATTGAATTGAGCGCGCGCGCGAGTGAATTGAAAGTGTGTGTGCCATCATTTGAAGAGAATAAACAAATAGAATCAATCAACTGGGGTAAAATAAAAATCATTTCACAGCCAAAACTGGCCATTTACAACAGCAATAACAACAGGAAAAAGACCACAAATGCTAACCATTCTTCGAGAGAATGTTTATCCATTCATTATTACCGACTCAATTGAAGAAATTGTGAACGGCATCGTTGTCGTCACATTAAAACTAACCTGATCGGGAGTACATTGGCAAATGGAAGCCTCTTCATCTTTTCCATTTAAGCAATCATTCGTGCCATCACACACCGCCGAACGGTCCAAACATTGATTACTTTCATCAAAACATGCAAATTCACTTTGATCACACGTGGGATACTCGATGTTTCCCGCTAAAAAAAAAATGTCACAAAACAATACCAATATTTAACCGAATGAGACGGATTTTTTTTTCGGAAGATTTTCGAAAGTGAAAAAAAAGAGAAGAAGCCACGAACACAAAAGTAGTAAGACACAGAAGGCAGAGAAAAAAACACAGAAAAATAGAAAATAATTGAATGTTGAAAGAAATCGCGTAGAAGTTAAATTACGTGCACAGTCGAGTTCATCGGAACCATCGTTACAGTTCACAACATTGTTGCAGCGGAGCTTCCCATCAATGCAGGCACCGTTATTGCACTTAAATTTATCCTTAGAGCATGCATTAGCTGACATCGCATAGCACAAATTGATACAATTGTTGGTTTCATTTTGTAGGTTAATTGATTCCATTCCCCGCCCGAGGAACAATCACATATTCCCATTCAATCCATGATTTACATTTTAATTTATTTATGGTAAATTACCCGTGATTCAATCCATATCATTTAAGTAAAAATAAAAATAAAATAAAATAAAAATATGTTAATTTTTAATTAAATAATTATCCCATTAATAGCTATAAACTAGGGCTAATGAGTTAGTTGTATCAAGAAATCATATTATTTGAACACCACTTATCATTGAAACAATAATTGATAAAATATTTTTGGAATTTAATTTAATTTGATTCAATTTGTTTTAATTGATGATGATTTCTTGAATCAACGCTTTGGAAAAAAGGCAGGTACGCTAAATATGAAACCGATTTTCTGGCTTGAAACATCAATTGATATGAATATTTTGATATGAATTCATTGTATTTTTGAATATTTTCAATTTTCTTGAAGAAAAGCATTTTTTTTAATATTCCTCGACTTTGTACACTTTGGGAAAGATGTCGAAAGATTTTAAGTCTAGTCATTTTGTTCACATTTCCTTCAAGTCTGAACATTTTGTTCAAGTATTTCGATAGAATTTGAATTGAATCAAAGGGGGACAAATTGGCACGGTCTATTCGTACGGTAAAATTTGCGTTAAGTCTCACAGGCTATTCGTACGGTGAATTTCAGAATTTTGTACGAATAGATATAGAGACTAAACGTACGAATCGTACGAATAATTTTTAAATTCTCCGTATGTTTAGTCTCCATGTCTATTCATAAGAAATTCTTAAATACATCCGTATAAACGAA
>NW_022595286.1:275273-367221 GCF_009176505.1 Sitodiplosis mosellana
TCCTTTGAGCATTTGACAATTTTCATTGAAAACAGATCCACCGACACCAAATCGGTACCAATATCATGCACTGAAGCCATCGCATTAAAACATAAAAGGACCAAAGAATTTATGATGCCTTTACTTGGTGTAAAATTGAAGTGTCTGTTGCTGGCGAAGTGAGTTGGTTCATGACATTTCGGTTTCTGCTTTACGTTTTCCTTTTAATAAATTCATGAAGAAAAATGTGAGCATCCGCTTGATCTGGATACTTTCACACTTTTGGTGTCATGAAAAATTGCTGACGCGCTCACACTGCGATGGCGACGATTGAAATGAAAAAAAAACAACTCAAAATCATGAGTCTATGATTTCTTTGCCATGAAAGAGCTATGAGAAATTTTTTTTTCTATTGAGAAATTAGTTTGCGGGTAGAGAAAAATGAGTTTCAATGAAAAGTCCAATCAAATCGTTTATTGGCCGAGCCTTGAATTTAATCAACAGCCAATTTTGTTCAATTACTAGTTATGATTTCAATCAATTATTTATCGGTTATGATTCGAATCATAACCATCATCATTGATATGGAATCAATTGTTAACTTGAGATTTAAGACATTCTTCTGACCTATTTTGATTAGACCTTAATCATGAACTATTTGCATTGGGGTCAAATGAAAAATGTGGTGTGAAAGTCTCACATTATGGGACAGAAAAGAGCAGAAGATCCGATGAGTCGGGGGACCAAAGAGAAGTTTCTTTTTCGATGGAATTCATCATTATTTCATTGGTGTTAATTTCAAGCGGAAAAAGGCACACATTCATCACCACCAACTTTTTGTTGACATCTTTAAATGGTATTTAAAGTATAAAATTAGAAATCCGAGAATAATTCAAGAATTCAATTCACAATCATTTAATAATGCCGTACATTTCATGAAACTATCAAATTGGTACTAACCCATAGGAAAAGTTTTGATTATTTAATGAATTGATCTTAAGCTAAAAATGGGTTTTCACTTTCATATTTCATTTTATGGCATCAACCAGAAAAAAAAAGAAGTTAAGATTCATCCACGATACACATAAGTGAAAGAATTCGAAAGTTGTTCCGTTTGCTACATGATAATGTGACCCATAACAGACAGTGGCAGCTGAGATCAGCAGTTAAAACGTCCTAATAAATTTCTGGCTGTCAACAAGTGAATGAAATTTAACAATTTCACAAATATTTTGAGTTATTTGAAAAAAAAATCTCACTTATGCCAATGATGTGCTCGAATGAAGCTATTAGAATGATGTTCTGTTTTGGCTTGGCTTGGCTTAGCTATCGCATGATACTACATCGGCTTTTGTAAGTACCGTGGTACTACCGATACTACCGAGTGTTGTCATTGCACAGTATGCATTTCATGTAGTGCTAAAAATCACGCGTCAAACTGTGTATGATTAGTACAAAATATAATACTTTTCGGCACATTTATGACGAATGTCAATAATTCATTTAATTTTTTCAATTAATTTCGATTTGCTGAGTGAGTTAAGCTTTTAGAGCATTACTCAATTCTTCCATGTGAGCTAAACATGGTTGAATTTTGGAATATTAATCGAGATTATCCATAGATAATCCATAGCAATATGAATGTTTCTTTAGTTTCTATAATGAAGAGTTTATATAGAGCGACTTGCATGTATGCATATTTTGCATTGCAGCAAAACTGTCCGCAATTTATGGATCATTAGTAGAACCGTCATATGTGAATATTTGCATCCTATCAAATATTCATATGTGTCATTAAACACAAGTTCGAAAATATGTACCAATTCGAGAAAAATATCAATATTTTCCAATTCAATTAGGGCATCAATACATCGTCGACATTTACACTCTGAGAAATTGAGTAAAATCGGTTGGAAATCGTTGTTTTTCTATTCAAAACATTTTGCCAATCGAGTTTTTTTTGCTACTGTCCTGAACTCGACTACTCTTCTCTCAATCTCAATTTTCACTGTTCACAACTCAACCGAACGATAACTTTTAATAATCAATAAAAATGAGTCAATTGACATTCGGCTTCCGAGGAATTGCAAGTTATGTACTATTTACAAAATATGTTAATGTTCACATTTTAAACCAGATGTTCACTTCAGACGCTGAAGAGGTAACAATATTGGATATGAAATGCATGCAAAATGTAGGTAAAAAAAACTCTGACGCAAAATTCAGGCCATTGAACAATTTCCGTGGGACATTGAACGGTTAAAGTGGTTCTCTATTCAAAAAGTCATGATTTTACACACCAATTTCTATGCGAATATGCGAACAATGTGAAAAAATTACAATTTAAAGTCGGTCATTCTGGTGGGACCAAAAAAAGAGTCCGTGTCCCATGTATAAATCAAAGTTGCTGGCAAATACCCCTGAAATGTTTACAATGCTAATTGGCCTGCAAATGAGTTAATTTTGAGGCAGGTCATGAGAGAGAGAGAGGGAGAGTGAGAGAGGACGGGTGAAGGAGAGAGGGTGAGTGAGAAAGATAGAATGAGAAAAGGAGTAGGAGAGAGAGAGAAAGAGTGTTATATAGGTGTCCAGTCATGAAATCATATGCAACGAGTGTTGTAAACATTGTCTTTACATTCGGTATAACGATGTCGTCGTCCTATGTAAAGATTTCTTTTGTTGTTCTATTTACTTAAAAATGATTTGTTAGTCTCTGGTATTGTTGTACTGCAACGACGACGAAGGTGGCGGTGGCGGCATCGGCGTCGTCTCACTCACGTGGGTGAAAGCTGCCATAAACATTGCAAAAAATAGCGACAATTCGTAAAACTTTGTATACGTTCGAAAATTCGCGTGTTAAAAATTACGAAGCGTTTTTGTTTGTTTTGTTTGTAGATTGAAATAAATGTAATAATAAAAACCGAAAATGAGCATAAATAAATTGGGGTATCGTAAATAAATGAACATGAAAAAGTGTATCGAGTCGAAATGGTAAGGATAGGTAAATGCCGGAAAGTAGCAAACACGGATTGGTGCATTAGACAAAAGTGAACCGGTTATATGGCGCGTATAGTAAGTAATGTTCTACGGGTAAAGTCGAGAGGTGACACGACATCCCATAAATAAATAACACAAATTTATGAGCCGTACATTAGCTTGCGCACAATAAAAAGTCATATTGTACGGTATTACTTGCGACCGGCTGCTTAAAACTCTTTCGTTTCATGCTAATCGATTCAGTGTCATCGATTTCGAATTACAACGCGAGACACGGGTTAATCGAACAAGTCACGAAAATCACTTAAATCTTTGCGTTACAAAACGAACAACCAACTGGAATTAGAAATCAAATCAATTCTGCGTTGACATTTTATATCAATTTTTCCCAAACAAAACAACAAAACTTTTAAAGTGTTTGAAGTTTTTGTATGGTTTTTTCTTTTCTCTTCTTTCTGCAGCGTGAGTGATTTAAGCCGATTAATCAATTTGTGAACATGACAGAATTCTTGACATGCATTTTGCACAGGAATTTCAGTGGTGAGTTCAACAGGTACGAAATCGATAAATCAAGCGCTTTTAGCATACCGACTACCGATGACGCGATTTTTGATGAACCAACACATGACGTAACTTCTTCTGCATGCGATTTCGACATCATCGACGTATGCAACAAGTGATTGAACGTTTGGAATTTTGCCTATTTCTTATACACGGCAAAACATCAAACGCATGAGCCTAAATTTTCATTCGATTCCCTCCATGGCTTTTAACCATTTTGATGGCTTTTGTGAGATTTTTTTTCCTCGACAATTTCGTCGAAGCGTTTGATTTTCGTCGGAAATTTCAAAACCCAAATGATTTACAGCGTGGATCATAAAATGGCAAGCACGCTCTTCTCTCTTAATCATCAACAGTAGTCAACTGTTTTTCGTCTCACTTTCCATTAAATCTTTTATGCCGTAACGATTGTGTCATAAATTATTTTTAATGCAGTGGCTTCATCGCGATGATTTCACACGAAGAAAGAGCTGCAATTTGTTAGACGTGTGGATTTAAGCGAATTGTATTAGTCAACGCGATTGGCATTTTATCGGTGTATATTAATCTTGTAATTATCCTACACACCCACTTTAAATGCTCGCATACAACAATACCATTCAATTAATCCCGTGTTAGTCATAAACCGATTTCAATCAGTGTTCAATGCGCTACGACGACGACGCATTGAATTTAGGTCTATCGGAAAATGAAAAAAAAAATCGCTTTAGGAAGAGAAAAAAACATGCTCAAAGGCCTTTGTTGAAAATCACGATGGCAACGGAGAGAAGAAAAAAAACTATCGTAGACTTTACCGTGAATGACCGTCTCGTTTCACGAACAAAAGCGTAAATATATCATCGATATTAGCAGCCGATTACAATAAATTTTCATATTTTACGACCTTTTCTGCGCAATGAATGTGCGTCTTGAAAGTCGACTTTTTACTTGACATCACAAATCATCTGTGAAGTAATTTATTTTTTTTTCTCTCGTTTGTTGCTGTTAGTCGTTTGCTCGTACTAAATGCACGACCAAGCCGATTTTACTGCATTTTACACAGATTAATGAATAAATAACGAGATGCTAAACGGAATAGAAATTCAAAAATCAACGACAAACATTCAACGACTACTCAAAATTGGCGACGATAAACATTCATTCGGGACACATGTACTACATAATTCTTGGTTTTTTTTCTTTTCATCTTCTCCTTCTCCTTCTCCGTCTCTCTTCATTTGATTCAATTTTGTTAATAGAGTCATTCCGCGCCATTCAATTATGCTGAAAAAAAACTGTTTACACAAATGAAACTCGATTTTTCATGCCAAGCCAAAATAAAATTTGGGCTGGCCAATGTGTAAATAAATGGGTGTTTATCTCGAAAAATGCACACATGTTGCTTTTATCATGATTTAATGAGTAAATAAACAAATAAAGTCTCAAAAAATGTTTACATTCCAATGTATTGTGCCCAAGTATTTTGCAGGAGAAACTACAATTTTTTCTCTCATCCCCTTCCCTCTTTGGTTCGAAGAAAAGCGTCTGCAAATTGAAAAGAATTTCATGAAATTCAATTTCTTTGTATATACAAAGAATCGATTCGATATGGAAATGCTGACCAAATCAAAGAGTTGGAGCAAAAATGCGTCATTTATCGCAATTCCCACTTTGATTCGCCAAGTATTTGGAAATGAGAAAATAAAATTCCATATATCTATCTTTGGAAGACGAATCTTATAAGAAATGAATTTCATTGGTGACAAAAATGTCATCAATTTAGAATCGAATCGAATTTTCGGAAATCAAATGTGTAATTCAATTAGACTGACGATTGATTGTTCAATTCGAATCGAAATAAAAAAAACGGTTCGTTCCAATTTTCTGTTGTAATATGCAATTTTATGTGCCGAAAAAAGACGGAACGAACTAATTGGATTAATTTTGAAATCACGCAAGGCGAGACAAAGAGCCAGCAGAATGTCTTGTGGATAATTTTACCGTTGTCATATAAACGAATTATTAATAAAGCGTTGCTCGATGTCTGTCAGACTGCAGTTGCACGTACACGCGTAACTATGCATATAGACACAGGGAAACCCAGACGAAATGACATTATCGATGGAAGGCTCTCTCTTGTCCCCCATTGCCTCTTTCCCGATTTGTTTCTCTCTGTATGTCTTCCTCTCTGCCTCTTCTTTGCATTTCTCTGTCTCTTCCTCTCCTCTTCTCTACAAACACACACTCCTTCCCTCGCTCTCGCTCTCCGCCGTGCACTCGCACACACTACAATATTACCACACCGTACCGCATCGTATGGCAATTATTCTGTGTGTTTGCATTTGTTGAATGCTTTCTTTTCTTGTCAACGACTCTGAAATTGTCATTACTATTCAATTCGATTCTATGGCATTTTTTTCTCTCTGCGAAATATCTGTTTGTTTCCACTGTATGGGATTCACATCGCAAGAATCACGTAATAAATCGATGCGCTCGAATGATAGAAAGCAGATTGTTTTCCTTCTTTTTTCAGCTGCTGAATGAAACCAAATCCCATCTCAAGTATATTGAAGAATTTCGCAGACACTCAGACCAATGTCTTGCATTATTATTATAATCATCATTCCAAATGCATGTCTATCAAACACATAGCCATTAGTTATTGCAAACGTTATTTTTATGCATTTATTTTGTTATTTTGAATCTATGACATTAGCATAATATTCAAGCGGATCTTTTTCTCTTTCGATTCGTCTTCCAGTAATCCGTGACATTTTTGCAATATAGATATTTTCATGGCTTTATTGTAATGTGTGTGTGTGTGTATGCAGTGTGCATAGGTCAGGGCTTAGTTTCGTTGCTTGTGATTCAGAACGGTTGCGGCTTCGGAGAAAAGCAACACAGTCTCTGCTTGTCCCCACAGAACCTTATTTGCGTGGAAATGTTCGAGAAGAGTACAGTAAAGACAATGAAAAAGAAGAGTCACTTCGAAAATCGCTGTTCTGATTAAAACGTCAGAACTTTTGGTTAAGACGTTTTTCATGGGAATGTTCTCCCATGTAAATTAAGACTAGTTCCCCCTTGAAATAAGTTGTTCCACTTAAAAGGAGTCATTCTACCCACCATTTTGGAATGAAAACTAATCGAAAAAGTGAGGAAAAATAGACAACGCGATATTGTCAATGTGTGCCAGGAGTTAGACTTAGTTTAAACCATTCTCTGCTGGAAATACATTTTTTTCGCTATAGCGATCCAGCGATCTATGCACTGATATATGCAAAAAAAATCCACCGGTCAAATAATGTTGACTTTTTACCATTTTTATTGTTGCTCAATGTTAATTTTCCAAAAGGCAAACACCTATGGCTAAACAATCACGGAATGTACTTCTTTTGATTTAAAAGATTTTTATGACAACTTAAAATCACATTTATTTCTCTGTCTAAGACTTTTCTATTGATGTCTTTGAGTCGAAGACCGATTCGAAGCCCGGTTCGAAGCCCGATTCAAATTCCGACTTGAAGCCTGATTTGAAGCCCGATTCGAAGCCCACCGGCATTGCATTTATAAAAATAGCTATTGTGAATCAAATCACAAACGCTTGTGTCATTTGATTTTGTTTTTCTTCCGAAAACTTAATATGACGGTGAAATAAATTCTAATTTATTACCCTCATACAAATCTTATTCTGTTTATTATTTTATTATTAGTATCATTGAAATAGGATTTGTGAAAACTGTGTAGATTTGGTTTGAATTAAATTTCAATGTGTGAAAATGTTTTGAGGTGACACAAACGCACACTAAACAAAACTCGCACTGTTCCCAGAAATAACTACGAAAAAAAAAAAATCGAAAATACCAACGGAAACGAATCACACGATCAAAACAGAACGAAATCATCATCGTTTTAATTTATGAATTATGAACCACCACAAGATGTTATTTTTTTCTTCAAATTTATGAATTTTCACGCAAACGAATTACTTTTAGCACATTGCATGGATTTAGTTCAACAAAGTTTTGCGGTCAAAATTCAGCAATTTAATACACAGCCAATGGATATTTTTATTTCGTTGTGTGCTTGCGCAAATCATTGAATAAAAAGCCTCAAACGACATACGATTTATTTCTGCTGAATAATATCTGTTCACAGAATTTCGAAATAAGTGGTTTGTTTTCTGTGTTTTGGCGAATAATAATCATCACAAAAAGTGTGCCAAAAGATAAATTTATTTTAAAATTTCAAATTGGCTGTGTTGTGATGATAAACGAAATAAATTATGGGTTTTGTCAAGACACGTCGAGGTTTGGTACACATTTTCAAATCAACGCTTTTCGAATTGTTGAGTCTCGGAACGATTTAGCGAGCAATGGAATGAATCAACAATCATTCAGATAGCGAATGTCATTTGCTTTTTTCTTTCTTTAATTTGCCTCTTTATCTTTAATTCATTTTCTTGAATCGACTTTTTTTTAATCATTTCAAAATAATTTTCTTCTTCTTCAAGTGAATTTTCTCCTTATTTTTCGAAGTATGGATCTCTGCTTCATTTCGAATGAATCGGTGATTTTTTTTTTCAAGGTGTCCCATTTCAAAATTGTTTGCTCATTCAATGTATTTCCACATTTCTTTCATCGAACGTATTCAAAAAACATTGGGATATGCCATTGAATTAGTGTGTTTAATAGGAGAAATTCGATCGATGCTTGGTTACCGAAAATCAATTGACAAATTGATGAGGTGTGCTTGAAAAACTTCGGTGAAATTGATTACCGCATTGTAATTGATACACAACTAACAAAAGGTGCGCGCAATTCTGTCAATATGATGAGTTCCTGAATTCGGTTCACTTTTAAATGTGTCTCCATTTTTTGTAACATAAACCTTGAAAAATGTGCCGCGAATAAATAAACATGTTTGATAATTCAATCCAATTTTAATGGCTGAAGCGTATTCTAACATTTATGGCTGAAGTACTACTATAGTAGTACAGACTATAGTCTGAGCAGCTCGGAGCTATATTGCCTAAAATAACCCGGATCCATATATGCCGAGAGTGAATTCGGGACAAATTAATGTTTTAGTAACCGAATTTCACTCAAAATTGCGGTTCAAGCGAACAGGTAATGGCAGTGAATACAGGTAATGGTAGTGAAATAGAAATACAGGCTAAATTGAGCGAAAAACTATCGAAACAGATTGGAAGCCAATTGCTTTAAGCAACTATGGCAAGGAAGGAAAATATAGTGTCGAAATGAAATTGTATGAGGAATATGATTTCAATAGAGGAAACATAAATTGACGGGTTCACAATGTTTTTACTCTATTTACGGTTATTCATAACACCATTCTGGCTAAAATTCACAACGCCATTCTGGAATATTATACATAGGAGACACGGCTTGAGATACGCACCGCTTTGTTATATTTTTTTTCCTTCGTCGATTTGTCTTCGCATCTATTTTTCTTTATTCATAATATATTTTTTTAAAGAAAATCCATCAATTTGACTTCGACTCGATTTGCCATCGACTCGGTTTATTTTAATAGTCATTAAAAATAAAACTAATTGAAATGAAATAATGAATCGAAAGAAGTATGAAGATTCTCAATCCATTCGTCGGAAGAAAGAATAAAATATGGGATTGAATTTGGCTATTGATGAAATCAAAACGCAAGAAATATCCGTTGCTCATTAAAGTATTTGATTACATTTTAAATGAATTGCGGTATTGGATTACTTGATCCAATAAAACTTAACCACTTTGATAAAAGAGTCGTCAATTTGTTATTATATCGGTATCACTCGCTCTGTGTGTGTGTATTTATTCCTTGTTTCATTCAATGTCCGTCGTTATAAATTATGTGAAATCGAAAATATAAGATTCACCTTTTATTCTGTACCGGTGTTGGTGAAGAGAAGGTATTGATTTCATTATGGCTATTAAAATGAAGGAAAACATTTGCGATTGACTTCGATTTATGTTGGAATTGCATTGATGGCAAGAGCAAGAACAGTAAAAAAAATGCTATACAATTTTTCTTTTCTGCCGCAAACTTCCATCAGAATAACATTTCTTGTGGTTTTTTTTGCTGCGCTCTGTTCGGAGGCATTTGCATATAAAGTGCAAAAACTTTATGCGCTTCGTTCGTGTTAAAATTGGATTTTTTTTTACTCTCTCTCGCTCTCGCTCTCTTTCATTCGTTCGTTTGTTTGCAATCGTAACAAATTACGTTGCATCGTAGATTTTGCAGCCACTTGTTTTTTCTCAATCTTTTGCTCAAAAAATCTTTGTTGTGCAAATTAGATTTATTCGCCACAAACATCGGTACATTTCATCAGCCCTTTTGATTTTCATTCGATGAAAATCCGATTCTCTCATTTTCCACTTCCATCGCAAACTGGAAAAAATTCCGCTTTTTTTCTCTCGATGCTGTTCTGTTTCATATTTTTTCATCTCTCGTTCGAAAGTTGTACAATCGTTATAACTTTTGTATTGAATTAGTTTACTCTAAATGGGATTGAAGTGAAACGATCTGCCACGGAATTTCTCTCTCGATGTGCAACGTCGAACAGGAGCAGGAGAGAGAGCGCGCTCCCGCATCCGCCACTGATATTACGAATGCATATGCTTGCTTGACTGACTGACTGACACCATCGCGGGAAAAATGCACTAAAGCGTGCTCTATTTGCGGTGCATTGAAACGATCGAACCCAGCTAAAAATAGAAAGTGTTAAAAGGCAAAAGTGATTTCCAAATAAATTCAACAAAATAAATGATTTCAGCACAGTTCACTCTCACTCTCCTGCTCTCATTCAGACTCTCTCTCCCTCTGTGAGCGACTCATTCACTCTCTATCTCTCTAAAATTAGAATGCATCTCCTTGAAATGTTGATATTTTGTTTGATTTTCAAATCGAGAGAGGCAAAAAGAATAGGAATTTCTGTTGTGTTTCTTTGACAAAAATGTGTGAAGAATTTTTGCCTCCCATGCATTAGACAGGCAATATACATACTTGTGTTAGCCATTCGCATTTTTCACTCGTGTTTCGGCTCATACACATACACACACACATCCCCTTCGTGAAGCATGAAAATTCCTTTGTATACAAATCAAAAATAGACAAATGAAATTCTCATGTTTCACATTTAATCTAATTGTAAACATCAATCGAATGGATTCGATTTTATTGCGGTGCTTGGTTGAACGTTGCTGTTCATTTCAGGGAAATCCGATGACGATTCGATTGGAAAACGAAAAATGAATGGCAAAATGCAAAAAGGAAACAAAAATCGTCAGCTCTATCGATACATTGCGATTGTCATAAATAAATGTTGACAGGTGAAAAACATACGGTTTCATAATCAATTGCAGAGAAACAAACGAAAAGCATAAGTGACATGGATATGTGTGTGTGTATTGCAAGGCTGATGGCAATACTCATAAAGGTAAAATATAATACTCATACAAATATTGAGTATACACAAATTATTACAGTTATTTTTTTACTCGTTCGTTTACACTGAAATCGATTTTTATTATTATATTTTCCCGGTTGATTTTGAGACGCTTAAAGAATTTGCCAAGGAAAAACAGGGAATAATGGTTCATTTCAAACAGAGAGAGAGAGAGAGAGAGAGAGAGAAAGAGAGAGAGAGAAGTGTTTCATATAAATATTGAAAAAAGCAATGAAGCTAAAGAAAATCATATTCTTTAGAGTTTTCAGAAGAAGTCGGTTTGAACGAGGAATTTATGCGGGATTTCAACAAAAAATCGTATACTCCGCGCCAAAATATCAACTATTCTACCGATTCGTACCTCCGAAAATCGGTTTGTAAAATTATTCTCGATGTTAATTCTCATCGGCATTGCCCCATCTGTAACGCTAAACCGCAGCAAACACACGAACGAGCGGGGGAGTAGTGCCGGCAGCAGCGATGACGGGCATGCATATTATTGTTTCAACATTTCTTTTTATGTTCCAGTTTATTTTTATTGATACGATTAGCAACTGACAGGTTTTGGAACGATTAGAGGTATATATATAACATTTCGATTGAGCGACATAGAGGGAGGGGAGAGAGAGAGAGAGAGAGAGAGAGACGGAGTGATAGATAAATGGCTTATATGCGAAACATCAACGAATAAACATCATTCATGTATCGTGATTCGGATTTATTACACATATTTTCTTTTACGTATATTGATTGAAATCGCACAATATTTTTCAGTAATGCATACGGCTGATTTTTTTCTCTCATTGAAAATTCTTCAGAACTCGCAAGAAAATTACCGTGAAAAATCGCAAGAAATTTTTTTTCTACTTAAAAAAAATGGTTTGTGAAGGCGTTTTTTGAGTTGAAAACCAAATGTTTGTTTAGGCTCCATAAAACAGCCACATATGACGCCGACATTTTTGACCTCACTGAACACACATCACACAATTTGCCAAATGTACGCTTTCGCGATTAAAAAAAAATTGTTCGAGCATTTAAAAAAAAAATTTGCTCAAGCCGACGAACGAACGAATGGTCATAAACAAGCCATAAAACTGTATAAATTCGAAAAATGAGTAACTCTGAAAATCCAAATCTCGGTACAAAAAGGTCGTGCAATAAATATTTGCGCGCTGCAAATGAACATCATAATTATGGGCTCAAGCGTAACATATTTGACGGAACCGAAACGGTTGTGGAGTTTTGTTATTCAAACAATTGATAACGATTTTAAGTAATATATACACACACAGTGTACTTCAGTACTGACTGTGTGCGAATAAATCAGCGCTTCAGTACTTAAGTATATGCGAGCAAGTCATCGAAATTGCATCGACAACAAGAATAATCGTGCAGTCATAAATCAGAAGTGTGGCTCTCTGTCTGTGTTTATACTGTATGAGTTGCGACCCATTCATTATATGTTCATAAAATGAGTGAATGAGCAATGTGCATATTCCCAAAAATTAATTTCAAACGCCTTCTGCCAAATGCCTCATTTAACAATATATTGAGGATTTATTGGGATTGTTCGCGCATGGGTCATGACTCAAAAGAAGTGTATAATTATTTATGATCCAATGAGCAAAGTAGTAGACTTAGCGTGATTTTTAAGGTCTTCGGATCAAGAAAATTGAATTTTTCCTTAATTATTTCCATCACAAAATTACAAAAAGGTGTTCACTGTTCAATTGTTCATTCTCAGTACAAAAGTGAAGGTAGGCTACTCGTAGTAATCAACAGGATCTGTTTCGTCTCAATCGCAAAAGTTAATGTACCGACGAAATTAATACGGATGCGCCCGAAAACTATTCCCACGAAAAAGGTGTTGAAGCCGAAAATAGCTTATGAACATCTGTCTACCTTCATTCAGTTCGACTCACTTGTAGTGATTTCCTTCAAGGAAATCCCTTGTAGTTCGAAGTGGTTTTAATTAAACTACTGTTCTGCTACTCAATTCATAATCATATTTCCCAAATGGAATTTTTATGTCTTTTCCAACGGTGAATGGCACAAAACTTGGTGCTCTCTCATATGCAAAATATGTTTAAATACATTTAGCTATCAGTTATCAGCTACCAAATACGGTGTAAAATGTTTAATATGCTGTTGTACACAACTTACCGGCGTAAGTGTTGGCGATTTGAGTGGTGATGAGCAGAATGGCAACCCACCAGCTCAAACGAGCGCTGTTCTCACGAAAAGGCTTCATAGTTGGAAGCCTTTTCACCTAACGTCGATGGTAAAATTAAACTTGTTCACTTCCTTATGTTTTTCGTTTTTTTCAAATATCGTCTAACCCTTCTTCAGTTTTTTTTATTCATTCATTAAAGTTTTTTTTTGGGGAATTTTATAGTTTCTCCACTCTAACACTGAAAACAAAGAAAACATTTCGGTTGAACTGGCAAACATTCGAAATGATCGATGAGGTTTCTGCGATTCGCTGGTTCGTGGTGCACTTTTTAATTTTTTTGATCAAACGTCGTTTGTTTTGTTTTTTTTTGTTAGTCATTTGAATTTATCCGTTTTGTTAGTCATACATTGTATGACTCATATACAAGAACCCGTCTTTAGTAATAATTTAAATTTATCTGGTTGTTTTGGTGTAATTGAAGATTTCGAGTCGGGTGGTCTCTCATTCTAATTTATGATCTCAAAAACCAACTAAATATCACTACCAGAGTTATAACATTTGCACAGATTATTTTGTGCTCATTTTAATATGTATCTTTTGGTTTCTTTTGCTTTTAGTTGAAAACTACATCAAGTTTGTGGGCAACGCAAAGTCATTCCGGCGTTGAAGCAATACAATTTCGAATACGCAAAGGCAAGAGCAATTTTCGAACGGCAACAACGGCATAAATTTAAACATTTTGACCACAACAGCCGCCCGAAACACACTCTGTGTGCGAGTTTGTGTGTGGAAAAATAAATAAAAATTAATAATAATTTTTTTTCTCAGGATGTGAGTCGAAATGAAATGGGCACTTAACGTTTTGTCAGCCCACCGCATGCGTTTGAGATTTGTAAAAGACCAAACACTCTCCGAGTAATGATTTTCGCTGGATGTTGCTCATTTTTCAATGACAGGGCGAAAGAGAGTGAGAAAGGATGGGAGCAAAAGAGAGCGAGCGATAGAGAACGAGAGAGACAGAGAAAAAGAGAAAGAGAGCAGGAGAGCAAGAACAAAGGAGAGAAAGAGAGTTTCGAGATAGATAGAGCAAGCGTGCAAAAATAAGAAATGTAGAGCTGAAATTGCACCATTCGATTTTGCGCACACAAAAAGAGATTAATGTGACGCGACTCTGTGACATTTAAATGGATCACACACCAAGAAATACATCTCTCGAACGTCACAAAGCCAACCAATTTTTTTTTTATTTGTTTGATGGCATTTAGCAAACCAACAACAACGAAACAAAATATGTTTTCATTTCGTAAATAAATGATTATGAGGAGTAAAGTATCCGTATCGTAAGCTGAAGAAGAGGAGGACATGAAGAGATGGAAAAAAATCGTAAAAACCGACGATAATGATGATTTAAAAAATGAACAAAACACAATGAATTTCTATATTCGCATTAGGGGCAATAAAAAGACTTGATACTTAGTGTGCGATGATGCACTCGCTTTCTATCTCGATAGATGGATGAGACGAACAGAGCGAACAATTGGTAATCGCAATGTGTTCTAGAACCCATGAACATTTACAACAAATACGGAATTTGCATAGAGCACGCATTAAAGTGGGCGGACTGTACTCGCGATTCGTGCGTCTTCAGCATATTAGTTCTTAAGCACTCGACGAGCTCTCTTGCTCGCTCGACGGGGGGTTTGTTGATGGAAAAAAAATTAAAACTGTCGCATTTTGTCATCGTAAATTAATATTTTTTAAGCTATCTTGCGTCTACGATAAAATTAGCGCATAAAAGACATTCGAATGTTCATGCTTGTAACATTGAAGTGATCGTCACCATTCGTTACTGACTTTCTTTTTCTCATTGACTTCATTTATGGCAACAACAACAAAAAAAACCAAACAAAATCACCACAACTGGATCTTGTCGGATTTTAAATAATGGTCGATTGTTCAATTTTTTACGATTCAAAATGACATGTCCCTTTCAAGCGCCATCATCATCGCACTGTCTTAAGCCGGATGCAAATGAGACAAGTTGAAGCGAGTTTCCAATAAAACTTGCGTTTCCCATTTCAATTTCCTGTGCGAATGAAGCGGGACGATGATAACATCAGACATTCTACCATACAAAATGGATTAGCATCGACGAGGAGCTATCCATGCATTGCATCAAATAAGATTTGAACTAGTTCTATGTTATGTCAAAGATTTGCCGTTGTTGTTTTTTATTTCGTTCTCGAAAATGGAACATAATATATTTATGGTCATAAAGATCACAATGCGTACATTCAGGCCAATGGCCAAAATGGAAAACTTCAATCTAATCATTTATTTAGTTTGCATTTAAAAGTTATTCAATCTGTTCATATTTTCTGCACATTCGGACCAACCAAGCCAACCGACCGACCGACCGACCGGTCGACCAGTGTGAAATATTCCGTCTTCTTCTTCGATTGTCATGCGGATTTTTTTTTTGTTCGTCATTGTGTCGTTTCCTTGGTATTCCATATTTTTCACTTCGTTTCTTATGTGTTTTGCCATGGTTGGAACACAGAAACGTCTGCTTTGGGAATAAACACACACGATTACGAGCGCTTGGGAACCAGCGGAAGAGTGAACAATATAAAAGAGCAGTATACGGTTGTCTTTTTTTCGGTTTGTTTGTTGTTGAATAATTCGCGTTGCACGTCACACCAACCGAAATGCATTGAAATATACGCCGGGAAAAAAATGAAAGCGTCAACATGAATCGCGAACTGTTTGTGCTCCTCTTTTATATACCGTTACACTCTTTCTCTCGTGTCTTGTGTTTGCCGTCTAATTCACCTATTAGCTGGTGAAACTACTTTATCATTTTTGCTGCTCGGAAATGACTCAAATTTCAAGAAATGAACATAAAAAATAATAAAAAGAACAACAAGAGATGCTTGTACACAGAAGAGACAGTATCGCTTTGGGAGCGCTGGAGTTTTTTGATTCGCCTGGGGCAGAGACAACAACCAAAGTAGTAAGAGAATCTGTAACACCGCTCACCCGTGCCCGTGCCGCGCGAATGTTCGGGTGTAATACTTGGTTTATTTATTAAATATTTTTTCGACAGTGACGATATGGAGTGACTTGAACCCATTTGCAGCTGCGGCTAACTATGGAAACTGCAATAGAGAGAGAGAGAGAGAGAGAAAGAGAGAGAGGAAGGAGCATCTCGATTCGATGTTTATATTTTGTAACTGAATCGAACAACAAGGACACATCGCCATCAGACAATGTAGAATGAATTGTGTGTATGTGGATGTTTGTGCGGTGCACAACAAACACTTACACGCAACTCGCAAGGTAAATTAGATTTCATGCTTTTCTTAATAGAAAAATGGAACCCCACTCTCTTACTTTCTCTGTCTCTCATTCGGTTTACATTGCACTCTTTCTAACTCTATCTCTTCCTCACTCTCCCGCTTTCTCTCTCCATTTCAAAAACACTCTCCCTGCCTCCCATCCGCTCTCTTTCGATTTTACAGCATAACGCGCGGCGTCATTGTTTATGTGCTGCTCTAGAATTAAATTGTTTATATATTTTCATTGAGGGTAAAGGAAACGACAGAAAGAATGCTTTTTAGATTTTAGTCAAAACTCAAATTAAATTATTCATTTAGCTCGACGATGCTCCTCTGTGTATAAACGCAAGAGTTATGTGTGTGCGGCCTGCTATTTGTTATTCGATGTCCTTGCGCTTTTCTACCGGTTTTTCACTCAATTTTATGGTCTTCCTATCTTCATCGTCATCAGTCTTCGATGAAATTTTGTCTCTTAAAAAATTAGGTACACCACACGCAAAAATGGGTGAACCGATCGAAGACTTCGTTTCGAAGTCTAGTCAATGAATGGAGTTTACAGCCTGAATGGCGTTTTGTAGGACGAAAATTGTCGTCTTTTCTTCTTTTTTTTTCTTGAAAAAAAACATTTTTCTTTTGAATTGTTACTAGTTTTTTCTCCCTTCATTTCGACGCATCGGTCAGGGTTTGAATGAGAGATGATTCAGTATTCTTCAAGAGAGAGGAAACTGAATTAAAGTGTAATAAAGAACAAATCGAGAAGAGACTCGAAAGGAAGTCGAAGAAACTACAGAAAAAATGCCGAATGAAAATTTGTTGAACAGTTTCACTGTCTTGTTGAATGATTAAAAATTGTTTTTTTTTTCGTTGATAATCCACACATTCCTCGTCTCTAGCTTTGGACGACTTTAAATATTGATTATAATTTAGTATATTGACGTGTTAATTATCATTTGGTATAGCATTTCAATTAAGCTGGATCCATTATCACGCAGTGACATAATTATCTTTAATTAATTTGAGTGACACGCATTCGATCCACCCTAATGTGCATCTAATTGTCAGTGGCAGACGTGTGTATGATGCTGTTGCGTTGAGAGAGTCAGTGTGCTTGTACTTGATATGTAACGAAGAGAATGCGCTCACTTTTGTTTTAAGCGTAAATACATACTAACAAATTACTTATGAGATGTATTAAATGCGTTAAATATCTGTTCTTATTTGGTGTGGTTCATCTGTGTGTTCTCTTTTTCTTTCTCTATCTCTATCTCTTCCTGTCTCATTTTGCCTCTTTTTATCTCGCCATCTCTCTTGTATTTTTTTTGTGTATTCGCTGGCGCGAACTTTTTTTTTCGTACTTCTTCTACATAGACTATGTGGTGGATTCCGCGTGCGCATTGATTTTGTGCTCTGATTTTCTTTTCTCTGTGGCGTCGATTCTTGTTTTGTGTTGTGTGTTAATTTGCGGATAATGCCTTTATGTTTGCGCGAACGCATTTTTTCTTCTCTTCAAAAACAGCGTGCATTTTTCTTGAAGACAAAGAGCCACATTGAGCTTGAGAGAGAGAGCGAGAGAGTGAGAGAGGAAGAAAGATTGAATTATGTTACATGTTATTGGTTTAGCGCTCGCCATTAAGCATGTTTGGTGAAGCTGAATAAGAGACATCTTAATAAGTGAGTGCGCGCAAAAAGACACAACTCGATGGAATACCACAGCTCTCTCGGTGAAATGAAAAAAAAAACAACTGCAGTATAGAAGTAGTGTATTTAGCGGCTTAAGGCGGCAGTGTGCGCTCGGCACGGAAGAGAGCAAAATGACAAGAAAATTGAGCTATTGTTTTTTTTTTAAATGTTTTACAGAGAGCTTGTCGACAAGGGACTCAACAACATATTGCTTCATCAAATTAACATTTTCACATAATTTAGCCGACGACGACGACAACGATGACAACTACGTCGACAGGCTCGGACCAATTCATAACTTATTGGTGGAATATATACATTTTTATGTTCGATCATGATACCAGCAATATTATTGGAACAGAGATAGACACACACATAGTGAACGAGCGAACGAAAAAAACTAGGTACTGAAATTGGAAACGGCACGAATCGCTTCGAATTACCGTATCGTTAAACATTTAGAAATGGATTTGTGCAATTGAAAATCAATGAAGACAATTGCCTGACACGAACTGCCATTCAAATAACCCAACGAACAAAAACAGAAAACAAAATCGGTTCATTTAAAATGCGAACATGCATTTCAATTGATAATTTTTCATAAGTGATTGGCTAAATGAAATATATATTCACACATCAAATCGCTACGGTGTTTGTTGTTCTGTCGCGCACATACATTTTGTTTCTTCGTTGCCGAGAATGGGTTTTATATGCCTTTGAAAATCCGAATCAGTTCGAGTATTTTAACAAAATCCGAATCAGTTGAGTTTAAACGGCTTTTGAACAAAGATAATGAGCCTTCTCTCTCGCCTGTTTTCACCGTCACGTTACGTACACAATTCGAGGTCAGTGCAAAAGACGACGAGAAAAAAAACATATTTTTATCGCACCGATTTCATAAGTGTCTTCAAATTTAGACACAAAAAACAGCACATCGCCCTCGGTTGCTAATCATAAAGGAATTATCAGAATTCAACAGATATGGTTTTTTACGTGCGTAACTTCTGTAGAGTGCAAATGTCAAGGATCCTTCACTTTCGAGTTGAGACGACCGTACAAAACACACACACACACACACCGCATCATCAACGAAAATATTCAGTATTTTGTCTCTTCGACTCGATCGGGCCGAAGCGTCGAAATCAACCAAAAATTACGCTTAAAATAGCCACACTAATTCTCTCAATGGGAATTTTTTTTCCTTTCTTCAAAAACACTCTCAAAGTCGAACTAATTCTCACACCGACCGATGCTGAAGTCGTTGCTGTTCACTCGATCTGACTTCAGCGTTTTATATTTAGATGAAATAAGCACTTTAGAGCATATAATTTTTTTTTTATATTCGTTTGTCTGTTTACATTTTTCCTTCTAAGCAACAATTTCTAGCGTAAATACTACAATCGACAGAAATGAGCATTGAAACAAAAAATCTGTTGATGTTTGATTCCGAGTATTTCAAATGGTTGGGTGTGTTTTTTTGCATGTTTTCCGCTTCAGAATGCCAAGCATTAAATCATCTCTATCTCTCGTTTACTGTCATTCAGTCAGCATTTTCATTCGTAAATATTGTAAAGTGTTTCGCACACACACACACACACACACACACACACACACACACACCGCACACACACTGTCTTCATCAAAGAGTCCTGCTCTTTTTGTTTGCTATTAATTAATGCCGAAGTGTGCTAATCACAAACGGAAACTTAACGAAAAGAGAAAAAACAACACGCATAATTCGCTTCCTTAAATCCATCAGCGTTTGAGACATGACGTTCATCACGTCTAAATAGATTTATTTACAATCATTTCGAATCAATTTCGATCGAAATCGTTCGGGTCAAATGAAAAGATGGTTGTGATCTTGAGCAGGAATTGAGGATAAATTCACATGTTGAGATCAACATCAATGAACATCAATTTTCATTTTTATTTCGCTCACAATCGGATCAAATAACCATTCAGCCTATTTCAAGTGGATTCGAACCGTTTTTTTCTCTCTCACAAACTCAATCCAGCATATTGCCATGCTAAGCGGACGAAAAAAAATGACTCCTTCACATAATTTCAAAATGTAAGCTGAATGTGTTTTTTTTATGCCGAAATAAAATAAATCGTTCGCACTTAACAGCTAAGAAATTAAATTGACGGACGTTAGCAACAGCTTTTTCGCTCGAGGCTCTGAAACCAAGCCAAAATGATTTGTGATCATTAAACCGAAACTATGTTTGATGTTGGATACGCGACTGTGTGTTGTTTTTCGCAAGTGAGGAATGAAAACAGAATCAATTTGTTTGTTACTTTGGAATCTTTTTACACTTAAAAATCCCGAATTCCCTTAGCTGTAAATTGAATTCAAAGTGGCCAATGTTCTGTGGTCGCTACGCGCAAATTTACAGGAAAAAAATCAAACAAAAACTCGCATTCAGCCAGTTCTGTTAATTGTTATTCATGATGGCATTTTAATTTGCTGAACACTTTCGTTACGACCAAACAATTTATTACTCCGAGCGCATTGGGTAATAATTGTGCTGTTGCTGTTTTTTTATATCTGGATGAAGTAGTGACTGATTGCGGTTTGGAATATATGTGATCATTTTTGTTGTTTGATACTTGATGACCGTTAAAGTCATGAATTTAAAAAAAAAATCTCGCCTATTTTTGTCGAAGTTAGCAATAGACGCCAGAGAATAAGGGAGATAAAGAGATTGAGAGACGAAGAGAGAGAATGGGAGCGAAAACGGACCGATATTGATAATACGCTACGGGCCATCTCATGTTAACATGCAAATTTATTACGAGAGTTTGATGATTCTAGCCCATATTTAGGACACATTCAGTGATAATTTTGCATTTATCAAGGAGAAAGTTCATCACAAATTGAACTTCCATATCTTTTAAAAACAAAAGTGTTTCCTTAATCAAATGACTTCCATATTCGGGGACTGTTAATCAAATGACTGCTGTCTTTTTTTTTCGCTGACATATTACGTACGATCGTGTCCACTTTTCCGTTCGAAGCAATTTTTTATGATTTTTTTTTTGTGATTTTTCATCTCATGGTCACCAATTTTTAAACTAGATTTCAAATTCAATACACATCACACGATGACACCAAACACTCCGAATCGCAGAAACTGACACAAACTATTTCGAAATGTTTTGACAGAGGTTTCTTTATTCGAGCTTCTCAACCGATTTCGATAGTTTTAAACAAAAAATAAATCCTATTTCTTTCGCGCATCTGTTTGATTGGTATAATTTATTGAAATTATCTCATTTGGGCGAAATTTAGAGCGATTCTCATGCGTAGAGTAGAAATAAATGGATTATCTCATCGGGCAGCTATTTTACGCATATCACCGAACTTCCAAAGCTGTTTTACGCGGCTGTTTGAAAACTATATGATATTTCTTTGAAATGGGAGTTTTTTTTTTGCTATTTTATCAGATTGATTCGAAATATTTGCATTTAAATCGCTTATTATTTTTATTCATGAAATTTTTCGATACGATTTTTCATTTCTCAATTTTTTTTCCATTTTTCAATTTTTCCGCGAAAATTCTCTAATTTTGTCCACTTGCACAATCGATCGTATTCATTTTCAGCAATTTTTTTCTTCATTATCAACGAATTTAACCCACGAATTAAATTTTTTGCGCGCGATATTTGCTTTCTTCGAAAATATTTCTTCACGAAATTTATATAAAAAACCTGAAGCCAGAAGAAAATATTTCTTTTCTTTTTTTTTCAAGTGAAAATTGCACAAAAGCAAAACCAACCGCTTGATAAAATGAGTCTTGCTAAAACTTTCACCGCATGAAATTCTTAACACAGTTGTTTTTTTTTATAATTTTATTTTTTTTAATTATTTTTCTCAACTTGAAGAGCACAATAACACATCAGAGAGAGAGAGTTGAAAATTTCAGAAATGGGTTATTGTTGAGAGCAACCACGTGCTGCTGCAATCGCTATTCGCGAAAGACTGAATCCAGTTGTGTGACTTTTGGTATGTGAAAGAGCCGATACTAGAACAAAGCGTTCACACAGTAAAGAGAGCAGCAACAGAAACGGCAGCAGCAGCAGCAAACAGCTCAACAGGAGCAATACATAGAGGAGTGAATATACGTAGCCGAAGCGACGATGTGTGTACTTCGTTCGGACGGATGGTCGGTCGGTTGAGTTCGAATGGATCGTCTGCTTGTTCGCAGCATAAACGCAAATATGTTTTCTCAGTGTATCACTCTATCTGGCTATTGTCGCGAGACAGCGATTGTTTCCGTATGTACTGTTGCTGCCTGCTGCTGCTGTTGTTGTTGTTGTTGCTTGCTGTGAACCGAGAGTGTATCGTTTAAGCGACGTGTATAAAATGCATGTCAATGTGATTTTGTGTGTTTCACGTCCATACAATGCATTAATCGTTGATTTGATTGCATATTCAATTAAAACTGATTCACACACATACACAGTACGCGGCGTACCGTTTACTCTTTGCTTGGCCATCGCGTGCGATCCAATGCACGCTGTATTGGCCCTTCAATTGTGCTCATCCCAAAAATGAAGCCAACAATTTGTCGCCAAAAGCACTTGTCTCGGACATCAGTAGCAGCATGGGTATGAGTATCCACCGACATGCCGTGACTTATGCACACAATTCATGCATTTTATTCATAGACCGCTGTTCGGGCATGTGAAAGTCGAGTAAATATTTATGAATAGAATTATCAATTCAATCAAACGAACGAATGAACGAACCGAGAACCAGAGAAAAACAAAAAAATCGCCAATTTTACCGTGAAGAACTTTCGATTGGTGGATTTTTCTCGATTTAGGACATCATCAGCGACATGAAGTCACACCAGATACGACAACGATGCGCTGACGATAACAACGAATCCAACGAAAATGACAAACAAATTCATGGACGATACATTTTGAATTTTGATATATCGAGAGAGAGCGAGAAAGCGATCGAGAGGGAGAAAGAGAGAGAATTGATGATGGATTTTCCGCACTTCATGCTAAATTCATTAGATTGCTTTTGCATGCCAAATTTTCCAAATCAATTCAACGGTCATGTTTTGCCATTCAGTTGCCGAGCATCAAACAGTTGGATTGCGAACAGCTGGATTGCGAACAGCGAAGCTTGAAATAGTGCATTGCAAATCGATTTAATGGAAATGAGCAATAAGTTCGGGTGAAAATACAAAAAAATGCACCCACGGGATATTTATTCATATACACAAAATTATGAACTGTTCTGCTTGTTAATGGCATGTGATAACATAATCAATTTATCAAAAAAAATCGTCGTTTTTTCGCTCTTCACTGTGGAAAAGGAGAACTTCTGCGTAATCCAATAAAACGTTGTTCAATTCATGCACTTGTTGCATTCACAAGCAGTTCGTCTGAATTAAAAGCATGATTTTAAATTAAGAGCAACATTTTGGTGCACTCAATTCATTTTGCCATTTCAAATAGACGATCATTGTGGCGAAACAAAATCGATAAACCAAACACAAATCAGCAAAGAAAGAATTAAAATCGTTGAAAAAAAAACACAAAATAACTTTCTGGCTTCGAAGCGAAAAACAAATCCAGCGAAAATCTCGATTGCATTAAATAAACTCGGCGTTTGCCTTGACGTTTCGCATCGCGATTAGGATCCAATGTAATTTTCATTTGATTAATATTCGCCTGCAGTTCGGTTGATTTTTACCATTCCGTCCAACACTTTGTGCAAATATTGAAATGCACAAACGTTTTCGAGATAATATCGATAAAATTGTGGACGCCAATGCGAACGAAGCAGTGTGTGTGTGTGTGTGTGTGTGTTTTGTTTCGTTGATAATTCTACGATTATTTTCGACATGCAAATTCTTTTGCACATTTACGAAAAAAAGAGATTGCGAAGAGAGCGAGAACACTCCTTCTTTAGGGAAAAAATGAAGAGAGAGAGAAAGAGAAAAAAAGGGAGAGGGAGAGAAGGCGAGAGAGAAGGAAGGAGAGGGAGGAAGATCTCTCTTCTTTACTATTTCTCGGTGGAAATAAAGTAAAATATGTAATAATACCTGCAACAAAAAGCAACAATCAGCTGCATTGATGCTTGCATTGCCTCCGCAAAGTGAAACTCATGTGTTTATTGTCTACGTCTCTTTCGCTCTCTCTTTACCTCCCTCCCTCTCTATCTATGTGTGTGTGTGCGCGAGGATTTGTTCGCTCCCACCGATTAGAATCTAGTCTATTGAACTTTGATTTGAATTGCCCACGAATGCGATGGCGGCGGCGACGGCGACGGAGGTAGAAAAAGTGGTTATTCCTTGGATTGGTTTACTACACAAAAAGTCGTATATTTCATGGGTGTCTCAGAATTGTTGCACATATATGCCCGGAGTGATAACCATTTTCACGATATCTCATCACCACTCGCACGAAGAACGACGCAACAGCAGCAGCAGCATCAGCAATTTATCAAATACATCATAGAACATCTAGCTACATTCTTTTGTCGAATATTTAATTTAATAAGCGTTTTGTGTACTTGAAAATTCCGTGTGCGCATCGCTCGGCTTTTTAATGTTACGTGAAAGACAAATTGATTTGGTACGTATCTGTTCGGACGGCTTGCACGAATAGCACATACTCCATCGTCTCTCACTCGTCGATTTGATCTGGCTGTAAAGTGTGCAATTGCTTAAAAACTTGTGTGGTTTTCCGTTGAAATGTTGTGAATTTCGCGGCGCGAAAAAAAAACATTGAGTGCATCTTATGCAAAAGCCCGGGCATGGAGTGTGCAAAATGTGTTTTGATCGATTCGGGTGTTTCGTTTACTTAAAATATTTTGTCGTTTCACGCCGTCGTCGTCGTCGTCGTTGTCGATTTGAATGGCGCATTGATAAAATGTGTAATAAAAACGGTCCGTTGTTTGCGTTTCTTTTGTTCTGAATACGTTCTGCGTTCGTGTTCCCATAATATCTGACGTCTGGGGCCGAAATGCGAACGAAAAAATTTGCATTTGACTTCTACGAATGACCATGTTTCATAAGCCCTCCTATCACATGCCATGATCGCGGTGCGCTCACATTCAGACACTCGCCTCTCTCATTGCATGGCTCATGTGTGTGCTCATTGCTCATATTACGAATTAAAAATGCATATTAGGCATTGAGCGCACAAAAAGATCTCTCACCAGAGCCAAAAATCATGACACAGCCGTTTCTTTTCTCCATTCAGTCTGAAACAAAATCTTCGAAGAAACAGTACAAAAACGTTGTGCATCGCTTTTATTTTCGCTCTTTCCCTTTGTGCGGCATATTTATATATGTACGAACTTCGGTTCCGAAAACCTCCTTTGATTGTTGCAACTGAACTCGACACACGCGCAGCACAACAACAACAAAAAAAAACACATCGCATTGTATCCACACGGAATTTTATTGATGAATTTCATCGATTACAATTCGTAACGGGTTATGATAACCTATTTATTCATTTTTGTACGCCTTCAATATGCGAGCATCTCAGCGCGAATATGTCAAAATATGAATGCGACACAACCACAATACAGCATTTATTCATTTACATAATTTGTTGTTGCTGTGTGTTTTGGTTTGCACTGAAACAGATGATTTCCATTCATCTCTCACACAGTCACTCAATAACGAACCGAAAAGAAAAAAAAAATACGTACGAAAATAATGTACATCGATTTTTATTTTATCTGCTCCGACCGAAAATTACTAATTTACAGCGATAACTGTTCATTATATTAAGCGCTGTGTGTGTATGTTTGTTGTTGCTGCCCGTTGCTTATGTTGCCTTTATATATTGCCTGTCGGCTGAATTGAAATTTACGGAACACATGGTCGAACGTGAAGCGCACACTCTGCGTGTTCGACAGTTTGACACGATGCCGCTGCTGCTGCTGCATACAATGCGCATCTCTCGCTGACTCAATGATTTAATTCTCTTTCATCGAAAACATGTTTTCGCTTCATAAATGCGTTTGTTTATCATTAAGGCTGCTTGATGTAATGTTATTCTTTTTTCGCTCTCAAAAAATTTACTAAAAATATCCCGAAAGGTAGAACGTAGTGCAAATGACTCCGAATATCTTAATAGTATTGATCTTTGTGTCGCTTGTCATTTTGGTGTGTTGCTGTTCTTGTCATTTATTTTGGCTACCAGTTAATCGGAGTGATTTTAAGTTAAGCACGCTTTAACAGCTCTCGAATATTTGACTTCTACTAACAGCTCCAATGATTTTGCTTTGTTTTTTTTTTTTTTTCAACAAACGACGTCTTTTAGTGTATTTTATTCTCTCCACTTTAGAAGCCAACGCTTGCGGTTTCTTTGTTCCCGCATTTCAGCAAGTCACACATGGTTTGGTTCACTCATAATTGAATCATATGAATACGGAGAAAAAAATTGATCAAATCCAATAAAATTCGACTCGAATTTAATTGTTCAATAAATAAATGATCGATGATTTGATTTCGACACTCGGTGTTGAAGCGCGAGATATTCCATCAACTCGAATTAAAATGCAACAAATCAAGCGGAATAAATGTCGAAAGAATGAGATTGTTTTGATAAATATCAACCGCAGTCTTAGTGTGCGTATTCGCATTGGATTTCATCGAGTGAGTATTAGCCAGCCAGCCAGCCGGTTTTGGGGGATCAACAGTGAGATTATTTCATGGAAATTGTATGGATTGGAATCGTATGGATTTTTTTTTGCTGAAGCAATAAATCAACGACCGATGAACATATGGTGAACCACTGAGAATGAACTAAAAACGGCCAAATAAATGTCGATTTGAAATTGCAGCACCGACTAAATAAATAGAATCGATTCTCAACTAAGCTCCATAGGCGATTGCTGCTCTTTCTCTCCGCCAGTCCATGTGTGTGTGTGTGTTGTACGCCTCATTTCGACCGAGACCGTTCAGCTATCGTTCGGAAGAGAGCCCGCATGAGCAAAAGGAAATTATTAAAACAAATACAAATGTGATGACATTTAGTCATGCAAATCGATGTCGTCACCGCATCGCACAGCACAGCACAGTACCAGAGAGCGAAGAGCGCACAACGTGCGCACATAAATAGGTTGTGTGCAGTGCGTGTGCTGATATACAATGTTTAGTTGTGATTTTCGCTTCACATTCCGTGCTTACATTTAAACGCTTGTGACTTTTAAACAATAAATATATAAACAACACTAACCGGCTTTGCATATATCGCGTATATTCATCGAGTCGACATGGAATTAAAAGAAACAAGACGGTATAACAAGGCGAAAAAAATTATGTGCGGAGCGAAAGAGAGAGAGAGAGAGAGAGAGAGAGAGAGAGAGAGAGAGAGAGAGAGAGAGAGAGAGAGCGTGAGCGAGAAATAATAATAATACCGAAATGAAATTATTATTTTAGCTGCAGGAACAAGTCAAATCAAAACACAGACATTACTTTAAGCAACACACAAAACCGATTAAACGATCTGCGAATTGCGACGACGACGACGACGGCGGAGTCGTCGCCGTCTGTTTTGTGCGTGTTCTGTTTGTGTCGGCTTTCAGCCAGTTGTTCTCAATAGTTTTGCAAAACTACGGTCGGTCTTTGTTTGTTTTTTGCTTCTTTTTTTCTTCAATTCGAACTTCTTTCGTCGACTCACACTTGCCATTCATTCATTCAATTTTTCCTTTGGCAATTATGCAACAGACCTGCTCATTTCAATGATGAATCATCGTCGCTGCGTTTCGATTTTTTTTCGCAACGCTAAAAATACTAACGAGTTGATGGATGAGCAGCTAAACAAAATTCTTTTATTGATTGTAATTTTATAAAATTTGTCATAATTTATTAGCAACGATTAGCTAATACGGCTTCAAGAAGCTCTTCTGTTCCGCCGTATTTTATTTTAATGCAGTTACATCATAATTTTACGCAAAATTTATTAATACGCCGATTTTAATGCGAATCACACACTTTGCAAGCCTACTCAATTTCAGTTTTTCATCACGGCAATTGCGCACCATTTTACAAATGTTCCATTTATTTTATCACAATTATAACGATTTCACGGAGAGGGAATTTCGAAGAAAATGATGAGACCCAAATTACGGAAGAAAGAGAGGAAAAAGTGTGGAAATTGAAAAAAAAAAATAGGAAAAAGATGATTGAAATTGAAGGAAGAAACAGGAAAATTGCAGAAGAACAAAAAAAATATAGGAAAAATAAAAAAAAGGAGAGAAAAATTAGAAGCAGAAATAGGTCAAAAATCTTTCAATTCAATGAAAAGTCAAGAAAAGTCGAAAAAAAATCGATGAAAACCGACAAAAACTTCAAAAAAGGTGCATTGATCTCGGATTGATCGATGCGCAAATTAGTCGACTGCAACAAATTTCACACAATTTGTTCAGCATTTGACAGCTAGACAAGCATAAGCTTGACGAACAAGCTGATTTGTTCATACTTTGATCATTTTTCGCGTTCAATGAATAGAAATTAGCCGAATAATTAGGCGAAAAAAATGTATCTCAAATGATTAATGGGTCCGAAATTCATTTTACACTCTGAATCTGTAAAGTATTCTTCAATATTTTGTGTAAATATCGGTCGAAATTGAATATAAAACACAAGAGTCATAAGACTCAATTGCGTATATACGCAAATGAAGTCGTAAACACGGCATTCAGACATGAATTACTCTCATTTTCATTTAATTCGATGATTATTCCACCATTAAATATTATTTTTTCTTATCAAAAACGGCTTTTGTATAAGCAGTTCAATTGAATAATTAAACAAATTGATAAAAACTGGGAAAACGCCATATTTTTAGCCTATAATAGCAGGCTTTGTATGTAATTGTAGGTCAGTAGAAGATAACGTATGGGGATATTCAGTTTCAGATTTTAGCATAACGGTCAACGGAACTTCGTTCATTTTGGTTATTAGAAGTACTCACTGAGTACTACTCACTCAGAATATATTGTGTTGAGTTGGTTAAGAGGGGGAAAACACTCTCAAAATTACTTTTACCTCGGTTGGTTATCATTGTTACATGAAGCCTCGTAATGGTTTCCAGAAAATTGAATCAACATTTTGGAACTTGGAGCCCTAATTTGAAATTTGTACCATACAAAATGGTATCGCTTCTCTTCGAGAATCCCCTCCTAATTTCCACCTAATTCAACGGAGCCGTTTAAACAAATGTAAATTGGTGATTTGTTCCTCCATCGCCATTTAGCCATCGTGAGCCACACACATTGATTCATTTACGGTGCACTTAAAAGGGAAATTGCACTCGTTAATTTGTGTCGTCGTTATTAGTCTATCGTGAACACGACACATAGACCTCGAGGCTCGAGCGCTCGCACAAGAGTCGCACCATGTCGCGCACAATTTGTAGCGGTAACAAAGTAGCATAAATTTTTTTCTAATTATAAAAGCACGGTGCCGACAACTAATCGAGCGACTTAATGCAAGTATAGTGAGCGGTGATGCGAGCGAGAAGTGTGTACGTTGCATTGTATAACCGTGTCACACACTTATTAATGCGCGTTCATTTGCATAAGAATGTGTGATTTTGCATTTTCGAGAGGAAGCGAGAGCGAGCAAGAGAGAGATATGATAGAAATCAAAGATGCAGACCTTGACGAATATCAGGATGCGAAACATAGTTACGGATGCCAACGATTCTATTTTTTGTTGTTGTTGTCGACTCATTTTTTTTTCGTGTGTGCCACACCGTTTTAGTCGTTGTGATGATCATGAATTTGCTTGAATTGTGTGTCAACATTGAATTTATGCTGTTATCAAATAATCTTGTGTAGCTCTCAATTGTCTAACCTATATTGTGTGATAAGATATTCACTTGTTGTCACAAGTCGTGGGGAAGGTTGAACCACAACCAAAAAAAAATTAGTTTGCGTAGTCATACACACGCAAAAAGGACTTGACATCGGGAACATGTCGAAGCAATCGATAGAGTTGAGGGGTTTTTTAATGATTCAGTTGGTTGGTTGCGTGGAATGGAATGGCGATCGAAAGTTGCTGACTTGAAGAAAATCGGGTAAAAATTTGTCACACAAAAGTTGTCGTTGCAAGAGAGAGGCACACGTTGCCACGTACAAACCAAAAAGGGAAAAAAAATATATGCGTTGCACGGCATTTACTGCAATCGCGCGAATCGATAGACCGCAATGGAAAAACTTGGATAACGACTTGTGTCGCTGGTTGTTGTTGTTGTTTTTTTTTTCTTGACGAAAAAAGATATTTGTCATTGACGTTGATTGCACCGCGGGAACTACTGACGACTGAAGTGACGATGCAATGTTTTCAGCACACGCGCCCGCCCGCACACCGTATGGAACGGTCTGGTACGACGACAATTAAATTGTGAATAACCCGAAACAATAAATCTGCAGACAGATAAACATGAAACAAAAACGCAAAGTGCATTTTGCGAAAATAGGATTCAAACAAACGAAAATTTTTCGAATGGAACAATTCCGAGTCGACCGACAACAAAAAAAGACAGAACAAAAGCAACGGAAAAGAACAAGACAATTTGTTGGTTGTCGTTTTTTTGTCACGAAGGCGCAATTATTTGAATATACACCGTTTATGCTCACATATATATACACAGTACACACAGCGAAACGAGCGAGCGAACGATGAATGCGAGCATTGTTTTGCGACAACAACCTGTATGCAAAAGATCCAAGTGTATTTTTGCAACCCCCTTTACACGGCCAATTTGCATTGTATGTCAACGTCCCGCATGCTCCTACAAGTGTTTACACAAGAAATAGTAAATTTTCCACGTTGGTCTTCAATTGTGCATGGATGTGTGCTAAACGAATAACCGACAACAAACGACAGCACAACTTTTTGCTCCGACATAAAATTATGGGTTGGTTTTTCAGAGGTGGCACAAAATGAATTGGGATAAATAATGACGCTCGGTTCTTTTGGTTTACCGTTTTAAATTTTGACGACACACACACACACACACACATTTACAAGCGCATTTTTGTTTGGTCGGGAAAAGCGGAACGCTCAAAAGAAAAAATCAAAACCAAAACAACACACACTCAACATTTGTTGACACAACAATCACATTGGTCATTCATTTGATAAAACACAGCAAAAATGGAACAAATGCATTTCGGATGAGCGGCAGTGGTTGGTAGCGGCGAGGCTAATTTCAAGATTGTTCACCTTCATTTTAAAGTAATAAAGATCGATTTACGATAATAATACCAAAGTTTACTTCCCTTCATGCTCGCTATGTTGAAATTGAAGAAGAAAAGTTGTCGTGTGGCTTCTTGAAAGTCGAATTTTGTCACCTTTTTTCTGAACTTCGTGTAATTACAAGCATTTAAAACGTTCATTCGTTCAGGTGTGTGTGTGTGTGTGTGTGTGTGTGTGTGTGTGTGTGTGTGTGTGTGTGTGTGTTTGAACTTTAAAGCAAAACATAATAATCGTAAATACACAACAATAGTTTGTAGATCGTCGGAGTGTGTGTGTATTTTTTTTAGCAGAAAACTTTTCACCTTTTCAGATAAAATGGCATTCGAAAAAGAATACGCTTTGAAAACCGACACGTCCTCTCCGGTCGGTCGACACAAAAGAGTGTATTTACAAAAGTTTTTCTGGATGTTCGTCATTTAGGGGTTGGTATGAGCGAGCGAGAGCAAGAAAGCGAGTAGGTGAGAAAGAGAGAGTGAATGAATGAGCTTGAGAGAGAGAGAGAGAGAGAGAGAGAGAGCGAGTGAAAGATAGAGCCTGAGTGAGAGGGAGAGAGAGAGACAGAGAAAGAGAGAACGAGTGGGAGAAACACACAAAAGGTTCATAAAAGTTTCCCTTTGTGTGTGTTTTCCTGTTGTTTATGGGCGCCGGGTGGAAAAATGTAATTTTCGTCCTATATCTCTCAGTGTCTCACCGTCTTGGTTCGCCGTGGAACCACCGACCGAGTTTAGAACTACGATGTTTGGATGCTTCGAAATGCTTAGAGTTCAGGTTGGGAATGGCATTCATATTTTCGGATGTTAGTATTTTTCAAAGGTAGTCCGGAGCAAAGAGTGTGAGAAGAGTTCGAGAAGAGTGAGACAAGCGCTTGGTTCGTTTCGAAGAGAGGAGAGTGTGTCAACGAAATGACTCTGCGCCTCAAAAACTATCTATACGACAATGTAACCAAAAACCCAGACTCATGTAACTGTCTTTTAAATGACCCAATTTTAATTGAGATGGGCCTCATGAAACTATAATTTTTGTTCGTTTTTTTTCTGCTGTCATCTCTCTCTCTCTCTCTCTCTCAAACATGTTAATTTAACGATCGGTTTGGAATTTCGCACAAAACATGTGACTAATATTAGACGCCGACTTGGTTCCAATTCAAGAAAATCGCGGCACTTTTAATTGCTGATGATTTTATGTGTGCTCTTTGTGTGTTGGACATATTAATTTGGATGAATGATGTAAAAAAAAACTGGCCTCTTTTTCTCAAGTGTCGCTATGAAATGCAGCTTTGAGAGATGGCTAATAAAAATCTCACAATCATAAAATATCAATTCAATTTTGATTCGCCTTCACGCTTAGCTGTTCTTGAGTTCGCTCAACAGAACATAGATGTTTATAGAAATGACAAGGTCTTTCTGTGTGTTCGGTTCAAAGTATCTCGGTTACGAATGAACATGCAAATGATTGTCAAAACTATAAAATCATCAGCACATGCATAAATTCTAGTGTAGTTTTGATATGTCATTAAAGCGGCTCCTCTCTGTGAATTAGATTGCACAACCCATTTAATGGAGTGTAACAGTGTTCGCTGTTCACGAGTATGTTTGCGTTTATTTCTCTGATGACTTGGCCATATGGCAGCTTCGAATGTTTTTTTTTTTTTTTTTTTGATTAAAACAAACGAGAATTTTATAGTTCACTTTGGCCCCGCCAAAACGAACGAATGGAAAATGTGTGTTTAAATCACTTCGTTGGCAACAGCTTGTTTTTCATACACACACATATATATAATAATCAATTGTCTGACATCATCAGCGTTTAATTGATCTAAAACATAAACAATTCGAATGCCACTGAAGCGACCAAAATCCGAACATTGTGTGTGTATCATTTTTTTTCTATCTGTTTTGTTTTAGTTTTTGATCCTGAAATTGTTTTCAATATTCCCAATCAGTTTGTTGAATGTTTCAAATCAATTGTGAAAATTGATTGAAACGCAATAAGTGAAGCATGAAAAATCTATTTCAACAATTGTCGAATGACAACGAACAGTGAAATAATATTGAATGGAATAATTAAAATTCAGTGCCGCGTAATGCTTCGAAAATAACAAGTCCGAATATGGAGTGAATGGGACTGAGGAAGAGAGAGAGAAAGAGAGAAGTAGAGGACGAGGTGAAGAGAGACATTTAATGGCTGCATGAAACGTTTGTTTTGCCACTGTATACATTTTTTCTGCCAAAACCGGGGTTTGCAATCGACAAAACACGAGTGAAACGAAATCAGTGTTAGCAAAAATGGCAATGACAGTATACGAATCGAATTCACCAGTTTTGTTACCTTTTCAAATTAAAACTATGCTCTGAGCTACGACGGCAGCAACAACAGTATCGGTGGTAGCGGTAACAACACCAAATCGAAGCGGGGTGTATGACATAATCGACAAAGCAAAACATACAAAATTCCATATGCTTATGGCTTTTGAATTTAATTTTCGCTGCTTGCCACACACTACCACATAGAGTGTGTCCTTTTTGTAGTTTTGTTCAATTTGTTGGTTTTTATTCTTCATTTTCTGACACACACACACATACACACACACTCTGTTTCTCGCCCTCTCCTACCTCTCTTTCTCACCCACTCTCCCTTTCGCTAATTCTCTCCATCCCTGTGTGTCTCTATATGTCTCTGCGTCTCGTTCTGTGTCTCTGTTTGTCACTAGTGCCGTGGAACGGGACAAAAATGAATCGGTGGCAATGGCGGTAGCGGTGGCTTGCACGATGAAAACTAATTTACCAAAAGCTTTGCATGTGCACAAGACTAGCCAAAAGGCGTGCAGAGATAATAAACTCGAACATTATTCTACATTAGATTTGAAGTGTTGCACATCGTTTTGCAGCTCATCTATTCACATGCATTTCATTCGTTCACTCACTAACGTGGTTATTTTTTCTCGATCGTTCGTTCGGAGTGTGTCTCTTTCTGACTAACTTTTTCTTTTTCACTCTTTATTCCCCCGTTTCTGTTCCTCTTACGCAATCAGAGAGTCCCTCTCTGGTTCATTTTCTCGTTTCTTCTCTCCTTTTCTCTCTAGTTCTTCACTCTTTTTCTTCATCTCACTCACTCTATTCATCTCTACACTCACGTTACTCTTACTCTCCTCTCTTTTTTCACTTTCCTCACTCTTCTTGCTCTTCGCTTTGCAATCTCGCTCTTCACTCTCACTCTCCAACTTTGTTGGACAAAATGGGTATATCGCCCATTCGCTCACCATGCGACAAACAAATTTTGCAAAACACATGCACACACAAAACACACAAAAAGCGCAACATCAACACTTAATCAAATTGCAAACACGCGTTTTGTGTTGTTCGCCAACTGAACAACATACGAAATCATCTTTGTCTCGCACCCACGAATGTGCAACCATATAAATTTAATTGCGAATATTTTTAGTGCGACTGAACTTGTTTATGCATTCGCCGGGTGAGCACCGAATGAACGAACGAACAAATGAACACGAGAGAGAGGGAGAGAGAGAGAGAGAAAAAAAACAACAACAAACACTGGGAATACACACAGCGGTGAGTGTTGAACTCTGGTTGCGATTTCGAAAAACTAACCGCTTGCTGTTCCACTGAAAATCGTCTCGATTTAGAATATAATCATCCTTTTCACTGTATCAAATATTCGACAATTTCACGCAATTTCATTGCTCGATTCTACGATTCGTATGCTGATTTTGTTGAGAGTGAAAAAAAATCAAGTTTCAACAGAGATGTTTTTCTTCACAACGCAATACTAGAACCAGAGCAATGCTACCACACACTTTGGTGTTAAAAATGACTTCAAGTAGTGTTGAAGATTTGAAAAAAAATGTCTTTCGACTAATCATGAAAATTTGAGATCATCTTGTGGATGAGCAGCGGGCAACATTGGAACCCCCACGAATAAAAACCTCGATCAGTTTGTAAATGGCGCCACCAACAACACCATCAACATCCACCGACCAAATATCGCCCAAATGAACGGACGAATACTTGTTTTTGGCCATGATGCTCAATTAGTAAATCTCTTGGCTATTTGTCGTTCCAGTTACCCAGCCAGTTGAAATTTCATTTGCAAGTGTTTTTCAGCATTCACAGGAAAACATAAACACGTTCAACATTTTTCGTTCGTTCGCTCACTGCTTCACTCACTGTAGCTATGTTGGACCGTGTTTATACTCACACACACACTGTGTGAAAATTGCTTAAACAAACTTGCATCATCACGGAAACACATGTTTCAACTGTGAACCACTGGTGGATATAATGAAGTTAAAAATCTAATCATTAAAACAAACATTCCAGACAAGCAATTGCTTATAAAACAATTACTTTTCAACAACAAAATGATAAATTTACATGTGCAGCGCACGGGCAACGAATGAGACAGAGCACACAGAGGTGAGGTGAAGAGAAACGGAGGAAGAGAGTCAAAACACCGTTTGTATTGCATCGAGTCATTGTTTATTCATGACGAATGAATCGACTGCCACACACACACACACACACACACACACACACAAAAACCATGTGCGAACACAGTTTTGTGGGGTACAAAATCCAGACAAAAAGTCAACCTGAATGAATAATTCAGCAACTAAATTCCGTGTTTTTATTTCTGTTTCTTCTTCTAGGAGGAGGAGGAGGAAGATGATGATGGGAAAGTGGAAAGGGGAAAGAAGTAGGTGGAGAAGGATAGAGAATCAACACACTTCTTTAAGAACTTTGTAATTCCTAATGAAAATCTCAACGTCAAAACGATACAAAGACACTGTATGTGGGTCGGATTTTTTTTCCTAGTTGCGAATAAATTTGGCCAAAGTGTGAAAAACTGGCTATTATCATAGTTCATGGGTATTTTTTTTTCTCTGCTCTCTGTCGACTCAAAGTTGAAAGTGTGTCGCACAGCATGACTTCGAAACGCAGTTTCATAAGCATTCGAAATGGAAAGTTGAAGAAAAGCTAGAATAAATCATTTTCACTGTTTCTCTTTTTCTTGTAAGCTCCAGCTTACGCCTTTGACTCAATGAAACTGGCAGCATTGGGAATACAGAATGTATCAGTACAAAAACAACATTAATGTCGATAAATTTATTGGCTTAAAATTTATTCCATCTGCTTTATGTGTGTTCAGTTCCGTTGAAACAACTTTTTTTTTAGGTCAAATTCACTCTTTTCATAGACACATTGGAAAAAAAAAAAGAGATCAAAGATGATGAAAATGGGCTAACATACCTTGCTGTTCTGGTTTGTGCGTGCTCGACGGACAATTCACTTCATCGGTTAAATCGCTACAGTCATGTTTACCTATTTTAGCAAATGAAAAACCAATATTCAATCAATTTAAATTCAACAATGGTTGAATCAACATGAAAATCGACATCGTTCATAATGAATGGAATTTTATTCCTTCATCAATTCGTTGCTTCCCAGAAGAAGAAAGAATTGATAAAGACGGAAAAAATTCCGAGAGAGAAATTAAATTGAAATATACCATCGCACAATTGAGACTTTGAAATGCATCGGAAGTCATCGCATGAAAATTCGTCATGATCACAATCTGGAACGAATAATTTCGAGACACAATTAATTTCAATTTTCCACAGAATCATCATATTTTTGGTTAAGTTTCCTAAATATTCGGGTTGGAACTGTAATTTTGCGTTATTTTCATGAATTTTTATGAATTTTTAATGAATTTTTATTATTTTTCTATGAATTTTTCCAAAAAAAGTGATCAACTTCAAATTCCTCATATCCTCACCGCGTCTACACAATTCTGGATCTTCGTCTTCACCCGAAGGACAATCATTAACACCGTCACACTTTTGTGACTCACAGATTTTTTTGTCTGGACTGTATCGGCATTCACTAACGACATCATCACCGCGGCACTGCGGTGCCTGGTTGCTTCTCGGTGACGATGAAGCAAAGTCGGCGTCAACATCATTGTCGGTACTTTCATTATAATCCAAATCCGCATTGTCCTTCTCATCTTGATCTGTATTTCTCGGTTCCTTATCGCCCTTATCATCATCTTCGTAGCTCACATTCGCATCAAAATCGGGCGCACCGGTTACCAATTCAATCTCATTATCACGCTTCAAATCCGATTCTATTTCGTTTACGCAAACATTTCAAATGAACACAAAAAGAAAAAACAGAATTAAAAATCGATGAAAATAATAAACCCAAAAAATCAATTAAATGAGTTAATTCAAAATGGTTAAGTAAAAATGATAAAAAAAAAATTAAAAACTAATATTATTAAACAGAACAAAACATAAAAGCATGAACAAATATGAGGCATGTTATTTGTGTCGTAAACAAATGTCAAGTTAGAGGATTAACAGTCACTCTTTGTACCACTGTTATGAATGTGTTTGCGTCTCGTGTGAATATTAGTTTAAAGCGTTCACCACCACGGCATTTTTTTGTTCCCAAGAGTAATTGTTTTTTTTTATAACTTTGGTTTTGTTTTGAATAAGATTCCGACCGAAAATTGTTTCACCTTTGGTTATTTGGCGGGGAATATTTGATTCATCCCTTCTTGTCATACCAGCCGATGAAGTTTTCTTATTTTTTGCGTCTATTGTTTTGGTCTGTGTTGTCTGAGGCCGTTCAGTTTTTGGTGGCATTGTGGTTGGTTTTGTTGTTGAAGAAGGCTTTTTAGTTGTATTTTCCGGTTTCTTTGTTTGAGTTACTCTTTCCGGTTTCTTCGTGGTACTTTGAGTAGTTTTTGGAGCTTTTATTTGAATTTTTTCCGACGTCTTTGTCGTTTTTATTGACTTGGCAGGTTTGGTCGTCGTTTTTGTAGCCTTCGTTGTGGTTGGCTTAGGTGTTGTAACTTTTGTTGTTGTTACTTTCATTGTTGTTGTGCTTGTGCTTGTGCTGACTTGCTTCGGTTTGGCTGTTGAAGATATTGGGGGCGGCTTCGTTGTTAAACTCTTTTTCGTTGTCGTTGTGTTTGGCTTTTTTGTCGCTTTTTTCGTTGGCTTTGATTTCTTCGTCGTCTTTTTTGTCGTGGTCTTTACCGTGGTTGTTTTAACAATTGCTTTCGCTGTTGTCTGTTTTGAGGTATGAAAATTCATTGTTTGTTCTTTGGAAAATTTTTAGGGAATTTGAAAAACGGTCGAATGGACATTTTTGGTGGGAAATCCAAGAGACAAGATCAACAATGTTGATTCAACATCTTGTCAAAAGTCACATTTTTTTTAAAACATACATTTTTTGATGTTTTCTTTTGTTAAAGGCTTTAACTTAAAGCATGAAATGCCGAAAAAATTTACAAAATTTCCACGTGACTTATGGATTATGAACCAGGGTAATATCAAATGAACGTGCTACTTTCCCGAATGAGTCATTCGGAATTCATAATTTTAAAAAAATTTGGTCGAAAATTTTAAAAATGTCAATCAACAGTCTTCAAAAACTGAGAAAATGTTGAAAGAATAGAAGAGTTTTCATTAGGAAAAAGAATTGAAAAGTCAAGTAAGTATTTTTTCGAAAGGTTAATGCCAAAAATGGCGAAATAACATCAAATAGAGAAAAAAAAGCAAAACATCAAAATTGTTTCTTTCCAAAAGTACCTTCGTTGTAGTCGCAATTGGTTTTGGCGTTGTCGTTTTAATTGTGGTTGTCATGTTTATGTTACTCTTTGTACTTGTCGATGGTTTGAGCGTAGTTGTTTGTTTTTTCGGCTTTTTCGTTGGTTTTGTGGCTTTTGTAGCTTTGGTCGTTTTCTTGGTTGCCTTTGTTGTGACTGGTTTGATAGTAGTCGTTACTTTCTCTGTGCTTGACTGTGCTTTACCAGACTCAGTCGTAGAAGGCATCTTCGTTGTTGATTTTTCAGTTGATACATTTCCCGATATTGTTGTCTCAAGATTCGGCCTTGTCGTCGAAATGGACGTTTCGGTCGATTTTTCGGTACTACTTTCCGAAGTACGGTTGTCAACGCTGGGTTTGACAGTCGTCTATTTATAAGTGTTGACATAGAATTCTTGTTGATTTGGCAGAAAAAAGTATCAAATATTTTCAAAACGAAATGGCAGAATAATAGAACTGTAGAAAGAACGTTCTTAACTTCTTTCTTTCTTTTCTTTTTCCAAGAAATTCATTCTTTCAAGAAAGAATGCAGCACGAATGCATTCTCAATATTTCAGTATGTTCAAGTTCATACCTTTTCGTTTTAGAAATCTCATAAATTTTCAAATCGGCTTTGAATATTCCATCTGTAGCTCAAAAAAGTGGACACTTTTCCTTGGCACAGAATGAATTTGTGATAAAAGCCCGATTTTTCTCTCTCATTCAAAATTCTGGCATTTCTTCATATTCCAAATCGAAATCATAAAAGATATATATGAAAATGCATCAGAACCAGTATTTGTTTCTCGGAAAAGTATTCCATAATACCTTCAATGTAGTAGTTGCCATTGATTGTTCCGTGTTTGTTGTATTGGAATGATTTTCAGTGCTTGTCGTTGGTTTTACCGTAGTGGTATTCGGTTCCAATTGCTTAGTTGTTCCGGTGTCAACAGGTGAAACGGTGGTCGATTTTTCGGTGCTTGTCGTCGCTACGGTGGTCGTGACAATGGAAAAATGAATGGCTGGTGTGGTAGCACATGACGACTCATCACTGTCATCAACGCAATCACTAATTCCATCGCAATAGCTATCCAATGGGATGCATTTGTGATCACTTTTACATTCAAATTCAATGTCATCACAAATCAAGCTAAACGGTTCGTCAGTGTCGGGAAAAAAATCTTTGTCGTCAAAAACATTGTCATCGTCGATGTCGTCTGCAATGTCGTCATCCTTTGGGCTGTGCGTGGTTAGCGCCACATTTGATTCGGTTGTTGTTTCATTGATTGAACGAATTGATCGATTGAGTTTGCGATTAACTAAACTTGAGATTTGATTAGCCGATTGTGATTTGATTGTGCATTAGGCAAGCCACACAGATATTGATATATGTTCAAAAGCAATACAAAAAAAGGTAAATATTTAAATGAAGAATCGCACTTTATTTTAACAAACAAACACGAAATTCATTTCAAGTTTTTTTTTTAGTCCGAAAAATGCCGAAAACAACACAATCAATTTTGAAATTGAAATGAATTGAAATGTTGTGAAAATGAGACGAAAACTTACCTGTTATGGCAACGAGTTCGTAAAAGTTGTCACGTTCCACTCTCAAATGCTGAATTTGACGTGAATCTAAGGCTGGTTCAATGATGTCTTCAAGCTCATTCAATGGAATCGCTTCATCTGACGTGATTTCAATCGTTACTCCAATATTGAAAATTTCCGATTGCGACGAACGACTGCAAAAATTTAAAATCACACATAATTTTCACTCATAATTATGGAACCATAACCGTCTCCATTTATTTTATGCTAACAACTCAATGAATGCTTTAAATTCGACTCAGTTTGAGTCGAAATGAATAAAATTTTAAACGATGGAGACGCCCAGAATTTTAAACAGCTTAGCCGAGTCACGAACATAAATTCAATTTTCACTCACGTAATCTGAACAACACGAGCATGAATTCGATTTCGGCTTTCGGGAGCCCGCTTTGAATCGTACAAATATTCCAATGCTCGTTGAATCTCTTCAGCCTTCGATTTGTATGCATGCGAATTGGATTGCGAAAAATCTGGACTCCACACCTCATTGACCTTGAATTTCAAACGGACTGTGGAAAGAGAACGATTAGCTTAATTTGAATTCACTCGAATATAGTATTGAAACTACTGATGTCAATGACGATAAAAAAATGAAAAAAGGGATGCATATTTGAATTTAAATTAGGATAGACATTCCGGGAAAATGACGTGGTTTTACTTCTCGCACTCAATGAACAGCATTTTAGGACATAATTTCACATAAACTTACAAAATCGTTCCAATTTGACTTCGTAAACTGTTCGGGTCTCTGTGCTTTTCGTATAACCCGAACCATCCTCAATATCATTGTCATCGTCTTCGTCCTGATCTCGACTATCGTCGGCTTGTGCACGATTCATTATAGCGGCTGGTTGATCCGGTTCGGATTCAGGTGCTTCGGTCTTTGACTTTTCATCATTATTCGTACTACCCCAATTGAACAAATTAAATGGAGCCTCCGTAGTTGTTGTTGTTGTTTCACCAGTTGGAGCTTCTGTTTGAAGCCAATCATCAAACCATCCGCGTTTCACTCGACTCTTTAGCTTGGTTCCTTCATCCTCATTTCCGAACACAGTGTTTATCGATCGCTTGATTCGATCCACACGCGACCAAAGCCAATGCTCATCATCATTTTCATTGTCTAGATCATCGACGCTGCGTTTGTGTAGAAACCGTTGACCTTCTGATGCATCCAGCGGACTGTCGTCGAAAATGATGTCATTGTCATGTGAAATTTTCTGTGGAGTCAAAAAATTGAAAAGAATTAGAAAAAAATAGTCGAAAATACAATGAGTTAGTTTATAATGAGTCATTATTAATGACAGATAGAAGTAAGTCTTCAGTTATCTTTCAAAAAGCTATCAGTAAAAGAACTTTCTTCGTCTCGTCGCCAACTTTTTTCCCAATTTACAACAATTTCGTGCAAAATGAAAAAAAGTGTCTTTACATTCGATTTCGATAGGAGTGCAGATAAAACCAAATCTACTTCAAAAGTCAAGAAAAATTGATGTTAATTGACTCATTTTCAGAACGAATCCTTTTGAATTAGTTCCACCGGAGTTCAAAGGAAACTTGTATTTATATATTCAAAGTTAATCATTTCGTATGATTTACTAGATATTTCATCAGCATTTCCTTGCTTGAGTTCATCACTGTTCCAAAAAGAAGCTTTGAATTTCGAATTTTCATTTTTTGAAGAGTTTAATTACTTCATTCTTCAGAAGAGTGCTGCCAATCCAAACACAAAATTGAGAGATTTTGAGTGATATACGCATAAATAAGAAATAATCAAAAATCAATGCGATCGGAAATGTTGATGAAATGCCACAGGTCGTAAAACGTGTGATTAATTCAAGGAGTTAAATATTCGATCAATTCAAAGAGAAGTGCATATTTCATATTTCCACACATCATAATTCATATCTACAAAGAGAACAACGTAAATAACAAACAAATTAAACGTTGTAAAAAATCGTGTACAACCATGTAATCGATGAGGCAAAATAGCCAATTAAAATTGGATTCAGTAAAAAAAACAAAAAAAGCATTTAATCCATGTTGAACACTTTCACTAGTCTCGTATCAAATGAGTCATATTCGGTCGAATGGAAGATGTCTTTTTCACTCTGTTGCTGAATCTAAATTTAGCTTGCGTAAATTGTTTATGGTGAACATATGGAAAATGAAAATCATGCCATGCAAAAACAGCCGCTCGCAGCGAAAGTTGAACTCTCTCTCTCTCTCTCTCTCTCTCTTTTGCCTTTTCATGACAAATGAGAGCACACAAACAACATGCTCGTTGATCAGAACTGTAACGCATGCATTTCATCAACAACAACAAAACATGAGTCGATTTTTGTTTACACATCATTCTTTGTGTGCACATGTTTTACTTGCTGCCACCGCAATTGCCAGTGCAGTCTATTTTTTTTTTTAAAAAAGGGCAATTTCTCTAAACAGGAATACAAAATCGAGTTAAAAACGATTGAAAAGCCCAATTAAATTCGTATGAAATGACTTTAAAAGCCACAAACATGCTTCTTCCAGAGAACATTTTATGAATCGTTTGAATATAACGGTTTAAATGTCATTTCAAACAGAAAAACGCGCATACAACACGGAAATGATGCAATTTTTGGTGATAAAATTTCATGTTTTCATCTGTACTGTCTCCTTTTACATTCACTCCAACCTATTTGGTTTCACTCGTGTTTCTCGTTTCTATACCGAAGTTCGAATGCACACGCGATAAATTAATCATTTCAAAAATAGAACTCCACTGACCGATAATACTCATAAACGTGTTTAGATGATTGAGCTCATGTGAACGCCATTTGAGAGTTTGAAACGATTTCGCCAGTGGTTGTATGTCCAATAAAAATTCGGTTTAGAAGTGAGAGAAAATTGATTTATATCGTTTGATGTGTGCACTTTAATTGGCTTTTAATATTGTGTATAAAGATTATTATTTTTTTCGAAATAGATGTCGATATATTTATTGCCGGATATATTCAATTTTTTAAAAACAAAAATTTAGAGTAAGAAATTCTTTTTAATAATCTTTGATTTACAGATAAACTATAGTTTATCTACAGATCTCTGTAGATCATCTGAGATGAGTTCAATGGCTTATTTTGGCCGAACTTTGAACCATAGGTTAAATCAACTGCTTTTATCGATTTGCAGTTATTTTAAACTTTATAAAGTATGCATTATGCAAAGGTTGCTTCTATCACATCCATCCACTTTTCCGACTTTTCCGTTCCTCTTTGCTGTTGCTCTTTGCGTCTCTGTCCCTTTGTTACTGCTTTTTTACACTGCCCTTCGTCGCTACTCATCGCTTCGAAGGCGAAAGATGTCGTTGCAGAAGTGGTAAATATAATTTCTTTTTCACACTTTTGCTGCTACCCATCATTCACTTAGCCTGGGCTTAAAATATAACAACGATGACATATCGCGATGTGTCACTTTTCTTCATCCAGAAATAAAAATGTTAAATGTCTCATCGAATAATGGATTCGATTTTTTTCGTCGAAATTATTTCAACATTTTCTCATTTCCTACTGATCGAACATATAAAATATGTCAATTTTTGATACTTCAATTGAATTTTCAACTACGTTTCACACCAAGTTTTAAATAGCAAAGCAAGGCAATAGGAAGATCATACATTTTCTGTTCAAAAAAACTCTTGAGAGCTCAAAAACTGAGCTAATTTCGGGTATTACTGCAAGTGTCACTAAAATCTGTTAATACTGTAATTATGCTCCGAGAGTAATTGAATGTGATTGATTCATCTATGCATATAATATGGCCGATAAGTGTACAATGTTGATTTAACTTATTCTCAGTTAACTTCATTGATTGATCCAATCAGCTCTATCAAACGTGAATTACGATAATATATGAGATAAAAAGAGACATTTCCTTAGGATGGAAGAACGATAAGTGTCCGGATCAAAGAACATGAATCACATAATCGTTTAACATCGGCATCTCGTCATTTCCAAAAACATATTTTCCGATCGAAAATCGTCAGTTACGATGCAAGTAATGGTGCGTGTATATTTAAGAGATGTATTGTTGTTGCTAGCTTGTTTGTCTTCGTTTTATTTGATTTTCCTTGTTCCTTTTGTTTCCATTCGTTGGTTTTCCCTTTGGCACGTTTTCTTCAACGGTCGGTCGAATACCGTCGAAATTCAACTTCTATCACATCCATCCACTTTTCCGACTTTTCCGTTCCTCTTTGCTGTTGCTCTTTGCATCTCTTTCCCTTTGTTATTGCTTTTCTACACTGCCCTTCATCGCTACTCATCGCTTCGAAGGCAAAAGCTGTCGTTGCAGAAGTGGTAGATATAATTTCTTTTTCACACTTTTGCTGCTACCCGAAATGAAAAAAAAGTAACGCAACGACCAAGTCGACGAGCCAAAAACTGATTGCAATGGTATGAGAAGTCTTTATTGGGGGCTAATAATGGTGTCGCGTGCTCGGAATATTTTACAAGCGTCGTCGTCGTCGTCGTCGTTGCCTGTCGTGTGAACGGTGCAGTGTAGCGGTAAACAAGAATCGGAACATAATAGTTATGGTCTTTCAATGGTGGGGTCGCATAATTCGTCGTTTGTTTGGACGAGCTTAAGTGGAGCTCATGGAAACCAAAAAGTTTGGCTCTAACGTATTCATTAGTATGTGCCATAAAGTGGCCCTTTATGGAGTTGGTAATGAGTTAATCAGACCAATTGAACGGCAATTTTAGGTGCACTTTTTCATTCCAATGTTCCGTGGTAACATTGATTGAATTTTGATTTTTTGAATCCTTTGAATGGGCCAAATTTTTTTTGAAGAAAGCAAACATTTGGTTGAAGAGAGCAAATTTGAGTGGAGAAGAATGTGATTAGATCAAAAACTTCGTTACTTTCGAGACGAAGCGCTGGTCACAGCATCAGCTGCTGGAAACAATGCAAATTAAAAGCATGCTATTTCAAAACGTCTGATGTTTACGTCTCTTCCGAACGGCTGTCGTCGGCCCGCTCGAATCAAAGTGAAAGAGAGACGCTGACGAATGAACAACATCGTTCGATATAATCGCGTGGCGACATTGCAAATAAAACTTTTTCGTCGTAATTGGAACATATGTGGCGAATCAAATGAATCTGCATTGGCACTAAAGTAACGTTTTCCGTGCTTAAGTGATGCGATTTAATTTTTTGCGCACTATGACGAAATCATTTTAATGAATTCTATTTAGAGCACACCGTTGTTTTCATCTTCGTTCTATGTTGTTCATCATACACGTATGTTCAGTTTCGTTCAATTAATCGTAATTGCTTTATCAGTGGCTTAAAATGACTTCAAAACATATACACTAATTCACTGATTCACAAAACAAAATATGCGATTGGAATAAGAAACGCGTTTGAGCTACATTCCAGCCAATCAATTTTGCACTTGCACTTGACAGAGTCATTCAAAATATGCACGCTGTGACGATCGTCGTAGTCGTCGTCGTCGTCATCGTCGCCAATTGTTTTTAAACAACACATTATTTACCTCAGCGAAAGAGCTACGAAATTGACATCGTTTTAGATAAGACAATCAAAACATTGTCAGGTTGATTGCTGGAAATTGGCTGGAATTTTCATGAGGGACAATGTCATTCATAAAATCGTGTGTGTGGGAAGCGAGAAATGTTCTGTTATTGAATGAGTCGGTGTTTAAAATATGGAAAGAGATCATCTTACTTCACAGCTGCTCGCCTGCGGAATTAAGATTGAACGACTCAATCAGTTTGAGACTGTGAATGCAATGTTTTCGTTCTGCGAACGATTGTTTTTATGATGACCGAATAGATAGTTCAAAATCAGAGGCAGTGGAAACGCACAGTAGAAACGTCTGCTTATGTAAGTGTGGCAAGGATTTAGACTCATCTTTATGTGACATAAAATTGATAAAGAAAATCTTTTGAAATTTTTTCAAACCAAAACAAATCTTCTTCTGCTTTAAGTACTATAATCCAGAAAAGACAGAAATATGTCAATAAATGAATCTGAGTCTGTGTCCTTGTCCGAGATTTAAGCATTGGACAATGAACATACTCAGTATGACATACTGAATGTTCAATGCTCATCCATGCATGAAATGCAATAAGTTCTATTGCCAATAGCCCATCGGTAGAACATTTTAAGGCAGTAAATTTCCTAAAAGTGGCAAATTTAAGGGATTATTCATGATTTAGCTCAAGTACTACTCTTCAATTCAAACGAAAGCACCTCCTACGTCTATAACTGCATAAAATCAAAATCTCAACCTCAACTTACGATCAAAATCTCGCCACAAAATGAAACCAAACAATTCCCATTATTTAAAGCCAAAAGAGTCGACGAGAACATGAATGAAAAGAAAAAATCGTCGAAAACTTTGCAGGAGTCAATAAACCTGGCCTCAACTTTCGTTTCCGAATAATTAGATTTGAATGAGCATAGTTTGCACTAAACGTCTGCGTTTCAATTGGATTGCCGAGTTGCGAATTTATCGAAAAATCGATAGTTTCAATTGAATATAGAGAGCAGTAAGAGTGTGTGTGTGAGAGAGTGAGAAAGACTGAGAGAGAGAGAGGGGGGGAGAAGGAGAGAGCGGCCGCTGACTGATTGTTATGCACATATTTGAGTAGGAGAACCGTTCCGCTTTGATGAGTTGAAATGATTTGCATGAGGCATAGATTGGTGCAAATTGAGGTATAGTGCCCTTGGCAATGTAGAGTTTTTGTGTTAATTGACTCGAGAGCACCAAGAAAAGTTAGCCGTTCGTCGTTGTCGCCGTCGTTGTTGTCGTCTCGACAAATAAACACACTGACTGAGGACACACGACACATTGTTAGTAAATTGTGTGCCATAAAGAAAAGTGTTTGCTCGATTATTATTGAATCTGTTCCCCGACTAAAGACAGGAAGTATATTGTTTTCGTTGCCAAGGAATTTATGGTGTGTTGTAAGAGCGCTCGGTTAACTGCATCTGATGATGTGGTTCTTCATTAAATTCCGCATTCATTAAAATTATTGCTTGCATCGATAATTCGATTCCATCAATAATTGATGCAACGGAATATTTGTACTCATATTCCACGTCACATGAATTGACAGTTGTATAAACAAGCCCTATTCAACGCACACACACACAGACGCATACACAAGACACACATCGAGATATGACAATTTGCTATTATTGGATTAGAATATTGTTTCAAGCGGCATTTACATAACTGCGAATGGCCTAATTATACGACTCGTGAGTACCGATCAGATTCACTAAAGTGAATCGAATTCCAGTCAACGCTACGATGATGGAAGATATACAAGTCTGAGAACTCAGTACTTGGTTGATAACTTGACGCTTCATGAAGCTAATTTGAAGCAACTCGATGCTGTTTGCAGCGCAAATTTTGCACTTTTCAAATTCCCTGAAATATTACATTTTTATGTGAATATTTAAATTCTAACCCGTTCACATTCAAACCGGAACTTTATTCAAATTTTAAATACCAATGATATTTAATGTGTTTTTGATCATTTTAGCCTTTTTGTTCACACACTGGGTTTGTTTATATTTCTGGATTTGTAATCGTTTTGGGTTTTATATCGGTCATAAAATAATGTTGAGCAATAAATGTGGACAGCATAATAAAGACCATACTTCTAGAGACTACATGTTTCAACTAAAATTTCGCTGTGACATTACCATGCCAATCAACACAGTTTATGAGAAGAAACGCATATGTTGCAAAGAATTTCATGTTATTTTCAAATAAATCGACTGGCTAGATCCAGAATTTGAATGACGTTGCTCATTTTTATGCCTCAATTTTTTTACAAATATCTTAATCATTTCGAGAACATAGTATTGAAAAACATGACAATTCACATGCTGCCATTTTTTATGATGTGTGTTGAAAGGTTCGGTTTTGTAAAATTTTGACACTTGTAACTATTATAAATTGTTTGTTTCGTTACATGGTCGTTTGTCACCAATTTTCTCATTTTTCATCGTTAATTTCGAAATTAAAGTTTTTTTTTCTCGATCAGTTGTTCAATGAATTCGAAACAAAGAATCGAAAAACGCTCCTAATTCTCTTTTTATTTGCTTATATTTAGTGCAGTCACAAGATACACATGTATTGCACATTGAACAAATCATCATTTTTTTACATTCCAATTGCGAAAGAATCGTTATTGGCATTTTTCGATTTGTTTCTTCGCAACTTTTGAACGAAATTGTTTCTTTTTGAACAGATGGACTGTATCGTTCACCGTCCAAAAGTCCAGTTTTGGTGCATTTGATGTTCGAAACAATGGAAAACAGGCCACCGTAGCATTTCATCAATTCAAAAGAAGAATCTTTATGTCAAGAATTTTCGAATGGTAAAGTTTTATTCAAGATTCAAGCAAAGGAAAGAAAAAACTCGATGATTTTTTTCACTTTGCCCTTTTCCGCATATCTTGTTCCCATTGATAGACGTTCCCATCTATTCTGTTGATAGATATTGTTACTTGACCACAAAAACGGTTAAACACAATTTGTGTTTACTAAAGACGCCATCGCACATAATTAATGGAAATCGATCTTAATTTAGCTCAATTCGTAAAAATGAGAATATCGAGTACAATGACATCGCAATTTTTCAACCATCAAATTGATTTTGGTCACGCTATCAATACGCAAAGTGTATACGCATTGGACACTGTCCAAACAGAAAAAAAAATTGAATAAAATTCGCTCAAGTGAATTCAGTTTAAAATTCGTTCAAGTGGTGTAGATTTGAAAAAAGTAGCTAATTGGCGACGAAAGCCACTTATTAGCACAAATTTGAATAAATTAACCATTGGAATTGTTTTTTTTTTCTGATCGCAAACAATTGGACAATAGTTTACCATGAAACAAAGTTATGTTCAGTCAACAAGCGTTTTTTTGGAAACAATTCCAATAAAGTTCAACAATCCAATGATAAATTCATTGCAGTTGACAAACACTAGTTAGCGGCAGAAATGGGTTTGATTAGATTGGAAATGAAAAATTCATTTTTTTTGCAAATAATTTGGTTTGGTTGAAGGTTTACAAATTATCTTTCGGTTTGAACTACAGTTTGGTCGGCATGTGTGATTGACGTAATACTATTAATAACTCATGTATTGAAGCCACAATGCAATTGATTTCAGTGGAGATAATGCTTTTGCTAGAGTTCAGTGTGTTTTAATCCTTTCCAACTCATCGAGTTTTTTCTCTCTATTTCCCTGTTCTAAGCTCCTGCATGAATAAAAAAAATCCGTTCGCTAAAACCTAAAGCCGTATTCCGATGCGCGCAATTTTAATTCAGTATGCATGGAAAATGCAGCTCTTTGAGTGATTCGTGTCACTCTTTAGTCTGAGTGTGAATCGGAGCGTTGTGTGGTAATGAAAACGGTGTGAGTGCCATACCGTTGCGAGTAAATGCAGACAACATTCTGTCAAAATGACTGAAGACAGATTTTCCAGCTCATTTAAATTAGATCAAAATACAAAGCACTCATATATTATGCAACATAGATATGACTGTTTTCATTCGAATGCAATTTAACTTTAAATTGCCGTTTGTATTTGTGCTGCCGCTAAATATAAATATGGGTTCACCTTTAAATCATACCAACGGATTTTTGTGCACGGATGGAAAGTGTAAAAAGCTTTTGAGCGGTTGGTTTTTATACCGATGTAAGTGGTTTAGAGTCGAGTGCATTGCTGGATAAATCCACGAGTGGAATGAGTGTGTAGCAAACTCTCAACTTTCATGTTCAAGTGACAAGCCTTTTTACAATTGCTCTCAATTCTTTGCGTCAATTTCAGTAGCCAAGCCGTATTACTCGTGTAAATATAAACCAAACACCTCATTTCCGAAGCTAGTGAAGCTATTTTTTACAGTGCCGTTTATATGAAGTGATCTTGGCCAACTTCCCTTTCAGACTTTTATTCACAATTTAAATTGTGACTTTTGGGCTCAATGAAAACACATTCGTTTTCATGTTCGATTCTCTTTTTTTTTCATTGGGAAAACAGATTTTGTTCTCATTTTGAATATCATTTTCATTTTTTTTCTTCTTATTCATTTTTCCCACTTATTATTCTTCGTTCTTCCTATCTTCCTTTTTGTCTCTGTTTCTCAATTTTTCTTTCACTCTCCCCTAGCATCATCTCTCCCTTTCTTACTTCTATTTTCATTTCCAACTCACTTTTTACCTCCCTCCCTCTCTCTGAAATCAAGATCATCACAATTCAAAATGGTTCAATATGCCGATTCTCATACAGGAACCGTTGAAAAAAAAATTGCAAAAGGAAGCATTGAAAAAAAATATCGACGCGTTTGAAGAAAACCGCAATTAAAGCGTTTTTTATGCAATACAATACGAACAACTCAGATTCGCGATTCGAGATTTGCGAACATGATTAACAAAATTGAAGATAAACATTGAACATGTTCAAAACCGAAATCTGGACATTTGGTTCACTCCTTATGTTTGTCGAATTCTTCGAATCAATCCTTTTCAATCATACAGCGAGAGAAAAATGTCGAAAAAAACCCAAATTGTTGTTTATATACTCATTACTCAATCGAAGATCGTCAAAAGTCAAACTAAAAGAAACCAACTGGACGTCCAATTGATCTCCAACTGCGTTGAATATGTTCTGACTAGAACCTTCTATGCGAAAAATATCAGAAACTTTGACTTGAAACATCTCTGCTCCATTACCTCTTTTTTTTCAGTACAATGTTTGCAAAAAAAAGCATCAAGGCACTATATTGAAGGACAGGGATCATTTATGAAATTTGGTAACTACGTTGCCTTCTACACTGTTTACCTTCATCAATTTCATCATCAATATAAGAGTAAGCTTCACGCCGTGACTTACGTACTTTTGGATGGATCTTCAGGAAAAATGTATAAATACATGTAGGATCGTGGGTTACTTGATCTATGTTTACTTTGATTAAACCTATTTATGACTGACTGAATCATAATGACTCCATACCATACATTTGAGAAAATGTTCTTCCTGACCTAAAAGAGATCCATTTACAAAACCAAACAAGATTGCATGAAATTATAAAGCTAATGACTCAATAAACCAATTTCCGTGGCGTCAATCGTAAAACATTCGTTATATTTTTGTAAAAGATATTAAAATCTAAAGTAAATTCCCTTAAAAGTAATCAATCCATTGATTACAAGCATGTAAAATTGTTAATGAGTTTCCCATAGCCTCTAAATGGCATAGCCTATGAAAATGATTTACAGTGTGTAAATTGTGTACATATTTAATGGCACAATTGCCATGTCTTTTCTAGATTACGTTGTGATTGGGGCGCGAGATGATCATCGACCGTGTCAAACTCAATAATAGGCACTGTAGTTGAGGTCAGTATACGTTACACAACAATGTATAGAAAAATCGCGTTCATTGAGCTGATAAAGCTATCGCTCGCGTTTGCGCTGTAATAAAAATTGACGCGATTAGTTTGATTAAGGTTCGAGTGTGGAGAGTTTAGAAAAGCTATTTCGATCTAAAATGAAAGAAGTAAACAATTCACTTGAAATTTGCACAAAAAAGAACGATCAAATGTAATTTAGTTTGGAATGCGCGCATAATTTAACGGTCTTGTGCTTATCTTCGTTTAAATTCGAAGCGACGACGACTGGCCGTAGAAATTAGAACACATTTCAAGTGAAAAAAAGAAAGATTACTTCCTCGATTATAGCTAGCCGAACGCCAGTCGCATTCCTTGCAGTACACGCAGAAGCAAAAAACCGAGACCCAAATGAAATTGTCTGCGCGAGCGTACGACATACAGGTGGCGAAGTGTGTTCGAGTGGTGTGTAAGTCGAGTGAATTGTGCAAATGTTGCAATTTTATTGTAAATATTTTCGTTGTGAGTGAATACGGTGAGCGTTCATGAAATTTATTGGCAGCTGAAGAACGTTTTGCCACAGGCAAACCTACGCAGAACCATTGTGGTATTGTTAACATGACATTTTTTGAACACCATATTTGATACACCACAAAAATATGCATATCAAAAAATTTTGCTTATGCCCGTATTCTGCTAAATAGATGTATTTAGACACGGTTTTTTTTTTGGTAAACAACCGGCAAAATTTCATTGACGAAGCAGCTCGAATTTGACATGTTGCCAAGACCCCGCGTACGTGTGCACGTTTCATATATGCAATGGCACCACACGAACATATTTTATTCATGAAGTACGGATACACACGACCGGCTACTTATTTGCCATGTGAAAACACTTTTTTTTACGGTTTACATCTGCGAAATAAGCGACTAACCGATGGCAGAATAGGTCATTATCGCGGGAGTTGAAGAGCATTTTTTGTGGGTATTTTGAAGAGCAAGACCAATAAACCGTTTAAAAAACAATCAAATCGATAACTGAACGACATTCAGTCCGAATTTGGTTTTGGACTTTGATCACCATTTTTTTTAGATGACTTCCGAATCAATTAGATTAGATAATGCGAAAAAATTGATTTGGAAATTACTTGCATTTGTTATTTATGACATCATTCATTTCATGGCTTTACCGGCTAATTAATATGATAATCGTTTATTTGCAATTTATCACATAAATTCCCACAAATTTTATTACAAATATTTGAGTGCGCTTTAAATGGAAATTAAGTATGAAAGCGGTTTGCGTGTGATTTGCATTTGTTTACCGAACAGAATACGCATAATCAATCGATTAGCACCTGTTAAACCATAATCATTGAACATCGCCCCATGAATCGACTGCAAATGGGAATATGAAGAAAAAAAAAACACAGCTCGAAAAACTGGTATTTCAAAATTTAGCGCCTTTTCGTACACAATGAATAACAATATCGTTTATTGAAATGTAAATAGACAAATTATGGAAATTTGTCAAAGTCAAAAATAGATATGAGCTGGATTATGATGTGTGTTTTCATGTGGGATCACTGTTTTTTTCTTTCGAATTGCATGGATCCAATCCAATCAAATTAAATTGATTTCATTTCATCAGACAAAACTAAATTAAAAGGCAAAGAGATCAAAGAAAAAATGAAATCAACAAGAATTAATCAAAACCGGAGACGGTTAAGAAAGTGATTTCTTGGCTGTCGGTTAAACAAGGGGTTTGATATATTCTGCTTGGATTGAATTTGAGCTTAAGCTCTTTCTAATTTTGAATTTGAAACTCTATTAGAATTGGAGATGGAAGTAGAATCAAAATGGTACGTAAATCAATACGGTAGTTTTATTTGAATCGATCTATTTTGCTTTAACTATACTTAAAAAGAGTATACTCTAACTAATTCTATATCATAAACGACCCCATTGAATAAAATCCAATTCAAATCGTCTATTGAATCAAGCATGAGTTTGTTTCTCTCCCAAACATGTATTTATTTGGCACAAAGCGAAAAAAAATTCTCTAATTATATATCTTTTGAACTTGTTATTATAATTTTTTTCAGGCGCTCGCGTGCCTGCCTGCTTCTTTTGCATTTCATAATTGACCTTGAGGTTTTGTAGATATGATGCTTGGGGTCATACCGATTAATATAGCTTCTGCTTCACATTTCGTTCTTTTTTTTCTTCTTTTCAACGAAGTTGAGTCAACACTTAATTCCTAGGTGTCTATAACCTTACGACGTTCGCCATACGTGTTCATTGTATACATCTGATGTAATCGTCTATTGAACGCTGCTGTCGACATCGCTTACAAAAGCAATTAAATCACCGGCTTTATTCTGCGCAGAGAATTGCCTTCTTTTGAAGAATAAACTTTTAAAACAAACTACTGTTCAAGCATTGAAATTGATTATTGCCTTTTGGTGCCCAACGTGGATTTTTTCTTTATGCTCTCTCGCTCTCTCTTCCTATCTCTCCGTGTGTGATGGAATACGATCATGCGTTCACGTCGCCGACATGTCAATTAACAATTTACGAATCGCTAAGCTCATTCGCTAGGCATTAGAACAACAAAGTGTGATAAATAAACAACCATTCAACATAGTTGGATACACATCAATGTTACAGGAGCCATGCCGCTTTTAAAAGCAACGTTTCTTTATTCTTTTGCCAAATTCCAGATGCTCTTTTTTGCCACTTTGAGATCATCACTCATTGATGATCTTATCACAAGAGAAAAAAAAATCGATTTGGAAAACAACTCTGTCTGAGTGGGGATTAAAAACAAAGTCGAACGTTAAATGGTCCATAATTTTTTCGCACTTAATTTGTCATGAAATTGGATCTTTCTGGCACCTCGTTTATTTTAATTGAATGGCTTTAATCGAATTTTCGAAAAAATAACACGTTTTTTCGGGCTGGCTTATTGAATTCTATCAAATTCCCATTTGAATTTACATTTAAATTGACTCACAAATCGTTTGGGTTGAACATTCAGGTAGGAGATCAGTTTCGATTCGACTCTTTGAAAATAGATACAATTAGAATGTCGAAATTCTCAATTTTCACTTCGTTTCGTTTGCAGGCATCATCCCATTATGGTTTCGATAAATTTAAACTATTTGTTTCAGTTTAACTAATGTGATTTCGATCAAATTTCGATATTCTCAAATGGCTTTTGAAGGAAAATACCATGAAAAAAGCAAAAAAAAACAACATTTAATAATGACGAATCGATTTAAAATAGCCATTTTAGAATTATCTGCGGCAAAATGTTCAACTTACGAAGCCAAACGTTCGAATTGAGTTTGAATTTTGTATGGAGAATCGAAATTTTGTTCAAAGATGGGCTAAAATGGTGGTTTTTCCATAGTTTGACAGCGGAAATGAAGAGTGAAATGTATATTTCAGTTTCCCACTCGCATCATGAATAATTTGCAATAGTTGAGCGATTTTTGTCAATTTATGAATCAATTCGGTCAAAATGAGAGAGGAAATGGAGGGTATGATGAGTGATTTGATGTGTTTTAATGATTATTTGGCTTTTCATTTCACACTCAAAATGCATATTTATTCTGGCGTATTCATAAAAAAAATCCAAACCAAATCGTCTAATTTTAGCCATTTCAAGCATTTCCGCGCATCGGTTCATATAATTTAACGTGGTGTCGAAGACGGCTCAATGTGTGCATCCTCTCTTATTGTTCGCAATTATCACCATTTTAAATGGTGTTTTTGTTGGTTATTTTGACGGGGAGTCTGTCTGCCAGTGTGGCTCGAATGCTGTTGATTTGTTGAAAAGTGAATAATTTGCATTCCAGTCTCGGTGTTACCGACCGAGTCGAAGAAAAACAAAACGGCTTGGCCTAAAAATTTCGCACTGTGTCCAATGGAAATATGAATGAAGTGAGAGAATGAAAGCAATATGACTGAGTATGTGTATCAATTACCGTCTGTTTTGCACGTGTCTGTTGTAATGCATGACTTCTAAGGTAGCCGGAGCCGATGTTGTGTTTACATTTTTGCACACACATCGTTTACACAAATTGCACTAGTTCGATATGTTTGTGTATGTTTGAAAACATTGTTTGTTCTATGTTTTCGAGATTAGTTCGATATTCAAGCTTATTGATTTGTAGTCGAAAATGGTTTGAACGATTGAAATACGATCAGCATCAAAGTATGAACGTATTTTTGTTTCAAAGAGAGAAACTTTTTTGTGTACGAATGTTCATTTTATTTTATCTTATGTTGCGCGTGTGCTTACGTTTGATTGATTTGTAAATTTAGGTTACACACTGAATTTTTCGTTCATGTTGATTTTTTATGTTGGAATTTCATAATTCCGAATTTATGATCGTCGTTGATTTTTAGTGAGTGTTTTGTTTCAAAGGACGGTTGAGACGCAACAGCGCCAGATTCAGTGTTTGATATTGACATGAAGAGAAAGACACGAGTAAATTTGAATAATTTTGCATCCGAACAGTCATTTTATAAACGCATTTGCATATGGATGGTTGGTTGTTTTATTTTTACTTTGAAAAAAACAGAAGAAATAGCCAATATTGTCAACCGAGTTTCTGTGCGATGCAAAACGACTGAATCGATAAACTAAATTTATGACCCTCTCCACTTAGACTTCAATGTTGGGCCCATTGTTGTCGCGCAATGCACGACAAAGGTTAAGTCAGCCAGGCAGCCAGCAAGCGAACAATTCACTCGTCAAAGTAACGTTTACTACTAACGGAATACCACTATTCTTATGATTATGATGCAGAAAAAACAAAAAAAAAACATGCTGTTTAATGTTTACAAATTTACAGTGCAAGCCACACCTCGTTGCCAACACACAAAAATGCTCTATGCTCACTGTTTTATTGTGACAATGATGACGACGATGTCGTAGACATTTTTACAAGAACTCACTAAAAACATTGCTCGAGTCGAAATCGATAGCATTCTAAACGGCCGACGACAGGCCATACGATTTTAATGAAGCGCATTGAGAAAAAAAACTGCGGTTTTATATTTAGACTCAGTCACTCAGCGAGAGTGAAAATGAAAATGCAGTCGCGAATATTGCAAGTCGCTTGTCGAGTCGCCTCACAATATGATTTTCATTATCCAAATAAAGGGCTTTGCGAAATGGATGTGCGAGCGCGTCCACTCGTGCCTACAACGTGCATATTCAAACGAGTTTTTCCACATAGCAACCAGCGTTAAATCAACACACACACACACACGCTAAATGAGGAAGCCGCGAGGAAATATTCATTTCAATTTGATGCTCTTCTCTCGCTCGCCTCAATGCACACTCTTTTTTCGCATCCACACACGTCGCCCTGTTCTTTCCAATGGATTAATTTTTGTTCCTTTTTTTTCACTTAATTCGACGAACCAATCGAAAAGTGACTTTCTGCCTCTTTACCAACGAGAAGAGAAAGAGAGATGTAGGAGCCGGAGCAAGGAAAATGTGTTTGTATGTTTTTTTTTAAAGTGCATTCAAAGTCAGCGGTATGTTGTCAAATTGAAATTTATTATCTGGTGTGCGTTCTTAGTTTTACGTTACCGCGACCGAATTCCAATTGCATAAAATTTGAATATTTTAAGGCTAAAGCGGTAGAAACTGCGCCGCTTCTCAAGAAGAGAGGTACAGTTCTCGGCACACTGTGTACTTTGGCGATATCACGCAGCTTTGATTTATTTTTGCACCGATCGCTGAACAACTATATGGGCAACTGTGTGCTGGAGAATGATCAAAATCCGAAACATTTTCGAATTGAATATTGGCTACTCTTTTCATGAGATTCCGATGCTCTTTGTTAACCTCCACAAATCTCATAATAAAATCATTCCGGTTAAAGATTTTGATGCACGGCTAATCAATTTTGGTGAAGACGAAAACGACAAACGAAAAATGTGAAAAGAATTTGCTGGTTTGAAAACATCATCGTTGGCCGGATGATTCATTGAACCGAAGTTCGGTTACCAAAACCATTGATGCATCTGGTCCCTTAAAAATTATGACAACTGCAAGTGATTCCAAGAACACAACTAATCGTACAGCGTCGATCGGGAACGATTCAATTGGTGTGTTTGGTTGTGCGTTTCGATTTCGAGCGTGCGCACGAAATGGCAAAAATGAAAAAAAAGCGTTTAAGTCTCGCGCCGTATGTTATTAGAGGGGAATAATACGCTTAAGACTTATTCGAAAGGCATTTTTATTCCAATGCAAATAAGGCAACCGACTTCAAACGGTGCGCGCGCGATCAGTATTGCCGTTGACTCATTGTGAGCAGATTTAAATGTAAGTGTGCATACGACGAGGGAGAAGAGATGAAAAAGAAACAAACAAAATGAACTCACGGAATCCTTTGTTTGTATTAAAATATGAATTGTAATTATTTGATTTTTCGCACTCGTGGCTCATGCATAAATTGAATTGCTCGACGGCAGCGAGACCGATATATCAATGTCGAAGCAAACACACAAAAATTGTGTTGTCATCGATTGCAGTGTAGTCACAAAGCGCTTGAATACCGATATCGATCCATGACACTTGATAAATGCGTTTGGAACGACAATTTTTGTTTGGTGTACGAAACGAAGCAAGCAACTTGAAACGGAGACTCAAGCCGAGACTATGTACAAAGAGGAAGAATGAAACAATCCTAATTAATTACCTAACTTAGTTGGCTGTTGCGTGTTTTTATCCACAGAAAAGTTGCATTGAATTTATTACAATAGCATCGATTTTGCCAATTTCGTGATGATCTAAAACATCGATCTGTCGTTATTTGCATTGAGAGTCACCGCCATTGGAGTGTGAGTGAGTGGGCCGTGCGTTTGTTTTATTCGCATGAATTTTCGATTTGATCACGAAACAAAACACTTTTCTAAATAATAAAGTGAGATGTTTGCTGGAAATTGAGGACTGAACGCCCATGCAAATTGGTCGCTTCGTTTGTTTATTGTTGCTTGTTGGAATAAACGTACGATTAGAACGATGTCATTCCTCGTAAGAAAATGAACAAAAAATTTCGCGTTAATTCCTTCTCGTGCAAAATTGTCGTTCAAATCAGTCGTTTGTTCAATGTTCACTTCGCAAAATCTTCATCAATCGAATAATTGCCCAAATGGTCACAGCAATAAAAGCCATTTTAAGACCTGACCTCAAATGCCGATCTGCTCGTTCGCTCGCTTGCTTCGGATTGAACTGATTAGTATTAATGTGCGCTCTTAATGAACGAATAAATACGTGTCGTGTGTGCATTTAGTGGCTTGCGCGTCTGGAAGTGCAAATTGTTCACACTCCGAAATTGAAGTCTCTCGAAGAATGCCTGAAAATAACCATGCATGTCTACACTTCAGTTAAGAAAAAACACGGAAAATCGCAAAAAATTGCAAGAAAAACACAGAAGAACCCAGAAATGAATTTGAAATTTAATAAACAAACAACTGATCGATTTGGTGTAGTTCATTTTTTAACATGTTCCATTTGAAATCCATACGATTTCGTATTCTGGTGGAGATTCGTTTGAACAAATGAACCACGTTTGAATACATGAGCCATAGACCGATTCGTTTGAATCTACTTCAACTCACTAAATAAAGAACATTTGAACAAACGGAATAATTGACGAAATTATACCAATTGACTTGGAGAGTTGGCTTCGATGACATCATTCGGATCAATCCAGACGCAAAGAGAAAAGTATTGATTTGTGACTCTCGCTAACCAATTAACAACAACGAGGAATCAATAAAACACTTTTGATTTCTTTAATGACTTCATTCGTTTCTTTTCGTTCCATGGGCGTGTGCCTTCAATTTGAAGCGATAATTGTTACACATTTGCAGTACTTTGACCAGTACAGCAAAGTCAATAAAATAATAAATTTGGTGCGGCTAATTGGCAGACAAGCGTATTCGTTTCTGTTGCCACGAAACAGACAGTTTTCAACAATTTCAAGTAGAGTTCAAAGCATTATAGGTCAGCAGTTACAAATCTTTTTTTCCGGCGCTCTAGAGCTGTTTGTTGATTTTTTCCCCGTTTTTTTTTTCATTTCTTGGGCTTGTTCATTAGTTTGTTCATTTCTCTTGTTTGATTTTGAATTCATGAACTCAAACTACAGTGTTAGTCTTGGATCTGGTTTAGTTTTTGTTTATTCTCACATAGTTTATGAGTTATCATATCTAAAGGCAAATAAATAGTCAGTTGAATCACGTCATTTCATACGAATGAAAGCACAATGAAGAACTTTTACAAAGTCTCAAGAGCCGAGAAATTACATTGAATGTGTACAATTTGTGACACTGGCAAATCACTTAGAAAAATCGGAATGAAGTGATTTCCAACGAAAACAATGACGTACTGATAAGAATAGTCCATGAGATAGGCCCATATATGAACTACATTCATTGCCTTCGATTCAGTGCTTTTGAATTTATTCGTTTAGGCGAATGGTATTTGGCAGAATGGAAGATACGTATTTAAACTGCCGCCGATGTTAGATTCCAATTGGTGTTTGGTAAAGAGCTATTTGGTGACTAAATATACCAAAAAATATGGATAAAACATAAGCAAGACAGCGAGCCCATTAAAACTGTTGACATGGTGTCAACAAATATCATGGATGTTTGAAAGTTTTTCGACTTCTTTCAACTTGAAAAATTTCTCTTCTTCTTCTTCTTTTTGGTTCGAATTTTTTTCTCATAAATTCGATCATTCGGTAAAAGGCAACACATGCTGGTCCTAGGGGGTAGACACGATTAGTAAATTAGAATCTAATACAGTAAATTAGAGAATATTAGAAAATATTAGAAACTGAAATGTTTGATGACTTTGACATGGCAAATGCTATGCCAATACAATTTTTTATGAAGATTTTTGTTTTGTTTGATGAAACAAAACGGTAAACAATACCGTTATTTGTCAACAAGTCTGTCAATTTCAACGCATTACCACTGTGCCTAGTACAGAGACGTAAAATGTTCGCCATTTAGTTTTACATTGCCAATGCATTTCGTTATGGAGATTTTTGTTTTGTTTATTTTTTGTTGTTTGTAAACAAATCTGCCAATCCTTTAATATTACCTCTGTATATTTCGTATGAACCATATACTAAGTACAGAGGCAATGCTAAAAGATAGGCAGATTTGTTTACAAACAACAACAAAAAAACAAAACAAAAATCTCCATAAGGAAATGCATTGGCAATGTAAAACTAAATGGCGAACATTTTACGAGAATATTAGAAGATATTAGCACTTTCAAACGATTATTAGAAATATTAGAGAAAACTAAATGAAACTTGGGATATATTTCCAAAAATTAGACAGATTAGTGATATTAGACCAATATTAGAATCCGTGTCTACCCCCTAGTGCTGGTCCCATAAAAATCGTCTGAAATGTTTTATTCTGTCTGAAATTTGTTCACTTTGAAATATTTTTCGTTCAAAGTGTTTAAATTCGTGTTCAAACGAAATGGAAATTGACGAGTGAAAGGGCTTTAGCCGGCAGTGAAATGATTGTCCATATGGTGGCTCAAATGAAATGCCACTTGATCGTTTGTGACAAACGAAAAAAATTTATTCACAACATTTATAAAATACCCATTGACATACACATACTTCAATCCTGTTGCTAGCACACAGCAGTGTAAAAGCCAATGGCAATGAATTTTTTCGATGATTTTTCATTAAAAAGCAATTTCGCATAAATTGAGCACCAGATCAGCGACCGAGTACCGATTCATGATATTGTTGTATTCAATTGACATGTTTCACTTTGATTCTCGCTCTAAACACTTTCGTACATATGGAACTTGTGTGTGAGTGTTCGTTTCTAACTCACAGCCAATATTTTGAATGCACATTTTTCTGATAGCATTCTAGTTGATTGTTTAACTGTTTAATCGCAATGATTTTTAGGGGGAAAAAACGCATTCTCCTCGCCTTCTATTCAGTGCTGCACTTCGAATGGCAGTTTTAGCTCTCTGTTTTTTCCACTGTGTCATAAACGAATCATCTGATACACTTGTGTCATATTTATAAATAAACAATCAACTGTGCAGTTATGAATTATCTGTATGTATGCGCGGAACAAACATGGAATCAAGAATTGAGAGAGCTGTAAATGTGTCGTTGAGGATAAAAATGGGATTAGGCGAAACCGCTCGTTTTCATGTCAATCATTTTTGTGTTTCTGATACGAGATAGAAGACAGAAGACATATCTCTTCTATCTCTTACCAGGAACACAAAAATGATTCACATGTAAACGAGCGATTTCGGCTAATCCCATTTCTATTTCTCAACGACACAAATGAACAAGAGAAAAAAAATGCCTGTCGAAAAGGGCATCCATTCAAATGCATTCAAAATTCTTGTCGAATTTTTTTCTTCTTCTGACATTTTTTCTGTTTGACAAACTTCGATTTTGTTAGAAAAATTTTAAATTGATATTTTCCCATAAAATCCATTCAATTGAACTCGGAAGCTGTGAGAGAAATCTAGTCTCTGACTCTGGTGGGTGTGATGCCATAACGATTGTTGCGTTTGCATTGGGAGCATCCATTTCACACCTAATGACTAAGTGTTTATCTGTTTATGCAGTTATTTCGATTTTTATTATGCTACTCGCGGGCTTGTAACTACGTCAAGTAGTGAAAGAATTTGGCTTATCTTTTATTTGAATTGCTCTTTATTTCTACCTTATCTCGATTAAAACCCGCGCTCTTATCGCTTCAACATCTTTTATTCGAAACAATCGGAGACTCCGCTGTTTTACTGTGTCAAACTTCTGAATTGAACTAATTATTGACTCATTTCTCGCTTTGTTTTATTTTATTTTCATTTCAGTTTCGGTGAATTTAAGAAAGATATCAGTGAATTCAGGAAAAATATTCTGACATTTTAAAATGAGGAAAGAAAGAGAGAAAATGGGAGAGTGATAGAAAAAGAAGCACAGAGAGAAAGAGATAGAGATATGGAGAGGTAGAGAGAGAAAGAAAGAAAGAAAGAGAGATAGGGTCTTCGACTGGAAGATTGTGAAATGAAAAAAAGAGGTCTGTCAGATAGAGAGTCGATGCAATGATTTTCTAAATGGCCAGAGCTATCTTGTTCCAGAGCAGTAATTGATCCACTGCAATGGAGAAAAAAAAAATCTTGCAATGAACGTGTCTCGGAGAACACTGTCTCCCAAGATAGACTGCAACACTCGTTGAAATTGTGAACTGTGGGTTGGTTGCTACTCTACAATTCATTTTGTTTAATAATTCGATGAAATCGGATGCCTTTGAAGGAAATGAGCCGATGCAAGGGCGGTGCATTTGAAATGTGGTGTGAAATCGGAGCGCCATTTAAACAGAAGTTGAACAAATTTCGTTAACGTAAACAGAAGTCGATTGTAAGTGCCTTCGACATTTATTTACCTAACGCATTGTAGCGTTTTAACTCAGTTGTGAATTAGAATTTTTCATTAACAAAACAAAACGAATACGAAATCATGAGCAATTTTGGTTGTTTCATACGTAAGGTTGGTATATTTTCCGTTGTTCTGTATGTGAAGCCATCGTAAAAACACCAAATGTATTCAACTGAACAAAAAAAAGTGCGTTATGGGCCCATTTTACACACGATCGAAGTGAGCAACAATTTTGATGACAATAAATTTTACCGTAAAAAAATCAACTGACAGCAAATTTATCGCATATGCTAATTGAAAAACGTGAGCCGAATATGAATATGCAATTGAAAAAGTCGTCTTAATCAAAATTGCTGTTCATGAGTGTTCATTTGATTGAACAGAAAAGAAATATTATTCCGATTAGTGGTGTTGTAAAGCAAATTCAATGTCATTCGTACAATCCGACTGAATCGAAGCAATTTTTTTTATGTATTCCTTTTGAAATGGGTCGAAATTAGTGTAAGAACTCATGTATTTTTTTTACGATCATGACAAAATAAATATCGATGATTATTTAAACGATAAAAAAAAGTGACTAATTTTCAAGATGAATTGCAAGCTACCGACTTTGCGGTGTATATATTCTTGGGTGAGTAATGAAGACGTATTAGAAATACTGCATCATCAATGATTACACACCGTGTGTTATATGGGAACTACAAAATGAGTTTGAAGTATAAATTTTAGATATGGTGTAATTGATTTAGTTTATAGCACTCACATGACATGGGGGCCCACCACATGACATACACACATACTGAACTGTGGCTCATTTATTCGTTCTTTCGTTCGTTCTTTCGTTTGTTCTTTCGTTCCTTCAAAATGAAAACATCAGCAAATTCTGATTAACATGAACTGAATCAACGGCGGTTCAAAGCAATAAATTCACCGTAACATTTTTTTTCTTTTAAAAACGCGTTCGCTCACTCACTCATTCACTCACTCACTCGTGTTCATATAAATCGGAATCACAAAAATTTGTTCATATTTCTCGGTGTTTTAATTTTAGACTGTTTTGAGACGTTACGTCTCTTGGGATATGACATGTGCGAGCGTACTTCACATAACTTAAGCGAAATAATGTTTTACATTTCAAGTGTTATGATGTTATGATTTCTGACCTTAAGTTCATGATACACATCATGAGGAAAATGCCAACAAATCGCGTCCTTTTTTCTCACTCTCGCCGCGAAAAAAAAAATCGAGGCAAATCAAATCGAAAATGCGACACGGAAATATGCGTGAATTCGACGAATTGAGCTATGGCCGGGACGAAAATAGAGAGCAGCCGATCGTGCTATTCTTACGAATGAAAATAGCATTGAGAAATTACACCATTAAGACAAATGACTAATTCGTGAAACGCCTTTCTTGCAACGGAATTTATTGAGATGTTAACAGCAATTTTTGTGCTGCCGCCGCTGTTGTTCAAACACAACATGACAGCTCTCAGAGGACTCAGACCAGTTCATTGAGAGAAATTTGTTGAAAAGTCAAATTTGTCATAAAAATGAGTAAATACACACGTGTTCAGCCTTTGTTATTTGAGACAATTTTCGATCGTTTTTTCCCCTCCTTCTTCACCATATCATGTTGTGTTCGCCATGTCGTAGTGAGTGAGTGTATATACTTACGATGAAGATGCGTTCCATCGATATCGATACTGATCAATAAAATAACAATCATTTTGATATCAAATAAGAACCCAATCATAACATTATTAGTCGAGAGAAAGAAAATGTGCCTGGCCTCTGCATTGATATGCTATTCACACGCATTTTCGGTATAAATTCGCGCCGCATTCTCAATATCGATAGCTGGCTGGCAGACTCTGACCAAAGCCATCATCAGCCAAAATACGAACTATTTTCGCCGATTTTTATCAACATTATCAATGGCAAAGTGCGATTTCGTGCAAATATTCTCGCTCTTATCGTTAGTCGTCTCAGATAGTTGCGAAACGTTTCCAATTTCCAAACATAAATCATGTGCTTTTCGTGATAATTTCGCCCATCATCATCATCATCATGGTGAGCAATTCGAACAGAAGTGGCAGCACCGCGGGAAAAAAAGGTTTTTTCGCTTGTCACTTTTTTTTTCTTTCGACGCTTCATTCTTTCTGTCTCTATTCGTCGGAACACAAACTGATTTAAAAATGACTCTATAACAACGGAATCGGGTTTGCAAGAAAACTTTTCTACTCCTGTTCTCTCGCCTCACCATTTTTTTTTCTCTCGTCGTCGATGTCGAACGATTTTTGGCTCTTGTTCGTTCAATCATGTATTCATAATGGGACTTGTTCGATATCTTACCATTAACGTATTAATGGCTCGTATATGATAGTAGTCGCTGAAAGAATGAGGCGAAAAAATTAGATGAACACACAACTCTGTCGATGGTATCGATGACAATGTTATGAGGTCTTCCGTTTCATTCATATGCGTTGCGCGTTGTTTTTTTCTCTTCTAAATGTGAACTTTGTGGAAAATGTCGAGCGAGAAAAAAAAACATCATCGAACTTAACTTAATAACGGGTATTGTTATCGTTGCATGTCTTTTTTTGGTGTGTTCTGTTTGTTACGACCAAAAATGGTAAAAATGGTCCATTGCTCTATGAACTCGCATCATTTTTAGCAGGAGAGAGACGAGAGAGAGAGAGAGAGAAACCAAGCGCGACCGTCCATTGACATGAATTAATATTTTATGTATATTTCATGAACGACAGACAAAATAATCGATTGTTTCTTCCGTGAGATTAGATTTCGGGTCATCAATCACTTTTTTTAAATTTGAGAACTAGAAAGAAAGTGGATTGAAGCAATTTGCAAAATTTATGGGACATTCGCTTTTACTACGTTCGATTTTTTGTTCTGGTTTATTAGTGGCTACTTATCCTCGCCATTTTTTTCTCACTTAAATGTATCGATTTTAAATGGTTATTTATTGAGTTTTCAAGTAATTTTCAGCCAATTGGGCTCCAAAAACCCACTTCTTCCTTTTTTGGCCTTTCGATCCACAAGTGGAACAAATCTCGGCGAGATTCACACACAAGACAAGCACAATCAGAACAACTGATAACAACTATATACGTGTAGAACAAAAAAAAAGGGAAACACGAGCACGAGAGAGGGGCAAAGCGAACGGCAAAGGCATTGATGTGCAAAAGGAATCGAATCGTGCAAACCACAACACGGGATCATTTTTACGTTATACGTGACAAGAATGCACATGCACAATAAAGATTCTCAACTCATGAGAACGAAGGATTTATATTTTCCGACGGAAACTTTTATATGCAATACTGTCGACTGGCGCGAATATGAGCGCGATGGCAAAAATACACATATTTTTGTGGCGTTTTTTTCTCTTGTTATTCTTTCTATCGCTCTTTGTCTTTCTCTCTGTATTTTTTTGCATCTCAGTCTCTCTGTCCCTTTCCTACGTTCGAATAGCTATTCGCATGAATTTTGACGCTCGTATTTTTGCTTTACACACACGAACATTAGTTTTGATACTTTGATATTTAGTGGGCGCTCTGCTGCAACATCTGAAAGTGTGTGACTCACAATTTGAACTAAAATTCGGTTGGACGCTCTTCTTTTATGCATACGGCTTTATATGCGAGTCGATCTTTCTGCAGTTTAGTTTTTTTTTCTTTCTCTTTTCGCTCTCTCTCTCTCTCTCTCTCTCTCTCTCTCTCTCTCTCTTTCTCTCTTTATCTTTTTCGCCACTTTCCAAAACGTTCTAATGATCCTTTTGTTCTCCATCACCACGCTGCAGTTGAGAAAGCAAACAAGCCGAATGAAGGAGTCGGCAAAAAATCTTGTTGAATGCAGTTAAATGGCATCATTTGCCAATGTTACAAGACACGAAATGTTGGATGTGGCTATTCCGAATACTTTTTTTTATTTCTTGATTTGTCTCAATTTGAGACTCTCAAAATGGCATAAGCAACGGGGTTTTAATGCATTTGTTCCCATGTATGGCTAGTTTTGCAATGGTCTGTAAGGACCAGAACGAATTCTTTCTGTGGTCAACACATTCATTTTCTTCATTTTGTCGAATAGCAAACATTTTGTTTGAAAAAAGCAAATTATTACGATTTGAACAATGAATCTTTATGCCATTTTCAGGTGATTTAACCAATTTATCGCTATTTCCAGGTGAAATGCTTGTCATTGCAATGACAATTGTCATTCATTTAAACAAATATTTAGTCAAAAATTTTGAAACTGTTTTATTTCACTCAAAAGTCGTCAAATTAAAGTCATTGTACTTCGATTCGTTCATAGATAGAGAGCAAAATGAGGTATCTATGATAGAGCAAAGACAGATAATGGAACTATATCGAGATAATGCGAAGAAAAAAATTATTTTGCCCATTTTTCATCCAAAGTTTGGATTCCAAACCAATGGCTTTTTAAAACCGCTTGAAACTCATTTATATTTTTCCATATTTATGATGAATATTTTGATTTGAATGAAAAACCGAAAATTTTTCAACATTTCAATTTTTTTTTGAGGAAATAAAAAAGAAACTTTGGAGATAAATCAATAAAAAAAAAATTCTAATAATTTTTTTATGTAAAAATTCAAACGAAGAAGAAAATGTGTTAGCCAATGGTGAGAAATTCGATTTACGACCGAATTTGATAATGGCCATTTCCATGTTCAGATAATACGTTCACAAAGAATATAAATTCCACCTGAAGTGTACACGTTGAATTATGTAACAAAAGGCATGAAAAAAGTCTTAAAAACCTCGTGAATTTCGGATCGAAAGCATTATGAGTGAGTGAAAGCACATTTTTATGCGATCGACAAGTATTGTTCTTTGATCATTTTGAAAAGACTTATGACTATAATCAAGTATTTCATGGCATTTTCGTACATATTAGCGTGTTTTACACATTGGCACTTATCTTTTTTTTGCCCAAAGATAATGTCAATGTTTCATCGACAATACCGCGGCAGCAAAAACAAAACTAAATCCATTATCTCACATTCGAACTATAAATGACAGTTTTTTTTCTCCCAACAGCTGATATCACTTTCAGCGCCATTCTATAAAATTCATAAATTTTGATAATCACTTCGGAACTGAAACCGGTTCTATTTTTGTTCTATCATAATTATGAACGAAAGAAGCAAAGAAAGCAAAAAAAACGTATCGCCGCTACTTAATCGAAATGAACAAACACATTAACACTTTGAGTTGATGGATTTGGTCGAAAAGGCGAAATAGAATATGGAATTTCTTTTTTTTGCAACACATGCTTTTATCCATACTATGTGTTCACATGTAGACGAAAAAAAACACGTTTAATCCTTACCTTTGGTTCAACGGTTTGTAATCCGATAAAGAAAATTACAAAAATTGCGGTGATTGTCCAAAAATTGCTTCGCCAAGTGGAACGAAGCATTTTTCGTTGTTCCATTGCGTTCGCGAACGCAACTGAGCAGCAAATTCACGTCACTTTATGATATATCGAAATTGAAGTGAATTTAGTCTTGGCCCGAAATTAATGAAGAATTTTATTTTTCCTTTCAATCCACTCAAAATCACTGTTTTTCTTTTTTATTTCAATCAAATGTCCATCTTTGATCGTTTTTTCTTCTATCAATAAAAACGATAAGATTGTCTTTTCTTTTCCACCGAATTTCAATTCCAACAAAACACTTTCGATATCCTAAAGAAGAAAAAAAACGATATTTCTCTCTCGAAACTATCACTAAAAAATTGAAAAAAAAAAGAATTAAAATTTAAAAAATGTTCGACCAATTAAAAATTCTTTAACACGCACAAATGCTTGAGTTGAGGAATATCCGTCCGCTCGTGACGACGGCACAGCACAGAATGTATTTTGCAAAGCACACACGCTGAACCGATTCCGAAAAAAAACAGTCGGTCTTTTGATGAGTACGAACAACCGCGAATCGCACACTAAACCGAATCATTTAATAGCGAAAATATGCATATAACGAACGGCAAACACAACACCGGTCGGTCGGTCGGTCGGCCGTCTCTCTCTCTCTCTCTCTCTCTCTCTCTCTCTCTCTCTCTCTGTGCTCTCTCGTTGGCTCTCTGTGTGTCATATGTGCTCTGGCGAAAAGAATCATCGTTCGCTGCTTCGGCTTCTTCGCTCCTCGAAAATGATGTCGTCATCGCGTTCTCCGTACATATATCATGTTACGTTTTTCTTCTTCTCTTACTCCTTGTCTGTGTTTTTTTTTGTCTTTCTGTCGTTCTGAACGATGCTCTTCAGTTGTGTGCCTCTGTCTGTATGTATTCAACGATTGTACGTTGTCACACACAGCATATAAACATCAACAATATTGTTATCCACGGCAAGGCTTCCAAATGCGCTTTACACTCACATAACGCACACCAGCAGACACATTGAACCATAACATCGTCTGATACCCGGCATTTTGGTGTATTCGCACGCGGTCGCATATGAACAATTATTGTAATCCGCGTGTTTAAATTTCGTAGACATACAACCTGTAGTGTGTCTGCTTTTAGCACTCACACATTCATACACACCGGGTTCTCTGTAATCGTAGCAAGAGACAGATACGAAATGTGCTTTGAACCTATTTTCCGCATGTGCACTCATTCCGGACAGGTCAATCGAAGCTTATGAAGCAATTGAATTTATCAATATTTCAACCGGCCAGAACGACATCGATCTGGGCTATTGAACTATGTTCCATTTTGAGGTTTTTTTTTATGCTCGTATTTGCATTTTAAACGTTGAATTTTTTTTAATATGAATTTCGTTGTTTGTGTTTTTTTTTTTCTCGACTATTGGCATTCACAGTGCTAAACTAACATAACACAGCGTGAATCTCACACTTCGATTTTTGAATATTTTTTATGGCAAATATTTTGTAAATTGATGAAAAAATGAATGCGCTTAATTTAAGAATTTTACATTTTCTATTTAAATTTGTTAAAATTTGTTTCATTAAACAACGAGCTTCCAAATGTCATTCTCCACTTTGGTTTGAAACCTCTTTCGCTTACCACGTGGTCGAAACCAAGAGATTGTTTGTTTATATATTTTGCAAATGTTTTTCCAATTGCCAAAATATAATTCAATTTGTAGAGAAATGAAATATAGCATATTTAAGCTCCGCCTCTCTCTCAAAATGCGCATGTCTGACCCCCAAGTTATAAACGTTCATTGCATTACTTGTTGATATCACATGTGTTCCTGTCAAGGTGACGAAAATATTAGTTTCGGAAGAAAAACATGAATCGTTTTTCGAACCATTTTTGAAATTCCAAGCTTTTTTAATAATCAAATTGAATGATTTTGAAAAAATTTTAGAAATTGGTATTGAAAAATGTTTGCTGATAGTGCAAATACCGCTGTTTGATAAGAAATGATTAGAAGCAGTGCACTTTTCAAGAAGCTTTATACCTTATTTCATGGTGAATTGCAAGATATCTTTTCGTAAAGAGATTGTGGAACTTCGGAAAGCGTTTCTTTCTATTTAATGTATTTGTTTTTTTTTTGTAAACGAATTTAATACTTTTTCATCAACCATCAACATTTTTTTTAGCTTAAAAACCTATTTTGTATCATTGTTTGTTTTTTTTGTGTCATTGTTACTCTCTTCAACATAAATTCATTATGATGAAATCAAAATTACCGCTTGACATTGACGATGCCATCTATTGGACGTAATTGCACATTTTTGGTATTCAAACAAGTTTGAATCGTCAACTAACTGTTGATGGAAACAATTGCTTCCGAAATGTAAATACATATACATATTAACATACGGCTATGTACAATTGTACATGTACAACTGGCACGGCTATTATTATCAAGAGCGATAACACCGTAAAGAGGACAAAAAATTGAAACCTGATTATGAAATTTGGTACGAACAATTCAGATCTCTATTGAGTGTTTCGGGATTTAGATGTGAAACAAGTTGGTTTTTAATTTTTGCTGTGCACTGTGGTAAACTCACTTTTCGTACCGATTATTTAAATTCGATTCTTATAAGTATTGAAATATATCGTTCAAAAATTGGCTTAAAGTGCTATTTTTCTCGTGAGGATCTGAATTTTTGTGTTATTCAATTGCTTTTGTTTGCGTCCATTTGATTGGAAAAGTATTGAAAAGTGAGAACCAAAAGTATTTTTTTTAATTAGTATATTTTAGTAAATTTTTCCACATTTCCAGTTTCAAAACCATATCAAGTTTTTACGTAATGGATTAATACAGTTTTTGAAGTGTGTTAATAAGATTAAAGTAAACAGTTTAGAACTAAAGCATCGTTATCACCAATTTTTGTTGAATCTGAAACCGAAATTCCGACCGATTTTGTTATATTTTATGTGTTGAAAAAGCAAAAGACAAAAAAAAAACAATTTCAATGTAGCCTGTTTTTGCGTTTGAGTTAATCCCAAATGTGGTTTTGTACCAGTGCCGTAACTAGAAAAAAATCTTTGGTGGTGCGCTGAAAATTTTCAAAGGTGCTGGAAAACGATAACGAACAACAACAAAAATAACAATACATTTTGCGTTTTTCTGAGAACCAATTATGATTCGTTTTATTCAAGATCAAATATAATATTTATTTAATGTTACAGTAACGTAATTGCTGATTTGATTAGGAAATATAATAGTATTGTAGATATTCAATAATGTTTACATAAATCGAAAAAGTATCAAAAACAAAAATAAGACCTGATTCGTTGCACTTTAAAATAAACTTAAACGTCTGTTTTTTTCATTGAATTTTCGCATAATAGAATTGTCATCCAATGTTTTGAGTTTCTTTTTTTCAAATGCCAAGAATGTGAGATTGCAGAGGCGCTTATCCGTCATCGCCATCCGACGCACCGTGTCTATTCTTGATAATGCTGAAAATGAGCACTCACTTACTGCCGTGCTACTTGCAAACGTTTCAGCTGCCTCCAGTAGTTGATACGTATCATTCATAGCTTCTCTAACTGGAAATAGCTTCTCTAACTTGGACATTCCTTGCTTGTTTTTTTCTTTCGATAAAAATTGTTTCACCACGGATAATTCGGCTTCTGAGGGCAATGTCAAATTAATTTCGCTCAACGGCTTGAGCGCATTTCGATCAAAATCATCGTCACCTATGTTGTTTACTTCATCGATAGCAGTCAAAATATCGGTGTTCTCATCGAAGCGACGAGCCATTTCACTTGAAACGCGATCGATTACATTGAAATACTGCGATTTCAGCAACAATGTTTCTTTTTCGACGTTGTTTTGCGCATCTACTTCAATGTGACGCTCCCCAAGCGTCTCCAATACGATAGAGTTATTCAATCGGGTGCTACGCTGACGAATTCTCTGTGGTCTCGGCTCGAAATCTTCAAAATTGCTCATTACTTTTTCAGCGATTTGCAGAAAACGGTTGAACGCTTCATCCGTTCTTTGATCCAGCACGGTTTTGTGAACGGATTCAATTATCGGCTTCGCTTGAATAAATCCTATTTCACGGCTTTGAAGCATTTTGTTGGCTGGTTCTATCAAACTGAGTAAATGACATAAAAAATGCAGCATGAACAAAAACTTCTTTTCCATAATTGCACTTGACAGGCCTGAAGCTAATGCAATGTCGTCGGCATCAAAGTTCTTTCCATTGCCATTTTTTATCGTGTCCAATGCAGCAAGCAAATCATCGTAATTTTGGGCGATTGTTTCAATTGCTTTTAAATGGCCGGACCATCGTGTTTCAATGAGTCTGGGAATGTTCGTTCCGTCGTATTTTCTTCGAACCTTGAAACGATTGAAAAATTTATGCAGAAGCCTAACTTGATCGAAAAATAACCGGCATGAGTCTATTTCCGACACTACAGCTATTACGACAAGGTGCAAACGGTGATTAAAACAATGTATATAGGGGATTTTTCGTTTGAAGTATTCTTGTAGCAATGTTTGCACACCACCATGTTCTCCGCTCATGACGAACGCACCGTCATAGCACAGGCAGATTATTTTAGCAACAATAATGTCATATTCTGTGATTTGGTCGATGATCAATTGTGTTATGCCTTTTGCTGTGATGTCGTCAGCTTTTACAAAACACAGAAGTGATTCAACTGGCTTTCCATTCTTGATATAACGAAACGCAATTGATATGATTTCTCGACCGTTTTTGTCTTTGGTTCCGTCGGCCATCAAAGTGCAATGGGTAGAATCATTTATATCGGCAACAATTTTCTCACGCAACAGATCGGCAATGATTTGAATGATTTCATTTTGGATGAGAGGAGACGTATACGTTGCGTTTGCTGGCATTTGCTCTTGGCAGTGACGCAAATGTTCATCGTTTTCCAAATTGTACTCGAATAAATTATTAAATAAGCCACCTTCTTTATCTTCTGCACTGTCCCAGTTCCCGCGCAAGGGCAACTCGTTTTGCGCCAAGAATAAAATCGTTGAGATGATCTTTTTAAAATAATAACGTCGCTTTTCTAAAACGGTTTCATTCAAAAGAGTTGACACTTCTTGGTTTGAACTTGACCTACACAATTTCTCTTTCCATGAAAGCATGCTGCTTATATGAGATGGAGTTGATTCATGCTTTTTAAATCCTTTGCCTGTACTTAAAGCCGCTTGCCATTTGTCATAGCCAGTCGTTGTGAAGACATCACTCACGTTGCCCAGTCCAAATTGACGGCATGCGTAGCAAAACGCCGCATCTTTTTCTTTGGAATATTCCAACCACTCGAAGTTTGTGAGCCATTTGCTTTGGAACGACCGTCCATCTTCCTGCTTTTTGAATTTGTAATTATTGAAAACTTGAATCTTCTTGTCTTCTCCTTTCTGTGAGATATCGTTCGGCTCATGAATAGTTTCAGTTCGTTCGGATGTGGTTCCAGATCCACTTGCAATTTCTTCTGAAACAATCACGCTTGGAACAATTTCACTTGAATCAACTCGTTCTGCAGTAGTTGAACTTGCTTCTTTCGCTCGGCTTTTTTTGTTCCAAAAACTTTCCAATGTAGCCTAAAAATATTTGTTAATAATCTAAGATAATATTTGCTTTTCAAGCGATAATGGTAACATCTATCTCTGGATTTCGTTTCGGTTCAACACCTTTTCCACTTTTATTCGATGTTTTTTTTTGTGGCAAAGACATTTTAAATGTAAAAGTCAGTATCGAAACTTTGCTATTGATTTTGCAAGAAAACAACCGACTAATCGATGAGCTGATTACGAACTGACACAAATTCAATTTCTTTTCATGCATCGTACTTCTTCGTTCAATTGTTTACATTTGATATTAAACCAAACAATTCTATATTTTTGTCGGTGATATTAATAAAATATGCTTATTATCAAATCAAGTGGTGACGACGCTGATCTGCGCTGATCTTGCAAATTTTGTTTTGACTTTCGTATGTTTTGTGAATTGAACTGTGTATGCAGTAATCAAATTGGGATTAATATCGAGTTTGAAATGCCTAATTAGCAAAAACAATAAATACAAGTAAACGCAGTTCATATAACCAAGTTTTCATATGAATCCAAACAGAACCGATAGCCGATGTATAGAAGAATGCTTTGATTTAAAACACTGAAGCAAAATACTGAAATGATGATTCATTTATTTGCCGATTTTGTCTCAACTTTTTTGTGTGTAGGCAGAAAAAAGTATCAAACATTATCGGAAATTTTTCAAGAAAGTGCTGAACAAATGCTCAAAAAAATTTTGGGGGTGCTCGACAAGATTTTGGGGGTGCTGAGCACCCCCAAGCATCCGTCTGATTACGGGCCTGTTTTGTACGAATACTTGAGTTTAATCATTTATTTATTTGCAAGTTTTAACGTCTACTTAAATAAGCCGACGGTTTTAACAGTTCAGTTTCAGAATAATTGTGATTTTTTTTAATCATTCGATCTTCTTCCAAACTGTCGAACCATTTTTTTGTATTTTGTAATAAAAATAATAACTTTACTTTCACATTCCATTTCATCCATTATTTTTTCATCAATAGATTGGCGATTCAAAGACACATTTTTGCACCGAACATCGCAAGGAAAAGAATTGTTTAAATATTGTTCAACATGAACATGTTACTTGTGATCACATTGTTTATTGCTGCTTTCACTTTACAAGAAGTAGAAGGAAATCCGACCATTTCTACGGGTAATTCACTATTTTCGTATTCTAATTTACATTTCAGAACTATTTGGCACAATTTGGGAAAAATATATTCAATTGAGGCAGAATACATTTGGCAAGATTTTCGCAAAAAACTTGTTCCCCCACAAAAATATGGTGCTCGAAGAATATTTCGAAAAAAAAAATTCCGAAAGAAGACTTTCTTAAGAAATCTTACATTTTATACCAACTGACTTCTTCTTCATCTTTCATACCTTGTGGGAATCGTGTGACTGGTTTGTTTGTTGGATTGGACGACTGGAGCGTTACAAATTTGGCGATGTGTTTGGAGGTTGTTTAACATTTTACGAAAAGTTAGTTATTCCTCCTTTTACTAAAAGTTAGCTAACCATTCTTGGGCTCTGAAGTTCCAATTTCATCGGAGGCCGAAAACTCATGCTATTTCGCTCACACTTACGTGCAGTTACCCGTATACACATCAACGAAGCAGTCTGCTTCAATGTTGAAAAGTAGTGCGTAATAAAAAAAAACAATAACGTACATGTTTCGGCAACGTTGCTAACGTTGCTCTAGAAGAGATTATGAATGAACGTTGAACGTACTAATGAGAAATAAAGTTTTTCAATTACTGTTTGAATTGTTATCACCAAATAGTTATCATATGAACATACAATTACCAGATTATGTTGCAAATATTTCTTTTATGAAATGTATGTATTCGTATGTTACACACTCAATACGAATCAAACTTGACGAAATTCAATTGATTACAAACTAACTGATTGTTGATGTCGCTGTTATTGTAATGGTCATAATAATGTGATTTCACGTATAATTGTTGCTTTGCATTTTGCTGTAAAAACAAATTTTTCTTTTCTATACAGAAAGAAAGTTAGCTGAAGAAGTTATTGTGGAATCAAGTTTAACTGTTAATCCACAACCTCCAATCGAGTCCCGCAATATTCGCGATTTGCTCTATTACCTTGTATCAGACTCGCCATTGGTCAGGTAAATCCTTCAATTTATTTTCGACAAAATTTTATTTCACAGATGAACCTAAATAAAGAATGACTACCAGCTTTGCCCTATTTGAACTTTTCATGATATTTGTACGTGAAATTTATAAGTCCATCTATTGAAAAAACCCAAAATCAATGAAAGTTCAAAGTTTTTCATAGATTATCTATGGTATTTACATGTGACACATACAGCGCCATCTATTGAAAAAAGTCACAATCGTGTCAAGTTGAAATAAGGCAAAATAACCCAGAAAATGCTTGTCATTCTTTCAGAGCTAAGCGTCAATTTGGTGGACCTGGATTTGGTGGACCTGGATTCCAACAACCGAACTACGGCAGCTCTCAATCAACCGCTCAATCAAATTCGCATAGTCAAGGTTTTGGACCCGCTGGTTTTGGGAATGCTAACGCTTTAGCTGGTGCACAAGGTGAGGTCTATTCACCAATAGTTAAGTTAGGAAAGGAATTTCACCCAAAAAATATCGTTTACAATTCATCTTAATTTTTGCAGCCTTTCAAACCCATGGTCCTAGTGGTTCCTTCGGAGCAACATCATCTAATGCACACACAGATACGTCGAACTCATCACCATTCGGTGGATTTTCAGTAAATTCGATTGCTAATGAATATTTTGTCATGTTGTTCATCATTTTTAAATATTCCTTGATCATTAGGGAAGCAACACGAATTCGGGTGGGCAGACGTATAATTTGCCGAATGGGCAAACGTTGAACATCGCTTACAACAACGGATTCAGTAATACTAATGGAAATCCAGCACGCAGCCAAGGAAGCTCAGTGTCTTTCAGTGGTTGAAAGAAAAAACGATTGATTAAACTACCAAAATACTCAAATTGAAATTTGTAACAAAAAAGAGGCTAGCCGAACAAATAAATTTTCTTTTAGTGAACAATTTGATAATTTTTTTTAGAAATTACGACGGTATGTGTGCATCATAATCATATCTCTTTAAAATTCGGCGAATTGAAAACATTATGTATTAGCAACCATACGTTTATGTGCGTTAACTCTAATCAACCCCGTGTTACATATATGTAACGCTTTTTGACAAGTAACAAACCTTGGTACAAAAAACTTAACGAGTGATAATATCATTATGCTATAGCGTGTTTATGATTCTTAAAGGATGTCACTATTCAGTGATCCTGGAGGATCTAAAGTTGTTGGAATTTTTTTTTAAGTTACAAAACTTCAAAATTTTAATTTGTTGAAAAAAGTGAGTTTTTTTAAATTTTTTTCGTCGATTTTGCACTGAAAATCACAAAATTAAAAATGAATTCCGGGAAAACTAGTGGACAATTGAAAAAAAACTGAGTATGCAGGTCTTATTTTTTCCATTTAAATAAGATATTTTAGCAATATTTTGAAAATCGGTGAAAAAAAATAATTGTGGGTCAATTCGAGTTAAGCATGTAAGACACAATGATATCGCTATTCTAAGCAGAAACGATAACATCGAACAGTAAAACAAAAAATTGAAACCAAGTTCGAATTATGAATTTGGGAACGAACAATTCAGTTCTGTATTGAGTGTTTCAGGATTTGGATGTGTGAATCAAGTATGTGTTTGGTTTGTTTTTAAATTTTTTGCTGTGTACAGTCGTAGCTCACTTTCCCTACCGATTATTAAAATTTGTTATCGTTCAAAAATTTGGAATCGTTCAAAAAACGGAATGAATGGGTCTCACAATGAACACAATCACACTTTTCAGGCTGACTCTGATTTTTTGCTCCTGTGTGTGCTTAGCGTGATGTTTCTTCGACGATTGAATCAGTCAGTAAAAAACAGGAATATGAAAACATTTTGAAGCGAATAAATTTAATCATTAAATTTTAATGTAATAATGGTTGATTTTCGAAATTGATTTTCGGTATTTTTCTAATTTTGATGAAAACCATATGACCGTGTTCTACCACCTGCATGTGCTTTTCGTACACGACTTTCATCCGTACGATCTAGAATTTAAATTAAACATTCGTATTCAATTAGAAAAAAGTATTGTACTCTCAAATATCGAATCACTGACCGCGAACGATGAGTTCAGTGGTGAACATTGCATTCTGGGTTATTAACTCGTGTATTATACAATCATAAATGCCAGCATCACTTTTCTGTGTGTTGCAGATAATCTGAAATGAATACATTCAGTTCAATGAATTGAATTTAGTTCAATCGAAATAGTTCAAAAACAAATATTTGAATAATTTTAAAAGTAAGAATGTCAATCGTACCAAATCACGTCCAAAAAGTCTATGATTTGTGGACAATTGTCGTCCATCTGAACGTATCCAGTATATAGGTTTGTTCTTGACTGGAATTTCACATGTCATCTTGGTAGTAGCACCTTCAATCACACTGTATTGCTTTGAAGGATGTCTTATGGGACGATTGTCTTGAATTGGTGAATCGTTTACTGTATTTGTGTCGTCATCGCCTTGATTTGAAAAACAGAACAAAAATTTAAATATTCATTGCTATAGAATCAACATCTATTTTAATCTCAACCTATCCTATGCTAGCGATGTAAATAGTAGCTTAGCAAATAATTTCACTCCAAATCAATATCAACTGAACACTTACCAAAATTGTCACGTCTGGGCTCAACACGAACGGTGATAGTTTTTCGATCTTCACCAGCTGCGTTTTTAGCAAGGCAAATGTATGTTCCTTCATCGCTGCGGTAGGCCTTGTATGTGCGGATTAAACTTTGATATGAGGGTTTATGTTCGTTATGAAGTGGTGAATATCCCTTGGATTTTGTTCGCCTCTGCAATGGATTCGTATCCCTTTTGACTCTATCAGGTCGTTCCCATTGTACATTCGGCAAGGGATATCCTTCTGCGAAACATTCCAAATAGAATTCATCGCCTTCGGTTACAGTCAACACTTGTGTATCGGGCAAAATATGACTAATTGGTGGTTGTAGAACGCGAATCACTGTCGTTTGTGTTACTCCTCCGACTTTGTTTGATGCACGACATTCATACTGTCCCGCATCTTCGACGATTATGCTTGAAATGGGATAATCAATTGAAATTAAATCGGGTCCATCATATGTTTCTTTAACGCGCTGTGAAAGTGGTTTTCCATCACGACGAGCCCACATCACAGTTGGAGCTGGGAATCCGGCAAGCACACGACAGGTCAAAATGACCGATCCATCAAATCGAACGGATTGTGGCTGAAGCGGTTGAATTTCAATAGATGGTAGCACATATTCTGTGGAAATGCCGTGAAATCAATTCAAATTTTGCTTCAATTCAACTAAGTTTGAAATTTTTTACTTCGCTTTGGTGGGACTTCACAATGGTCACCTTCAGTGTTGTCACGGCAATTCTAAACAAATTAAAACCATTATTTTATCTTCGATCCTATACACTATCCGCATGACTTACATGACAAACGCCAGTTTTAGCATCGCACTCAACTGAATGTCCGTTACAATCGCATGGTTCGCACAACCCTAAGTAATAACCATTTTCGCTTCGTCTGTAACCTGAAGCGCATTCTTCACAACTGGTTCCCTGAAAACCTTGTGGACATGTACATTGTTCAACTTCCGAGGCACGGGCTGGGTTACCAGTGTAGTGTGAACTGGTCGTATCCAAAATGACTGAAGACAAAGCGGCTTCATCAGTTGTGGTCGTGTATGTTGCTTTGATGAAAATATCCGATACATCGGCCAAAGTCATGAGCAAATGTTCACGATTGATGCTAACTCCATCGATACGTTGCCAATTCACTTCCAAAAGTGGTACAATGTACGGTTGGGAAATGCTTGGAGCGACTTCATCATGACGATAATGCAAAATGGTGATTTCATTCGAACTGCGAATGACCACATCGGGTGCGTTGTTTCGTGACATAATACCACCAGGCATTGGCACATATCGAATGGTGTAGTTGAGATTTCCACCATACGACGTGATTTTGTTACCGGCAAAACGTGATGGCAAACGCCAGAAATAAACATCTGGATCACCAGCCAAATTTTGAATCAAAACTTCATTGTTGTATGTGCTAACCTCAAGATCACTTTCTTGTGGACTTTCGAAATCGGTGATCAATGCGAATTCATGGCGGTTCGGGGCGAATGTAGCAATAGTCGAGTCTCTGTACAATGAGCTGCTGGTACATGTTTGGCTCACACCATTACAGAAACACTGAATGCATCCGGTGTTGAATCTTGGACTTAAGAAGAATGAATGGCTTGAGCATTGATCGCAAAGGGCGCCGGATGCATGTTCTTTGCATTCGCAACGACCGTCTGGATGCTGACGAAGTGTTCCGCTTGGGTCACAGTGGGAAACTGGTAGTGGTTGGGTTGTTGTAGTCGTTGTTCTAGTCGTAGTTGTAGTTGTCTGCTCTGGCGTTTTTGTTGACGTGGTAGATTTTGCCGTCGTTGTGGTTGGCTTAGGTGGTGATTTTGTCGTAGTTTTCCTTGTGGTTGGCTTAGGTGGTGATTTTGTCGTAGTTTTCTTTGTGATTGGCTTAGGTGGTGATTTTGTCGTAGTTTTCCTTGTGGTTGGCTTGGGTGTTGGTTTTGTTGTTGGCGGCTTCATTGTAGTAGTTGTAGTCGCAGTAGTCGTTGTCAAAGTTGAAGACGAAGTTGGAGCCAAAGTTGAAGTGGAAGATATTGTCATCGTTGTTGTATTTATTCTTGGTTCTATGGTGGTTAGTGTAGAATTGGTGGTTCCTATGAATGTTAGGCTAGTGTTTAGAACTAGATTCAGAAATTGAATTGAAATCATTAACTGTACCTGTTGTTGTTTCCCCGATTTTCGCGTCTGTAACGACAGTTTCTGGTGTTGTCATTGTCGTAGTAGTACTTGCTGTTGTTTCTTCTGTAGTCAAAATCGTGGTCGATGGCTCTTCTGGGGTTGTGGGCTTTACTGTTGACATCAAAGTAAAAAAAAACTAAGACAATTTCTTAAGAAAACTACCAAATAATTAAAGAAAATATATTTGATTATCGTTCACATCCCAAGTAATTTTTCTGTGTAAATTACCAAGTATATTACAACAAACCCGTATCAAAGAATACATTAGTACTTCCGAACAAAAACGTTCTCATCTTACTAACTTCTCCTCTTCTTTGAATTTCATATCTACTCAAGTTTGAACACCAAAAACGATGTACTCACTACAAAATTCTGGGTTTTCATCTTCATTTTCGTCACAATGAGAAATTCCATCACATTTCAACACATTGTAAATGCACCTTCCATTGTTACACTTGAATGTATCCACATCGTCACACGCTGAAAATATTAATCAATTTAATGTTCATTTCATTTTTTACCACATTCTGTGCACACATTATTGACGGAGAACTGTCGAAGTTTACTAACTGTTTTAGGTAGTTTCAAGTATTTAAAATGCTCAGATGTATTTGGCGTAAAATGAAACAATTTCATCAAAACGTGTACGCTAAAAAACGGTATCTACCCATACTAGTATCCAATACTCACAACAATCCGCTTCATCATGACCAAAGGGGCACACATCCAGGTCTTTTGCACCGTTACTAAAAATTTTACAATAGAATCAATTTCGAATAAACATATGGATTGAATAAATATTACCATTTGTATAAATCATCTATGCATTTGCGTTCACCATTACGCTGAATACATGAGAATTGATCGTCACTACACTCTGAAATATCAGAAAACAACACATAGTTTCAAAATTTCAAAGAAAAATATTTTACGATGCCAAAAAATCTGCGAAATTATTAGACAGTTTACCGGCTGAAGCCTGTGTGAATTGAAAGATGAGGAGCAAAACGGTAACCCATGAATTCAAATGAGCGATATTCTCACGGAAATGTTTCATAGTTTTAGAAGGCCGTTTTTATAGAACACGATAGCTCGTTTATAACTACACAATGCACACATTCATTCAAATTGACTATATATAAGTGTTCGTTTTTCAATTATCTCCTCGAAAAAAGAATTGGATTGTTTCCAATTGGAATTATTTTTTAAAAAAATGGAAATTTTGTCATTACTTGCTAAATTAGCCCAACACAATGTTCTGTTCTTGAAATTCTTTCGGCATTTCCAGAGGTCGCATATTTGCTGCTGAGAAGGCCTTATAATAATTGATAAGCAACGTGGGTGCCAGCTAGAAATGACAATTTTGCACCGTAAGTGCGTTAAAATAGCGATTCAGGCGCCTGAGTTAGGAAATTTAGCTCAGCTCAGGCCTTCTTAGCAGCAAATATGCAGCCTCTAGGCATTTCTGTTGCGTTAACTCAATTGAATCACTGTTTCATTATTAATTTTTAAATTGTTTGTAAGATTTTCGATATAAATATCAAAAAAAAAACAAATTGTGTTTTTTTTCACCAAAAATGGGAAAATGACTTTCCATATGATATGGTCAATTGGTCATATGAATGGGCAAGCGGAATAATGAAACGTAATTCTGTTTTTAGATGAAGTGCCTCTGTGAAAAATTTTCAGTAAAAGTGCCCCACAAAAATATTGTCTGAATAAACGACACGTGAATTTGTTTTCATGCAAAAAAATTCATGTACCACTTTTACTGAAAACAAATTTACGAGGCGATTCAAATTGAACATTTTTCGTGGGGCACTCTTTCATACAATATTTTTCGGTGACGTCACTCGTATTTATCACATAGTGCAAATTGAGTGATAAGGAGCTCGAATTTCGATGTGGCGATAACACCAATGGATTGGGCACAAAAAATACTGTATTAGAATCGAAAAAAAAAATTTATCATTTTTTTTCGATTTTTGCGTGTGTTGGACCGTCTACATGGGAAGTTTGTATGAAAACCTCGGAGCGCCGCTGCTATTGCATTGGCTTCTATGGCCAAATGTACACATGGAAATATCTCGAAAACGGCTGGCTAAATCGAAAAAATGGACCATGGTGTCACTCCCTAAAGGGAGTGTTAACACCCAGCTGGTTTGATAGCCAAGAATACAAATCCGGTGGAATTTGGGCTGATCCATAGATTCTCAGGATTCGACCTGATTCTAACACTTCAATTTCTTTCCGTCGTGGTGAAATTCCATACAAAACAAAGGTAAAATGACTTTACAGATACACATAAAAGAGGAAGCACTGGAATCTGGCCAAATCCAGAGAATCCATGGATCAGCTGAAATTTCACCGGATTTGTATTCTAGGCCATCAAACCGCTCGCTTCGTTCCTCTTGAAAATTTACGCGCAATAAATGTTGCACACATAAACAGGCATATGCACGTCTACAAGCGCGTCTTACGAGCGATTATGAATGAACGTATTGAGAAGAAGTGTCGCCAATGTGTTAATATTGTATACAAATATAGCACACTCAATATTGTAAGGCACTCACTCAACACTACGATCATCCATAATCGCTTGTAAAGCGAAACATGTTCAATCGTGTTCGTGTTTGTGTGCAGCAACGAAGCGAGCGGCTCTGTTGTTCGTAATACAACAGCTTGTAATACGAGCAAAAATTGCACATAAGTGTGAGCGAAACAGCATAAGTTTTCGGCGCTCGATTGTCTTCCATATAGGCCAATGCAATTGAATATAATATTATTAAATATTTACGCATGGAAATATCTCGAAAACGGCTGGGTAAATCGGCAAAATGGACCGTGATGTCACTCCCAAAGGGAGTGTAAACACCCGGCTGGTTTGATGGCCTAGAATACAAATCCGGTGAAATTTCAGCTGATCCATGGATTCTCAGGATTTGACCAGGTTCCAGTGCTTCCTTTTTTATGTGCATCTGTAAAGTCATATTCCCTATGTTTTGTATGGAATTTTACCACAACGCAAAGAAATTGAAGTGTTAGAATCAGGTCGAATCCTGAGAATCTATGGATCAGCCCAAATTCGACCGGATTTGTATTCTAGGCTATCAAACCAGCTGGGTGTTAACACTCCCTTTAGGGAGTGACACCATGGTCCATTTTTTCGATTTAGCCAGCCGTTTTCGAGATATTTCCATGTGTACATTTGGCCGTAGAAGCCAATGCAATAGCAGCGGCGCTCCGAGGTTTTCATACAAACTTCCCATGTAGACGGTCCAACACACGCAAAAATCGAAAAAAAATGATAAATTTTTTTTTTCGATTCTAATACAGTATTTTTTGTGCCCAATCCATTGGTGTTATCACCACATCGAAATTCGAGCTCCTTATCACTCAATTTGCACTATGTGATAAATACGAGTGACGTCACCGAAAAATATTGTATGAAAGAGTGCCCCACGAAAAATGTTCAATTTGAATCGCCTCGTAAATTTGTTTTCAGTAAAAGTGGTACATGAATTTTTTTGCATGAAAACAAATTCACGTGTCGTTTATTCAGACAATATATTTGTGGGGCACTTTTACTGAAAAATTTTCTCAGAGGCACTTCATCTAGAAACAGAATTACGTTTCATTATTCCGCTTGCCCATTCATATCTGTATTACTTTTAGCTTAAACATTATTGTATGTCCTCGGAATTCACTTTCATATCCATTTATGCACTTTTTGAAACAAAATTTATAAGAACAATTTGAAAACACGACTGTATGAAACCAGCACTTGCAGATTAATGACAAACTTGTGCCCATTTTATTGGATCAAGTGCCATTTTTCATATCATTTTAACGGATAAATTTCCAAAAATAGACTTCTCAAGATTTTGCATCCACTCAACTGACATCATTCATAATTCCATACGTTATCAAAAACACTGACCACGAATAATACGAAGCGGCCCACGAGTAAACTCGGTTATCACTTATTAATTCATAGAAAACATCACACATGCGTTTTTATTACACAAAAATCCAAGAAAAAAAGATCACGCTGCCGGCAAACTTGAACACGTACAATCGATATCAACGTTTCCTTTTTTGTTTGTGTTCTGACCATATCAGAAAAAGTGAAATAAAAGGTTCTCTTGAGCTGCAGTTTGGCGCTTAACTGACTGTTCGACGACGCCATCTATTGAACGTAATTTCAATTGAAAAAAAGCTCTTTCGTAAAATCGTAAAAAAGAGACTGACGTGTCATCGTTCTCAGAATGGAAAGGAATATAACGGGAAAATTCGCTTTTAATCCCAACACAAGGACATTATGCAATTGAAATGATTTCGAATTTTGTTTGAAGGCACGACATCATTCATGTCACGTTGTTAACCAAAAATTTTTTCTATGAGTCTAGATGTTTGTTTGATTGGCATTTTTTCGATGTAATTTTACTTAAACCACCTCTATTTATAACCATTTTCACCAGTTTGATATCGATTTCAAACAATTCGTTGCGCCATGAAATTGTTTCCCAGTCAAGGTAATAGCTCATCGGAAAGTGTACTCAAAATAATTGATTTCAGCGATTAGGTGAGTAACAAACATAACCGCTTGATTACAAAATCAATAAGGAGACGGAAAAGTAGATTGAATTCAAGTTCAAAAATAAATTATCATGGGAAAGCATGCTTTAAAATTACACAGTTATTTAAAACGATTTAAAATCGGTGCTCGTTTTTTTTATAGAAGGATTAGAATTGGAATCAATTCAAAATGAATTGGTTGTTTATGGTTGAAATGAGGTCTTTTATGAAAATAATTAGTTTCTTATGACTTTGATCCTAATATTCCCAATTCACGTATATGCTGCAACCGGTGAATTGGTTCCCATCGTTCCACTCTTCATTCCTGGAATTAATCAAGCCACACCAATTGGATACATACTCCATTACATATTTCATATCTTTCTCATCGGATTTGTTCCGCTTGGATTTGCCGGCTTCGATTATTTAGTCGCAATAATAATTACAAGTTCGTTGATTTTTTCCAAATTAATTTCGATCGATTTGAAACAAATGAATACGGATTTGAGTGACGAAAACACAAAAATGATCAACGTCGTCAGTCGATTCAGAAACGCTCTTTTGATGCACGATGAAATGGGAGAGTACATGGAACGCACTGAGAGAGTTACATTCGTCATGTTTTTCTTCCATGTTGGAAGTGCGAGTTGCGGTTCAATAATTTGGCTCTATGTCATCTTGGTGGTAATTTTCATTTTTTCATGAGAAGAAGAACATAACATGCAACTTTCAAGTGATTCGATTTTTTTTTGATGAACTTTAGATACATTATTTACCTGCTTTTGGCCTTGAAATTGCAATGCTATTTCAAATTTTCATTGCTTGTTTACTCGGTCATTTTGTCGAGATATCGGTGAGTATTCATTTTGTTAATATCTTTCATTGGTCCTATTTAATTATTAGTAATTTGTTGATTTGGTGATTCAATAACTAAAACGTATGTCGTAAGTAATGTTATTTCATTATTATTTGGCTTTTCAATCGATTTAGTTAAGCATGATCAAATCTACTCTGAAGTTAACCAATTGAATTGGAATGAATTACCCATAAAGTATCAACATTTCTACAAATTCTTCATTCAACGCTGTCAGAATCCAGCTTTGCTAACGATTGGAGGAATTTGGCCGCTCAATTTGAACACTTGCATCAAAGTATGATTGAACATCATTCGAGATACATTCACATTTTGCTAAGCATTTTCTTTTTTTTTTCTTATAGATAGTCTCCAAGATTTATTCGACAACCATGTTCTTTTACCAAAGTATTCAATAAATGGGTCGAGCAAAGACTTTAAGACAAAACAACATATAAAAAATATAAACAATTGCTTTCCGGCTATTCATGAAAAATATTTTATTCTTCTATTTAAATATTGTGCTTATAAATGTGTTTGGTTAAAATGTATTCGTTAAATAAATGAATTGTAGTTCATTTATGGAGAAAATGATATTATAATCTATTTTCAGCACTTAATTTCAAACCGTAGAAAATCACCAACGGTGTGAAATGCCAACGTTTCCTCCATAATTTGGCCGTGAACCACCTCTACCGTAATCTCGGCCGTAGTTGACGTTGGCTTCGACCCTTGTTCGACCATCGTTGCTCTGCCACACTCGGCCAGCCTGAGCATTCACACTTGTTGTTCGACCTTGTTGTTTTATATCAACTCCTGCTTGACCGTTACTCGTCTGGCGTCTTGGACGAGAATGTTCATCGATGGCATCATACGCTTGACCTTCGTAATACGTCGGCTCGAATTGCAGTGCTGACTCTTCTTGGATGTCAATTGCAGCCGCTTGATTAACTGCGACGTTGCAAATTGCGATCAAAACCAAACAGATGAATACTTTCATTTTAAATTTTTCGCTTTATTTGATTTTGAACAAAAATCTCAATGATTCACTTGATCGAACTGAAGAATATTGAACGACTGATGTGGCTGATGCGATTCGGCTTGGCTTAAATACATGAAGTTATCGTTTGTACGATCGCGGGGGATTTTTATGAGAAAAACAGAAATGAAAATAAATTCACTTCGGTTTTTCTTCCAAAAATCCCCTTAACTTGGAAACAGCTTTGCGCATTTAAACCATGCAGAATCACAAGCATAAAGCTACAGTGCGTTTGTGAATTACCGTATGTGATATGAAATCTAAACAGAGAGACTCGAAGAAGAAATATACTCGATTCTACACAGACTCAAACAATTCATTGTATCATATGGTTAGCTGATATTGTAGCGCCGGTACTTTTTTTCAAATTCCGACGAAAACAAGTGTTCATTAGAATTTATTCACAAAACAGTGAATCCCCACAATTACTCTGTGCATCTTCTATGGTAGACAAATCAATAGCATCTGTTTTATCACACAGAGCAAAGCATATCAGCATTTGACGTGCCAACGGCATGTCTACGGTCTAGCCGTCTGTTATACAGCTGCTCATCGTTGAGTACACAAAGCTGTAGTCAATAACTACTTACATATGCAAGTGTGACGCATGCCAAACAGATCATATGAATGGCAGACGTATGATCAACATAGTATGATCAACATATTTGCCGCATACTTATTTAGATCGATGTATTTACATTCATTTGACTAATTCATCGAAGATTTGAGACGAATCTAATTTATTTGACGGGAATTCACATTTTCCAAGCAGATAATTGAGCTAAGGAAGGTGCATGGATAGATTAACACTATAAAAGCGAATCATTTTCACCGTTTAACCGCCATTCGCTTGAACGCAATCAAACCGATCAGTTGAAATCATTTCAGTATAGTGAATATTTTCTTAAATTCGTAAAAATGTTGGTAAAATCGTTCGTTTTATTTTGCTTTGTGTCATTGAGCTGTGCTCAATATCAATACGAAGCTGATAATCTCGAGTTCATACAAAACGAAGAGCCATTATACGAGCATTTGTCAATAATCAGACCACTTCGAGTGCGTCGCCAAACTCTTTATGGTGGTTTGACACCTGGAAATCCTGGAGCAAAGGCTACGATTGGCGCACAAGGTAATATTTTCAACAACAATGGCCATTCATTACATGCTAATGGAGAAATTAGCAAGAATTTCAAACCAACTGGTCCTACGTCAGTCGGAGGTGGAATCAACTATCAAGGACCAAAAGCTGGCGTCTCCACAAATGTGAACCATGTTCATCGCTTTGGTACGGACGTCGGTGTTTCAGGTAATGCCAACATTTGGAAAAGCCCAAACGGACGCACATCGGTTGATGCAAACGCTGGATACAATCGTCATTTCGGCGGCCCAGGCGGCACTGGAAGACCAAATTATAATGGCAACATCAATTTTGTACATCGATTTTAACAACGTATATTCAAAGTTTAGCTATTCAATGAAAGAAATCCATAGTAATATTACATTGTATTTGAAATTTTAATTTATTCAATAAAAAGCTATGAAAATATTTAAAAAAAAACACACTTTTTTCTTTCACAATCTCTATTTTTTCATTCAAATGAAACTAGTATAAAGTTCAGCAGATTGTTGTAAAATAATTTTAACCAACCAGTCAACGACACTGTTACTGATATGATTGATTCAATTATGATACAAGATCAGATATGCATGCGGGAAGAAATTTTCCAATTTGTCCCCTATCTGACATTTTAAAAAATCGGACAATTTCTATCAATGATGTTCTTTTTGGGGTCATTAATAATTTTGCGCCATATGAACATAGAAGCTTCTATAAAAGCATAATAAATTGGAACAGAAATCAGAATTCAATGCTTTACGTGGCCTGAATAACACCGAACATTGAATTTTTCAGTGTTTTTTTTTCAGTTGATGTGTCATGTTATTCGTTGGTATCAGGTGAATCAGCGACTTTTTAGGTTAAAGTACGTGAATGTAAATAAAAAATACATTGTAAATTTGCTTAACACCAGGAAAAATATTAAATTGTCGCGCAAAAAGGTATTACGATTTAAACGTTCGCGTAGAACGACAAAGTTAACGACTTGTTCGAACTTCGTTTCACACATTGAAAATATTCTAAAACTAATAAAATGTGTTATTAACACTCGTTCTTCCGTGTTGTTTTTCAATATTGATGCCTTTGCTGGCTCGCCTCTGTCGCGAATGTTCTTTGATGGCATTGTACACTTTCAGATTGAGTTACGATGATTTTCCAATTCTTCACTATTCAAATGGCCGAAATATTAAATCTCGTGATATTTTCGTGCACCGCATGAGAAATAAATGCTCGCAAACGAGTCAATACAACTTTATCAGCTCAAGTGACGTCACGACGGGGCTCGGTACTTTCAATGTTTGTATAACAGCGATAACATTGAGCATCGTGCTACTGTTTCAATTTCATTGATGCTGATTAAATTGCTGATTGCTTCGTTTTTTAAGATTTCCCACACTTATTCGAACCGTGATGAAGCAAAATTATTCTTGATTTGTCATAGTTTTTTTCGTTGTTGTTGATATAGAGCCAACAGCATTTTACATAGGAAGTTAGAAAAAACGTGTGCTTAAAAAAATTTCATTTAAAAATAAATGAAAGTTTTGTCTATTGTTATTTAAAAAATTACTTTCTGCAGAATTGAGAAACTACCAGCGATATAGAATGCCAATGTTGGCTCCATAGTTTAATTTTTTTAATTTCCAAAATCGTGATCATTGTGAGCATCGACTTCGTTCATGTTTCCTTTGTTGCTCTCCCATATTTGGCCAGCTTAAGCATGCACATTGCAGATTAGTAGTTGTTACGCATTGTATACAACAAACCATAGTTACACATCAACGCCTAATTGACCATTGTTAGCCTAGCGTTTTCGGCTAATCGAATTGCGACGATATGAATGATGGATAATTTCTACAACATATCACACTGCTTCAATACTCTTTCAAATTAGCAATTTATCAACTCAAAAGACGCATTTCTTTCAGTTTGCTCAATTTTTTGCGGGGGTTTTTCTAATTTTCTGTGCACCTCTTTAGTTCAGAAAAAAGTTTTGGCTTTAATTTTAGAATTCAATGGGTATGGTATTGAGTGAAAAATCACCGATTGACTCATCGGTTATCCATTCAAAAAATGGATTACCCACACATCTGCTTAGATGCTGCACGTTTAGCTGAATATTAATGAATTGAACAACGATAACGGTGACTTTTTAACGTTTGTCTATTTTATTTTAAATTCTGTCTCGCTCTCGGTGATTCCCATCTAAACCATAACAAACTCACACATACTACATGACAGCGAGCGATTTAAGTATAAAAGATAGTTTCATTTCCACTTGAGGCATCAAATCAGCCGTAGCATTCGTTGAAAGTGTTACCAGTTATTCGAATCAGTCCAAAATGAATACTTTGTTGTGTGCAACCGTAGTTATTGCTGTCTTTGGCGCAATCGCTTCAGCTTATCCATCGTTTGACGAAGTGGAGGACGCATCTTGGGTTCGCATTCCGAAAACGTTTGTTACGAGCTCAGACATGGAAACTGAAAATCAAGACGAAGTAAAGCCATTGGAACACGGCCGCAGTCGTCGATCACCGGGAGACGATCGAACGAAAATCTATGCCGAAGGCAGTCACGATCGCAGAGGAGGTAGCAATATCTATGTGCAAGGACAGCATCGCGTGTGGCAGAGCCAAAACAAGAAGAATGAAATTCACGCCAACGGACAGTTCGGCCAGCACTTTGGTGGACCAGGTGGTCGGTCACCACCAAGCTATGGCGGTGGCTTGACATACACTCGTCGGTTTTAGAGAAACTGGATAGAGCTTGAAGTTGGGAAAATAAAATTATAGAAAAATAAAAGAAAAATTGAGCTTTCACCTAATTGATTTTGTTTTTATTTT
>NW_022595286.1:377221-492224 GCF_009176505.1 Sitodiplosis mosellana
ATAAAAGAAAAATTGAGCTTTCACCTAATTGATTTTGTTTTTATTTTTATTTGTGATTATTTCCAATAAAACATACAATTCGAATCAAAATGAACGATTTTTTTTTGGTACATTTCAAATGCATGATATGTGGCACTACTATGTAGTTAAATTGGTTCATGTCTTCCTCTCAACTGCTACGTCATTTTATAGTAAGGCGTATACTGCAATCATTATCTTTGATCACGTTGAAATCATTGTATTGAGCCCGGTTAACAAGAAGATGAACATGATCGGTGGCTGGAGATCGGTCACTGCGATTGGCAACGGTTTGTCGGATCGATTTTGCAATCCGGCGAACTTCGTCTGGAGCGTGTAATAAAGTGTCCATTTGCCACATGCCTAGAACTTTGATAATTGGCACGAATCGGAAGAGACTGTGTAAATTTCGACATTGAGAAGTTTTCAAATGAAATTCGGTTAAATTGGTGAATTTTTCAAGGCCAGATATTCCCAAGTGTTCATCGATAGCAATTAGTTCATCTAAGATTTGGCAGTCGATCGAGAATCTCTTGGAATTCATTCATGCCTTCTTTCAATCGGATATTCATCAATCGTAATTCGGTGATGTTTGCACACATTTGTGGATTTGGAAGAAATTCCATCCATGTTTTGTTTCTATAGAAATGTTCAAGTGTTACCGTTTTTAGATTGTCATTATCATCAAGTTCACCGAAGAATTCTGGCATGAAATAATATGCTCGCCGACACGTTACATGAATGATGTTTAATTTCACAAGGTTTTGAAACATTGGCTGCACTTGATCCCATAGATCGTCATCAAAATTGAATCCTGGGCAATCTGTGTCCACAACTAAAATTACTTCGCGTAAACGGCTTGGTGCTTGACAGTATCTGATGACATTTTCCAAGAAAACGCTGAATGCTTGAATCCGTAGCTAAATTTTTTGGAACAAATTGCACACAAGAATTAGGTTTATTGAACTCATATCTCTAATGATCAATTTGATTTACCTTAAATCGTTGCAGTGACCGACCGAAATATCGAAACACGTGACTGGCTGGTAATCGTCCAAAATCATAGATTTTCAATGAGCTGATCACACGGTCATTTATGAGATCCGTTAATGATGTATCGTTTTCATAGTCCAAATCGCATAGTGTCACCAAATCGCATCCACTCAAGCATTTGAAGATATTGACCAAACAGTCTTCGTTGAGTCCAGTTTGCTGCAAGATTTGTTCCAAGTTGGTGGCTTTGGAGCTGGTTGCATTCTCCATGTTCGAACCAATGAGCCAATTTGTCGATTTTCTTTTTGAAAGGTTCACCTAAAAGTATGAAAAAGAAGAGACCTTTTTAAAACTTTGGAAATTGCACAATAGCAAAATCGACTTTTTCCAACTTGCTCAAAATTGTGAAAAGGGCATTTCTACTGTAATCAAGCATAAATGTGCAACGAAATTGAATAGCAATGAGAATTAACTTAAAATATCAAATGGTCTATTGCTTGTTCATTAACAAACAAAATCGGTTTTGATTGTAGTTTAATCAAATAATTTCTTGAGTACTTACTTTTACTTAGTTGTGTACTGAGCGGGTATTATTATGTAAATAAAATTTCGCATCAAAATATATTGACATATATGACACTTACAATTGAAATGTAAACAGGTCTGAAGTTGGTTTCTTTTCAAAGCAAATAATGTAAACATATGCAACAAGAATAATTACACAATGTTTCATCAATCCGTTTACTTTTTAGTTATAAATTCGTTTATCTGCAGCATGTGAATACATATTTATATGTATAACTATCTAAAGCTTCTTTTCTAGATTGTTGGTAATATGGGATGAAATTTATGTTTCATTTGCTAATTAAGTGAACAAATATTATTTACAAAAATATCTGCGTTCAGCGTTCAACTTGAAATGAAATGAAATATTTTTCTCAACAATTTATCCCTTCAATGATCTTTAGTTTTGGTCATGGAAAAAACTCCTAAATGTTATCTAATCGACGTGAAATGAACTTCCATTTGTCTGCCATTGATTATTCTTTTCAATAATTTATTCCAAGAAAACTATATATGTGAAAATAGATTAGGAATGTTTATTATTGCTTTCACTATAGTGAAATTAATATTTATATATTTCGCTATTTATAAATCAATTGAAAAAAGTATTTTTTGTTTTTCATTTTGGGCACTTTTAACGAACGAAATTCGAATATTAATTTAGAACGTTTGACATTACAGAATTATCCAGAAAATTCAACAACATAATGTTTGTGTTTATCTTTTGCGGTGTCGATTGGTCGTCTATAATTTGCGCATGTAGCTAAAGCGATGCTTCAATACAGATGAACGTATTCGGAAAGTTTTGAGACTAAATTGAGGCGTTTATTGGTGCAGCATAAACAAATAGAAAAATGTAAATAAATGCATGTGTCGCACTTTAACGTTACCACTTGTCTTACTTTTAGACAAACATCAGAATAAATACCAGAACGACAAAAATATTATTCTTTCTAAGCATATGATAGAATTGCACTAGGAAAAGACTGTTTTTTACTGGCTCGTCTCTGCCGCGAATGTTTTTCGATAACATCGTAGACGTCGTCTTCGTTATAATTTGAATCAAATTGAAGTGCTGATCCTTCTTGGGTATCAATTGCAACCGCTCGATTGACCATCAATCAATGCCAAACAAATGAAAATGAAAATGAACAACAAAATTCCCAATTTCCCTATTTTATTTGAATGAAATACACAAGCCGTGTAAATTCACGTGGAATTACGCAGAACGAATGATGATCTCACCAATTTTTGGCATCACTTGAACACTCTCATCACATTCATTAAGATTTAGACTGAGTTAGGGGGACTTTTTTCATTTCATCGCGATTCAAATGACCGAAAAATCACATCTCGTGATATTTTTATGCACCGCAGGAATAGATGCTCGAGAACGAGTCATCGCAACTTTATCAGCTTGAGTGACGTCATAAAGCGGGGCACCGTACTTTCTATTAAATAACAGAGATAACATTGAGCAAAGCAAAGCGTGCTCGCGTTTCAATTTCATTAATTGCTGATTAATCGATTGCTCCGCTCTTCAAGATGTATTTCTCGCATTTATACGAAATATGATGAAGTAAAAATATTTGAAAAAATAATGGTTAATTTGTCATAGCTTTTTTGTTTTTGCTGTTGATAGTAAGCAACTGTATTTGACAGGAGAAGTGAAAAAGAGTTGTTGAATCGAAAAATGTACATTCTACATAGAACATTTTTCGCTTGAAAAAAATATATTTTTTAAAGGAAATTTTTCTTTGGTTCAACTTCAAACTCTATATTTATTTTGTTCGTAATAAATTCCAAATTATATTTTGAAACTAGAGAGCCCAATAATCAATAGCAACAAAATATTATCTTTAATGCTGACGTTGAGGTATTACGAGCAATATGAAATGCCAATTTTGGCTTCACAGTTTAGCTACGAGCCACTTTTTTTTAGAATCGTGACCATAGTTGGCGTTGACTTCGACTTTTGCATTTTCGTATGCTCTCTCATACTCGACCAAACTTGAGCGTTCCCACTTGTTATTTCGCCTTGCTGTTCCACATCAACACTTGCTTGGCCGTTCTTTGTCTGGTGTCCTAGATGAGAATGTTTTTCGATGGCATCATAGAGTCTATGACATAGACTTCATCCTCGTACTCTTTTTTCCTAGTATCTGATTTTTTTTTTTAGTAAATAGACTGGCTCGAATTGAACTACTGATTCTCATTCGGTATCAATTATGCTTGGTTAACAGCGACATGCCGAACAGCAATTAAAGCCAAACTGATGAGTAGCTTCATTTTTGATACATTTGATAATATTTCAATGAAAAAGACACGGTTTTTAATTCATCTAATCGAATTACAACGACTTGAATGATGAATAATTTCTCAAACATATCACACTGCTTTACAAATTTTTTTTTTCAATCAATTTTTTCCGGTTCTCAATCGATATTCAGCGCGGGACCGAAAGCAATTCGATTAAATGAAAGCGAGCCTTAGATAGTTCTATGGGTGAGATTGAGAGTAGTGTATGTTTGATTGACTTTGTTACGAAAGAGAAGAGCAAGTTTCTGTCGACTTAAAAATGGTTAAAAGCGAGTATGTTTGTTTTTAGCGGGTCCTCGCGGTTTTTCACGGTTTCCGCGGAACTGATAAGAGATAACAACTTGGTGTCTTCGACAAAGTTGTAGCACTTGAGGTCTTCTATAACATCGCTGAAGACAGTTATCTCTTATCTCTTATCAGTTCCGCGAAAAGCGCGAAAAATGATAAGAAAAAAAAAGTTCTATATAAAATTTGCTTTTTTATGTGCGCGATTTGCGCGCAACTGATAAGAGATAAGAGATAACTGTCTTCAGCGATGTTATAGAAGACCTCAAGAACTACAACTTTGCCGAAGACACCATGTTGTTATCTTTTATCAGTTGCGCGAAAACCATGAAGACCGCGGAGGCTAGACGGTACTACAACATACTCTACTTTAACGCCAACAGAATCATCAGAAAACATACTCGCCTTTTCAAAAATATAAATCGAAGAAAAAACATACTCCACTCTCAATCTCACCCATAGAGTTATCTATATACGGATATATGAATATATTCAGTATTCACAATTCTATTGCGACATTAAACGAAGTGTTTCTTTCAACATCGTTGTCGCATTATGAATTGAACATTTTGTTGGTTTTATTTCGTTCGGTGAGCTCTTATAATTCGCTATTGCAACGTATAAGCAAAACTGTTAAGTACTATGCATAAACTATGGTTCGGTATCGCTTCTCGGCCTAAAGGCTAAGATCAAAGTGTAGTATCTGTTCTTATCAGCTTAACATCTGATAGTTCCACCATTGGTGGACAACAAATGTTAAACTGATTTTTGGAAACAGATGGAGTGCAGAAGCTTGCTTCGGCTCTGTCACGGGTTGGCCTCGTATTGCAGTACAGCGAGGAATCGGCCCAACAATTTCTCTTTCAAATAAAATGAATGAAAAAAAAATTGGCAGAAATACAAATCGCATATTTTTTCAGTTGATGAATGGGACACATTGATTTGTGTTGTCTATGCGTACGTAAGGCAACAGTAATTTTCATCATTTTGATCGTCACACCTCTTACGCTTCTGATACATACGCTCGCAATGAGTCAAATAGAAAATTAAAGCCAAGAAAGGTTGTGCACTGTGCAGTGTACACTGTACACCCGTTATGCATTGCATATGCATTAAATTAATGAAGTAATGAACACGGCCGTAGCCAGCACAAATTTCTTGGATGAGCGGAGAGAATTTTTGGGTGAGCGCAGCAAAATTTGATGATTATGAAAATGTCATTAATTTTAAAAATCGATTCTGTCTAGAGTAAAAGCCACAAATAATCAAATAATGTATAAAATGTGATTTTATAGAGATCCCAACCCTTTGGAATTTTATTCCTTTTATTCCAAAAACGCTTCATTCACAGATTCACACTATATCACGGTGAAACACGTGATTTGTAATTTCTAGCGAATCGTCAGGATTCTTAATCCCATCAGATTCAATTTAGTGTCTGTAATAATTTGAAATTGTTATTGGTATTGTATTGCTTGAACTTTATAATATGCCACGTCAGAACTAACATATCAATTTAAGACAACGGTTTACACTGTGTTGATGTTGTCAATTTGATGCAGAAATTTCTTGAAAAACCAATACACACCACAGCCATTGTAAATTAGTTATTATCAATAGGAAAATAACTCAAACGATTCGCTAGAAATTACGTATCTACAGAAATATAGATTTTCAGTATTCAGTTAGAAAATCGTACTATAATTAGAGAAATTCGGACATTTTTCAATATAGTTGACCAATTACTTTTGCATTGATGTGGTCAAAATGTTTTTACTTTAATCATCATTCTCTGTTGTCATTTGTATCGCCGTACTCGTAACTCATGTTGTTGGTTTTGTATTGCCTTAACCCGTACGTAACTTGCCTTAACCTGTACTGATTTTCATTTTACGTACGGGTTAAGACAATACAACACTTTAATCATCATATTTGGCTTCAGTTATGTTGGTTAAGTGTAATAAAAATATAATTTGTGTAATGTTGAAATGAAAAAAAATTAGTTGCGAGCGGAGCGAGCAAAATTTTTCAGAGGATTCTTAATTACAGCGAAAACTATAGCTAAAATAATTTTGGGAGTCGAGCATTTTTAGGTGAGCTCAAATAATTTTTGGGTGAGCTGAGCTCACCCAAGCGTATGGCTGAATACGGCCGTGGTAATGAAGATTTCGTTCAAGCAACATAAACACTTACCATTGTCAATAACAGAAATGAGCGGCACATTCAACGCATAGTCCAAACGATTTACTCGATATTACTTCCAAAGAAACGAAGTATTTTTCAGCTAATGGCGCCAATTAATCACTAATTGCCCAGATTTAACAGTGTTCGAAAATTTGCCAGTACGTTTTCTATTGGTCTGCAGTTGTGAATGATTTAAATATCTGTACCTGAGCTTCGATTGTCCGTCTGACCTATTCAATTGGTGTTTAACATTTGTTTATTCAGAATTATTTTTTTATTCTCACTTCAACCAAAAAAAAGACAAAAGTTTGGTCTTTTTTTGGTCACCAAACCTAATTTTAGAGTCCTGATCAGTTGATGACAGATTCATCGATGAAATAATTTGAAAAAAAAATATGAAGCATTCCACTTGTATCATATTAAATATGGGTAAAAAAAATTCATTCCATTATTTTGTTGGTGACACTAACTCGGTGCAGTGTAACTAGATTAAATAATTTTTTTAAATTTTTGTCCAAATGTCGATATCAATGTGAAACGTAATTTGAAACATGATTCTATTTTTTATTTATTTATTTTTTTTTTTAATTGATTTACAATGATCCAGGCGATTCAATTTTGGGTTTTAAAATAAAATCAAAAGAAATAACAAAAGAAAAGGAGGAAAAAACATTTGTAATGTTCGAAAAAATAAATTTAATAGACGTATAAAACGTTTGCTATTGTGCAGAATGATGTTTTATTTAAATTTATCAATAACATTCACACAGATTTTTTTTTTCGTTCTTTCATTTGGGAATATTTTCAATTCAATCTGTATTGAACATCATTTGCAATTAAATGACATTGGATTAAAATTGAAAAGCCTAACAAATTATTATTCTTTAATTGTTTTTTTGTTTGTTTTTCAAATAAATTTGACGCGATTCGCGTTAATTAAAAAAAAAATCTGCAATATTTTAATCCAATTCGGGCATCAATTGGATGATTCCGACACTGTTCAAACATCGATTCATTGTATGCAACGCGATATTGAATTCAACTTTGTTTTTTTTACCGTACAAAATTCGTAATATTTTGACCAATGACCACGATGAATAGTGCGACAAAATATTGAAAAAAATAATGGAATAATTTCAACATCATCATTTAACAATTCCCCGAAATGTAATTCAATAAAAAAAACAATTTAAAAATATACCTACAATATCGGGCAATGCAAAAACGAAAATAAATATTGTAAAAAATAATTACAAAATCACGTAGTCATAATACTCATGATGAGTATTATGCACCTGTTGCGACAATCAAAATGATTAATTAAGCCATAAATTTGCATTCGTCAATTCGTGCTATCGTAAAACGCAATAAAATAATTAAAATCCAAATGGGCATAAATTGTCCTGTATTATAATGATGCGACGAAGAGAAAGAAGGCGAGTGAAAAAAAGTGAACCATGTTAAGTTTCAGCTTACAATATTCGATATTCTCTATTTCGAGGAAAGCATCACATCTTATGGAATTGGTTGACGTCACGCATTGGATTCATTGTTTAAAAAGCATTGAACTGTACGATTGTTTATTTGTTTAGTAACAAAACTGGTTCACTCGCTACTTCTATTTTCATATCAGATGGTCTCTTCTGCATGTGAAATCGTTCGCTTGCCACCTAGACTCAAGAATGTTTGCCTATCAAGTGGATAGGACATCGATTCAACAAACAAAATGGATGCTGTGTTGTCGTCATTGTAGATTTCCCGCTATAATAACGTTGAATAAATAAATATTACAATTGATGCAATATGGGTATGCAAAAACAATTGAAGTGAATGGCATACGTTCAAATATTATATTTACGCAATCGAGGCACGCGCAAAAATTCCACGTGATCGATGCAAATGAAAAGCAGAGCGAGAGATAGAGAGACGTCAGGGGGTGCGGAGAAAATACTTGCCAATTGATAAAAAGGATTGAATGAGGACGCAGCCTTCATTTGCTGGAGTCGATGTAAATTCAACCAAATAATACGCAGACATCAATGGCAATTTTTTTCAATCACAGAAAGATTAATTATTATTTACTGTTTTCATTTGAAAATGGCATAATTTCATTTATTGTCCGACATAAAATTGTGCGATACGGTTTCTTTCGGTCGTTCGCTTCAATTCAACCGAGAAAAAAAATCCGAATTAACGTGATAATTCTACCGTAAAATGTAAATCAAGTCTGGTTTTGAAACACAGTCAATTCTATTCTTTACCATCTAGACTTATTCTCTCACGTACAAACTTATTCAAGGGAAAAGTCTATTCTTCTCACATCAAATCGATTCTGTTTGGCGAAAAAAAAAATTGAGCATTTTTTTAACTGACAAGATGACTCTTTTTTCTCTCTCTCGTTGCAGCGTCTGAATTATTTCAGATTGAAAAATGAGTGGTTTTGACAAGAGAAAAAAGGATGATAACGAGAAAGGGTCACACTGAGCATGTGTGTGCGATGATGATGGTGACAGTGTCTTCAGCCAGTGTCGTAATTAGATTCGTTCTATTTTCATAGCAAATAAACACAATATATCGAATTGCGTGCACGAAAGGATTATGCTCTAACCTGAGCATTGAATTAGAATTGGATGTATCACATTTCCAATTAAGTTCGGCGTTGCTTGATGACACTTTGCTTTCTTTGCTTGCTTGCCTTGCTTTGTCCAGAACCTAGAAAAGAAAAAAAGAGTACTCGAGAGTTTGTGGATGCATTCATGCATATCAAAAGGTACATGACCCGCAAATATTCAGTGGATTTGTCAAAATGCCATAAATACAAATGATGCGCACTTTCAGACACATCACATGGACTTTGCATTATACTTCGTTGATGGAAGCTTCCATGCTAGCCGCGCGCTTTATTGTTGCAAACTTCTCGACTGTTATGAATACACACACTTCTGACCGGGTATGGTATTCTATTGCCATAGTCCCAAAATGTTGTTGCCAAAATTCTATGACCATATTGTTGGAATATTCTCCTTTTCCTTTTTCCTATTAGATCAGAAAAGTCTTCTTAATGAACCTTTACAAATTAAACCTTCTAGAACGAGTTCAAAAATCGTTCGAGTGTCATTAAAATGGTATTTATTTCCGTGTCAAATTTCAAGTAGATTGTATTTGAATTGGTGTACTTTGTGTACTTTGTCTGTGCATCGGATTTTATCAGTATTTCAACAACTAAATGGTCTGATACCAAAACAACATTTAATTTATTAACTAAATGATCAATGTAAATTTAAAATGGGACATAGTTAGCAGTGCTAACTTAGCATACAACATTGAACATCATAAAAAAGAGATCTTATTTTAAGCGATGGACATTGGTTCATTAATAGCTTGAACCCAGAAAATTCCGCCGTTTAGTGCGACCGTTGCTACGAATTTAACATCTCCTTTGAAACCTGGTGGTGGTGTCCAGTCAGCTTCAATTTTATTTGGCCCATTGGCGAAGATCTTCTTGTGTGTCAGTGCATCCTGAAAGTAGAAGAAAGGAAAAATCAAATTAATTATTCGGATCAGAATGCGAGAATTCAATGAAATTCATTTTTAATTCAATGAATCCATTTACTCCACTTGAGTATGGAATTGGAGCTATTTATTTAGAAAAAGACAAGAAAAGTAAGTTAAAGTTGAGTGATAAACGGAATTTCCGGGTAAAACCATTTTTTTTTCTTTGCAAACAAACTCAGTTTGCAAAGATGTAATTAGAAAAACTGATTGCCCGACGAGAAATTTGCGGTAAAATAGGTGTACGTCGACTATCCGTCGCATATCCGTTTTTGAGTGCGGATACTCGCAATGCGAATAGGTATCCACAAAAAAAGTTGCCGCAAAATGTTATCGCTGAATACCCTGCGACTATTCGCGCTGCGATAAATGTGAAGTTGTAACTGGATCGAGTGTGACATTTCGACTTGAAACTTCGTACAACCAACGTGAAGTTGGCTGCGTTCGACGGACTTTTTCGTATTGCGACTATACGTAGAATAGTCGCAATGCGATATTCCGCAAATTTCTCGTCGGGTTGGTTATACAAAGTACGGATTCTGTCAAGGGCAAACCACTCAAAAGTAATACAACGCTGCTGAAAATGTAATACAATTTTTTAGTGAATTGCCCCTAGGATTCCGTACTACAGAAGAATAAGAACAAAAATGAATAAATGAGAAAGAACGAGAAGAATAAGGCTCTTATTCTTATTATAAAAGGAATGAGGAAAAGAACGAACAAAGTTAAGTTTTCAAACAGAAAAAAAATGGAGCAAAATTGGTCAAGTCACGATATGGAATGATTTTTCCTGTCTTCAAAGACGGAAAATTTTTTATTTGCACTCATTAAACACCTTCAACACTTCGTATATTCCACTTCCGTGCACATTTGTTCTTAACACAGTTGAGTTTGTTTTTTTCCATTCATTCATTCATGGAATTACAATTAAATCGATATTGATCTCGTTAATGAAGCACTAGGCTAGCACTGCTAGCAAAGAGTAAACAACTAGTCAACAATATGTGTACAAAGTAGCTGAAAACATATTTTACTGACATACACTCATGAAGATGTGTGTAAAACCGGTGTTTTAATGTACAAATTATGCAAATTTGGCTTTAATTTTGTTTGCGATTATTTATGATGAGTGTGCATTTTTCATTATTTATAGAATTGAATCGAATGAGGTGACCAAAAAATGCACGACACCGAATCGATAGCGAAAAAGAAATAAATAACGAAAAAAGACAATAAAAATAGAGAGAGAGGCAAGAGTCACTGGAAATGCCACAAGACATGATGAATTGCAAATTAAATAGTCAAACAAATGGTCGTGCACACAGTCAGATGTGTCAGTCCCATAAAATATATTTTAAAAAAACCAGTATTGAGCACTGACAGATGGAGAACGTATTTTTTTGTTTTGTTCTGTTTCGCAGAAAAACCCAACGCAAAACAATTTTATGTGGCGAATCGAGAAATCATTTTCAAGGTTCTCAACCCATCGCAAATTGCGATTTTCAATGAAATGAAGTGTAAAATTTAATATGGACTTAACAGACCCAGAGGTGCACGAGAGATAAGTTTTTGGTTTTTTCTTCGTACATCATTCGCGTACATTAAGCGGTCGGGTAAACTAGCGACTGATGTTGATTCTTTGATCGGTCCGTTTGATTTGAGTCTTGATTCTTTGTTCGTTGCTCAGATGATAAATGGACGCTTGTCAGAATACAACGATTTATTCGGTTCGTAATTAGAACGTGTCAATTCCGAAGTTTTTTTTTCAGCCATTGCTTGAATTTTTCTTTTTTTTAGAAGTTTTTCCTTCGATAAAGATCGCAAATCTCATCATTCAATCGCAAAATTCGAGGCTAGTGATTCGATTTAATGACCAATTGCACAGGCCAATTATTCTAATTGAAACAATTGAATTAAACTAAAATGTAGAAAATTTGGATAATTTTACAACGATATCAATTAGCAGAACAATTGCCTAGGAAGTAAGTCAACACAGTAACAGTCACTTGAACGTAATTAATCAATGCAGAAAAAAAATTGAAAATGAAAAAATGATTTTTTTTCTTTCGAATAAAATACATTGTTAACTTACAGCTGGTCCTGAGCAGGTCAACGGTTGAGCATGCTTTCTGAATTCGGTTGGAACTTCAAATTTGCCAATTGGCTTGCCATCTTTGCGAGCTTGAATCATGAAACCCTTAATCGTGTCGCCCGCACTGTTGCCTTGGATCTTCACATGCACCGTATCGCCTTTCGATGACAAGAGCATTTTGTATGGTGGCGTCGATCTTTGTGGGTCGACGTGATGCTGTGGATAGGGAAAAAAGCGTCGTCATAATGAGCAACCCAGATCGTCATAATGAGCACCCCAGATCGTCATAATGAGAGTGCATTATGAAAAAATTCCGTGTAAACGGCAATGAAACCTACCTGTGGTACCATATCCTCGCACGCTGCACTTGGGGCGCCGGCCGAATACGAATATGCCGATGGAATAGCACAAATCAGTGCGATCGTCACGAATGCACGGCAAAACATTGTATTTTTATTGGGTATTTTGTTTGGTCAAGGTGAAATTTGCTTAATGTTGATCTGGCAAAAATAAAATACACACAACAATTAGAAAATAATTCGGAACAAATAGGGGAAAAAATGGAGAAAAAATGGAGGAAAAAGTTGATTGCCAATCATTGATGAAAAAAAGACGGAATAAATTGAAAAAATCATGAAGGAACCAAAAAAAATGAAAGAAATAAATAAATGAAAAATATTCCAAAAAATAGACACAAATCAGCGCGTGGAAAGAATAGATCTGAAAAAAACTAAGCAAAAAATTTTCAAATGTGTTCCAAAACGAGAAAAATACGTAGAAAAGTTCATTCGATTATCAAATATAAAAAAAGCACGGGCGTTTAATTAGCATCATCATTCATCAAAATGAATTTAAATTCTCAGAACTGATTTAATTGACATTTTGATTGGGAGATACTGGGCGAAAAAAAAAGTCGATATCAAACCATCACATTGGCAAAGTTGGTCAAAAATATGGCGTGATTCCAGTTGAAGGAAGAATCAATTATGTTTTGCATTTTAAATCTTGATGCACACAACACACAATTTCATTCTATCAAACGCGTCTGTCCAACTGATTTTTTTTTTGTTTTCTCTGATGACTGACATTGACTCCATTGAACGTGAAAACGCTATTGTGCTACTCGTAAATATGGAGCGTCTGATGTGAGCTATCTCATTCCGTGTGAAATAATTAAAAATGAGTATAAATCATTCATGCAATTGAGAACGATGTAGAACTAGTATTTGGTTTCAGATAAGCGGTTGCTATCATAGCGATTCGAATAGAATAATAACAATGATTGATATAGCAAACAATCTAAGATGTGTGCCATTCGATTGAATCGCAAAACTAGTTTTAGCCAGACAACACTTTTACTTTCTATCAAACTCACTTTTCGTTCTAAACGAGTTATATTTGGTCACGAATGAAAAGGGAATATACAAATCAGAATAAAAAAATACTTTTGACTTTTGTTTTGTCTAGTTTTGGTTGTTTTTTTACCACAAAAGTGTGTTGGCGATTTGGTGTTTCCAAGAAATCCTGTAAATTATGTTAATGAATTATTTTGATTTTGGAGTTGGTTTTTTTTTCATGTAAACACACAGCGACTGTTTGTAAGAGAAGGCTATTTAAGCGAATGATTGCAAAAAAAGGTGGAAACATTGACATCATTTTGAATACCCAGCGAAAAAGTGATTTTTTGAAGAGAATTGTGAAGACGAAACGTTCGTGACAGCTGCATTTCGATTGCCGACTAAAGTGCCAAGGTTTTTCACTTGACATTTCTCTTTGTAAGGCGTGCGATATTGCATAAAAACCATGGCTTCGATTCAACGGTCATATTTGGCGATGTTTCTCTTTTCTTATTAAAATGTATCAATAAAATTTACTCTTTTCTTATTGAAATCAACTATCAACTTATAAGCTGGTCAACATCAATAATTTCAAATTATCACACAGCTAAATTCAACTAAAAAAAACCTATTCATCTCAGTCACAAACGAAAATAGAAGTAAAACCGATTGAGTGTCGTCGCGTAGTATGCAAACAATTCAAATGACACTGTGTCGATACAACATGAGTGATCCGAACAAAAATATTGAAATTCATCGTAAAAAAAGTTAGAGTTTGAAAAATAAAAACGAATAAAATAATTGTTCGACTTTACCTGTTAAGATTTGATCTTCTCTGATCGAAGTCGTAACAAAATCTGATTCAATAAATTGAAAAATCCGTGACCAAAGCATCGAGCGTGCGGTCCAGTGTGTATTTGATTTATCAAAGGCGATGTTGTTGTTTCACTCTCCCTTTCTTTTCTGCTTCTTTTGCCGCGTTTTTTCTCTGTCTTGCTGTTTTTTTCGTCTGTGCCTTGCTCTCTGTAGAAGCAGAGTCGCTGTATGTTGAGCACGGTGAGTGCAAGCAGCGGTAAATGATTTGCCTGGTAGTGGGGCATAGCACAAGAGTTGCGAGCTAATCGACCGATGTTCATTTAAACATGCGGCTTTTTGTTGTTGTTGCTGCTGTGTCGGTCTTTGTCCAAACATGACATAATATTTGGCATTGTGATTGTGTTTATTTTGATAAACGACACACTGTAATTACAATTCGCCGTTCTATTTGCTGAGTGTATTTGCAATAGCTAGCTAAATGTCAAACGTCTTCACGAATGTAAACAAAAAACATTGACGGAAATTGCTGTTCATAAAAAAAAATTGAAAATTCATATTCGTTTGGTGTGGATTTCAACGAACCAGAAGCAATTCATCGTGCGCAAACTTTTTGACAATTGACTTTTGTTTGAATAAGAACCAAAGTGAACATACGATGAGATAATGTTATCGTGGCCAGAAATTAGACGCATTCAAAGAGAGAGAGAGAGAGAGAGAGAGAGAAACGACTTTAGACCTTTGTTTGTGAAAACTTGCAAATTTGCACAGATTTAACACATTATGGATATTTATCCGTATTTAATACTCAAAACTTTCGTAAAAATAATCATTGTTTGAGCAGTGCGCTGTTTGACGACGGTGGCCCTATCAAAATATGTACATTTCAAGTGCGCATACAATGAACAAAAGCGGATTGAAAACATGAATTCTTACCCGTACTGTTTGATTCTTTCTCGCTCTCGCTTTCGGCTCTCCCTTTCGCTCTCTACCTCTTGCTATCTTGCCTCTTGCGCTGTTTGGTTTGCTTCTCTTTCTCCTTTTTCTTCTCATTCTTTAACTCTCTCTCAGTCCCTCTTCTGCCGTCTCTGCGTCTCTCTCTCTCTTTCTCTCTCTTACACACTTCTTTTGACGACTCTTTGTCACTCGCTCTCCTCTTGCACTCCATCTCTCACCATCTTCCTTTCTACGCTAGAAAGAGAAAAGTTCCATCTCACTCGTTGCTGTCCAACAAAATCCATCGCATTGTAACACAAACAAAGCAAACTTAAAAGTTAAAAGAGTCAGTTGCCCATTGATAGTAGTCGTGTTTTCCTCCCGAGAACGAAATATTTGCGTTTTATATGGATGGATTTATTTCATAAACATTATGATTTCATCCACATAGGCCGACGTGTACGTCAGAATGATGAGCGTAAATAAAATCGAAATCAGTAATAAAGAGGCACGGGTTTTAATTGAAAATGTCAAAAGAAGTATAATGCTCAATTCAATTGAAACGAACAATATGTCATGAATAGATAATGATTTTTTCCGCATTTAACCGAGCCTTGAACCGAGCCATATCGTCAAGGAATTGCCCACCGAATTTATTACATTCTTACAAAGTATTTCAAGCACAAATCATACACAATCTTTTGTTCATTTCTGTATTTGGCACACAAAACGGGGCCCATTCAGGAGAATAAACGCGATCCATTCAGGAAAAGTTCTTCTTTTTAACCGAAAATTGTTTGTCGTTCTTTCATCCAAAAACTCTTTCATTTCGCCTTGAAAAAGTTCATTTTCAAAAAAAAAAATTCCATTGTACCTTTAAATTCTCTTCCGAAAATTTCATTTAATCGAGAGTTTTCGTCACAATTGACGATTTTTCTCGGAATGTCACATTTCACGGTTGATTCCAGTGAATCTTTCATATGAACGACATACGAAATACTGAATAATAAATGATAATTATAAGAACATAACGACTCACACAATACGAAAAATGTCTGTTGCAATTTCAACGCAGAACAAAGCAATAAAATAAGGAAAGAACAAAATTGTGAAAAAAATTGGAATTCTGCATGAACGAAACCGAATTGCAACCGATTTTATTTTCAGCGACCAAAAAAAAAGTTCATTTCGACACTCGAAAAATAATTATAGGTTTTGAAAATATGAGAAAAACGCCTCCAAGTAGGCAAGATATTATATACAAAATGTTTTGTATAGACTTTGGTTCTTTTTTTGAATAAGCTGAGAGTTTCATTTTTTCGTAGTCATTTGAAAGAAGTAGACCAATTTAAGACTTAAGCAACGGACATTTTCCCATTAGGTCGCTGCTGCTGCGGTTTTTTTTTCTTCGTTCAAATCGAAAACAAAAGACGAGCTCAGACAAAGGAAAGAGTCGAATGGCCGCCATTCGCAAGCGACACAATACCCATCCAACAATTAGTGATATTTTGAGTTTTATGTGGTTTTTACGTCTTCCTCTTTTTCGTGTTCTTATTTTATTGTTATCCATTTTGGCGAATGAATAACTTATGAACGTTCTCAATTTATAAGGGGAATCAAGTACAGAAATGCTCATCTCCGTCCAAGTAATAATCTATACAGAGAAAACGATAACCACTTTCTGTCGTCTCTTTTTTCCTTCTTTTTTTTCTTCTTCTTCTTCTTCTTTTACCCAACCAGAAGGCTTGGGTAAAAGTTGGCTCAATTTCATCCATTCAAGCACAAACTTTTTTGTTTTATGTTTTCGCAACATTTTGCAACCAAAACAATTTCCGCTTGGAAACTTTATAAAAACGGCAAGAGGAAACAGGAACAGTTTTTTTTAAATCTGGAAATTTCTTCATTCAATGAAATTGTGTGACGTAGTATGAACGGAGAAACGGCTCGAATAGCACAACATCTATGAATATTGGGCAACACGTGATTGTAAAACATGCGTCAATTCTGATCGGGATTTCTATGTTCGCATAAACGATACTATTCTCTGTTCAGCAGCTGCATTATTGGTTTCATTCAAGATTGGTTTGCTCAGAGGTTCTATATTATCCTTTGTTTGAAACGTTATTATTCCTTCTGCTGTTTATTATTCGATATTAACGATTTGATAGGTAAATAATAATGAATGTCAAAGTATTGAAAAAACTGTATGTTTTTTGCCTTTGAGTGATTGGTACAGAAAATGTGATTTGAGACTCGAAGAAGAATTAACTTTATATTTAATTTTTCGTTTGATATTTAAACGACTTCTCACTTTCTTTACTTGCATTTCTTCATTATTTCATTGGGTAGTCGTCATTGGCTCCCACACCAATCATTTAATTCCAAAAGGATGTAGAAATATCATGTATTAGGTAATGTATTCAAGTCTCAAACTTTTATTTTCGCTATTCCTTTCAGTTGAACAAAGTGTAAAAAGCTATAAATATTCATTTTAACCCTTTATCACATTTCGGTTCCTAAAGTAACCAGATACGCCAGACGCTATAGCTATGAAACCACTGAATATTTTTACATTCTTGTTTGGAAACAAATGTAGGGAAATGAACTAGCTTTCATTTGATACTTTTAGACTAAGAGCCAGTGATAGTAGACTATCACCCCATAAAATTCCTGGATCATAGTACTAATAAAATGATTTAGTCAACACAACAAACAAGAAAGTATTTTAGAGCACAAGAAAAAAATATGTCCTTCTTATTAATCCGCGCTCCTGGATATTTACCAAAAAACATGACAATAAAAAATGAAAATTCCCGTATTATATTTTTACAACAAGTTTATTGAGGTAAAAAGAGCACAAATTCAAAATATCCGCATTTAATTTTTTGTCTATACATGTGAATTTGAGCCATTCTGTTTAGCTAGTCCGAGCCTCAAATTTGCTTGGTTTTGACAGCTGTATTGAACGCACTCATCGTACCAATGTACAATATACAGCTGTCAAAACCAAGCAAATTCGAGGCTCGGACCAGCTTAACAGAAAGCTCAAATTCACATGTATAGACAAAAAATTAAATGCGGATATTTTGAATTTGTGCTCTTTTTACCTCAATAAACTTGTTGTAAAAATATCATACGGGAATTTTAATTTTTTATTGTCATGTTTTTTGGTATTTACCAGGAGCGCAGATTAATAAGAAGGACATATTTTTTTCTTGTGCTCTAAAATACTTTCTTGTTTGTTATGTTGACTAAATCATTTTATTAGTACTATGATCCAGGAATTTTATGAGGTGATAGTCTACTATCACTGGCTCTTAGTCTATTTACAGGCTACAATCGGATGGCTGAATGGAAAGTTTTTTCTGTTCATGTACTGCTGTAAAAAAAATGCGAAATTATAGCAGAATTCCACATTTTTCCTCCTCTTATCTTGTGGGTTTGTTCATTCTTTTCAATTGTCAAATTAGGACTCCTAGGACCAAAACACATCAATTTAACTTTCTGCATCATTTGTTTTATGAAATTTAATTTTTTCAAGCTTTTATAGTGATTTGACACTTTTGACTCTTTTCCGATTTTCTCGACAAATACGCAATTTTTCAAAAATCTAAGTATGAGGTTTTTCTCTATTTATCGTGGCACAAAACATATATCAAAATGATTCAAAAACAAAAAATTGTGCATCAAAGGGTTAATCACATCAAAGAATAATTATCGTAACATAGCACAAGTAGACCTAGAATTAAATATCACTCCCGGACATGATTCCAGGAAATCATCTACAGAGATATAGCCTGTAGCCTACCGAGTAAAGATTCGTATTCGGAATGTCACGCGCCTGATTAACTCACCGTCACAGTGATTTACAATAGAATGAAAACATCGACGAGACAAGGTACAAGGTACCATTTCACTTAATTAATAGTTCATTTATATATTTGTTTTGAAATCAATCCCTTCAAAGAACCTCTGCTAATGTCTTAATATGGTTTTTGTTTACATTCGGTGCTAAATTGAAACATGTTAAAAGAGAACAAGGGATGAAACGAGCAGGAATGTAAGAAAGAATAAGAGATGGGGGAAAGTAGGAGAAAGGGACATAGAAAGAGAATGAAGAAGCAAAAAAGTGGGTGAGTTAAGATTGGGTGTGATGAAAAGAGAGATAAAGAGACCGAAAGAGGCAGAAAGAGGCCGATTTAGGCACAAAATAGCGAGAGAGAAAGAGTGAGAAAAAGAGAAAGAAACAGATAGAGAAATTAGGAGAGTGTGAAGGAAAGAGAAGGAAAGGAAAGACACGCAGAAAGAAGAAAAGGAAAAAAAGGAAAGAGAAAGAAAGAAATCGAACGAGAAAAGTGATCGTGAATAATATTCACTGAATATTGTTGAATCGATACAGAACAAAAATGGAATTGATTGATTCGATTGGACGAGAGAAATAAAGAGCAAAATAATGCGAGTGTTTTCGGTTGGATTTGACGTGTGTCAAGTATATACTTGGGTTACATAAATCTGAAGTGTATTCAATACTGCAATGGGTTTCTTTTCAGTGTTCAACTTATAGCAAGTGTTGTTTATTCGATTTGATTGCGCAATTGCCTGGTTCTATTGTAACTGAGTAGCATTTTACGGCAAAAACTGTTTGCAAATGATGATTGTATAATCACTTGTTTCAGACTGAGCATGTAAAAAAAGGCATTTCCATTGGCATTCGTTTCAAATTATTATATTTATTATTACATTTTCAAACCACAATGCGGAGAAATGTTTTAATTTGAATCGAGAATCAATTACGTGTATGTAAAGCAAGACATAATTTCAATTCGACATTACATCATCAAGTGTGTGATATTAGATAACTAAACATTATCGATGGGTGTTAAAAAAAGAAAAAGTAATAAATGGCTAAAAATAAGGCGGTCATTGTAAGTCCAAAGAGTAAATACTGCGAAATGATGATTATATCGTCGTGTCCACGTTCAATGAAGCCATAATCTTTTAGAATTTGTTGTTCAGCTAATTTAGCGCCGCATAACACGATTGGAACACCTGTGCCCGGATGTGCAGACGCACCGACAAAGTATAAATTTTTAAACTGTTCACAGCGAATACTTGGGCGATAGTGTAAAACCTGGGGAATACTGTGTGACATCCCGAGAATGGCACCTTTCCATAAATTAAACTTCGATTCCCATGACCGTGGATCATTGATAATTTCCGTTTCGATAAGCGATTCAAAATCCTTAATGCCCAATCGATTTTCGAGTATTTGAATACAACGATGTCTTGCCCGTTTCACCCATTTATCGATGCAATCATGATTATTGGCTGAAATATGACTCACTGGCAATAGCAAAACCACTGTATCTTTGCCTTCGGGTGCAGCGGTCGCATCGATACGTGACGGTACGTTCACATAGAAGAAGGGATCATCGGAGAGGATTTGTTGTTGGAATACATTATCGAAACTGGCTTTGTAATCTTTGGCCAAGAAAACATTGTGCACATCAAGTTCAAGAACTTGTTTGGATAGGCCCCAATAGAATGATATCGACGATGAAGTCAATGCAGCATGTTTGCCCAATTTTCGCCCATATTTCGTTTCAGGCAGCAAGTTATTGTATGCGTATACCAAATCTGCATTGCACACCACAATATCGGCATACTCTTTGCGGCCATCGTCAAATTGAACCCCTTTCGCCACATTATCTTCGTCGACGATGATTTTCTTTATATTCGAATTGTAATGGAATTTCGCTCCAAACTTTTTCGTTGCAATCTTTTCTAATGCTTCGATAACTTTGTGAAATCCACCGCGTGGATAGAATACACCTTCTGCGATTTCAGTGTACTGAAGAAGATTGAACAATGCTGGCGTATCGTATGGACTCATGCTAAAATGATTAGAAAAAAGGATTTAGTAAAACATTAACCGAAAAAAGTTTGAAACCAAGAAAAAAAAGTCTTTTTTGTTTCATTCGTCGCCAACTCACCCGATGTACATGGTTTGAAATGAGAATGCTTGTCGCATTTTCTCTGTGTTGAAGAATTTTTTTACGCTGCCATAAACGGTACTCCACAAATGCAAACGAAATGCGTTCGGCACGTGTTTTAGTTGAAATTCATTGTACCAATGTTCATAGTTATTTTTCAATGCAATCTCAATGCTGCGCTCATAATGAACATGTGTCTCTTTCATGAAATTCATAAAGTTTACCAGTGTTTTCTCACTTTCGCCTTCGTAACGCTTGATTTCGTTGTACATTTTGGCAAAATTACAACTCAACTCACATCGATCACCGTCACCAAAATATACGGAATAATTGCGTTCACATTGCATCAATTCGATATGATCGGATAGGTTTTCGTCCAAATCATCAAATGTCTCTTCAAATAGCCGAGGCATCAAATATAATGATGGTCCCTGATCAAAACGATGTCCATTCGCATGTAACAACGACAATCGACCGCCACTGTGCTCATTCTTTTCGTACACATCAACCGTAAAACCTCGACTTGCCAAACGAGCCGCAAGCGCTGTTCCGCCTGAAGAAATTTCAAATAAACAAGACAAAAATACACACACAGTAAATAAATGGAAAACCAGAGACTGAAATAACCGGATCTTCTGCCGGTTTTCGGATCTTCTGAACGGAAAAATGCTGCTCTAGTTTTAAATTACGGATCCTGAGAAATTTCAAATGAAACAAAATGCATGCCCAAAGCACGCATACAAAATACTCTTTGATAGAAAATATTACAATAAATTAGGTAAAATTGAATTTCATTACACATCATATCGAAATATTCGCCTCGCTTCAGTCGCCACGGCGACACTAAAATTGTTGGTCAAGATATGGCAAATATTAAATTCGTTATCGCAAAAACTGTTCACTTTTTCGAATTTTTTGTGTACACCTGCATTCTGAAGTTCGTCAGTTTTTCAATGAATTTCGTTGTTTGAAACAGTTCTGCGTTCACAAAATAAATTCTCTCTTTGAAGACTTCGGTTGGAAATCGAAGTTGGATGATTGAATATCCTAAAACACCGATTGTGAAGAAATCATGGCACTAGCATGCACTAATGTGCTGAGTAGGCATTCATATTGAAAGTAACACACATAAAAAAAGTTCAACAAAAAGTTTATGGTGCGATTAGCACAATCAAACCTTTAAAAATGATGCTGCCGAACGATATAAAACTGCAGTTGGTTAAATCCCTTATAATTCCAATTTTTGATTATATGGACATCATTTATCAAATTATGGTGTACATGGTACAAATGGGGAAAGTGATAAGCTTGAAAAACTACAAAATATGTGCATAAGATATATTTTGAACATTAAAAAACATGAGCACATAACCCCACATAGAAAAACACTTGGCTTAATGACATTATATGATCGTCGAACCAATCATATTAGTAGTATGATTAATAAAATAATAATCAAAGAGGCTCCACCTTATCTAAATGAAATAATTTAAATTAACAATAACAATACGAGATCTCAAAATAAATTGATTGTTAATCTACTGAAATCTAATTTTCATAAAACTTCCATGTATATTGGCGGACCCAATATTTGGAATAGTATTCCAGAGAAAATACGCAATATTGAAGATAATGATATTTTTAAGAAAGAAATGAAGAATTATTTATTAAACAAAGATGATAACTAATGATGATTTTATTTAAAACAGAGAGCATTTAGTCAATTTTATAGTCCCTTTTTTCAATGAAAATGTATCGTCTTAATTTTGAAAAACAAAGTAAACAAAAGGTAATAGATTTAAGATAATGGAATTGGCCAATTGGCAGCATGTGTTGGAATCATTGCACGCATATAAACATTATGCAGATTTCATCACCGAATAAAATAAACAATAAATAAATAAATAAATATTGAAAAAATAATTCCCAAGATCGGCAATAAAATTGTATATGAATGATAAAAATCAATGGGAAATATCAAACATTTCTTTTTTTTCCGTACAACAAATTGAATCTTCCAAATACAAAAAAAACTAATCTATAATTCAGAGTTCCGTTTTGTTTTTTAAATTGCAATCGGAATTTCGAATCTTCTGAAAATTTCTTATTTCAGTCTCTGGGAAAACAATTCACTTTGGTTAAAAGCCATTAATTACACTCACCTACGCCACATCCAATTATAATTACCGACTTATTTTCAACGTTTAACATTTTGTTGACTTTTGGTATTTTTGTTGCTGCTGTTTTTTGTTCGTGCGAAACAAACTGCTTGTGACTCCCAATAGGACCGTACATCTTGACTCAACAGACACACTTTAATTACTGTTAGTTTATCTACGATATAAGTTTTAAGTCATTGCCATTTCACTTTGACCATATTCGAACACCAATACATTCATACATTTCTCTAATCACTCAACACAATTGGAGTGTCCGATGCGAATGTGTGTTGAAAAGAAACCGATGGCAATATTTGTGATAACAAATGTTGCCACTTGAATTTTACACCGTGCTCCTTGAATATCAGTGGTTTTCTATTAAAAACAATAACAATGTTATTTGGTAACGCCCTCTTACAGCGGTTTTCGCTTTGACATTTAAACAACGTAGAATACTGCAATTTTGACAGCTCGCGATATTTGATTGACTGCTATGAAAAAACCGCTGTTATGTGTCGTTACATTCAAGGCATCAATGATGCTCAAAACTCACGTTTTACACATTTTTCCTGAACAAAACAATCTGGAAATAAATAGTCTTACCTCTGTAAGACGAACTTTTTCGCACCGTTTTCATAGCGTTCAGCTTTTATTCAGATTTTGCCTAGGAAATTTATAAGAATTTTCAGAAAAAAACAACAGTACGTTCATGTATTTTATGGAAAATTGTATTATGATTCCGAAAATCTTGATGTTGGGTATTCAAATGAAATAAAACGTCTGATTGTCTTTATTGTCATCTGAATACTGAAAAAATTGGAACAAAATGTGACGAGTTGAAAAAAATACAACTTAAAATAACCACATTTTTCTTGACCAAAATCATAACGCGTCTTTCTTTTACATTGTATTTAGTATATGGCAGCCCTTCGAATCTATAGAACCACATGATGAGGGAAGGAGTGATTTGAAACTCTCATACAAAAGCGCGATTTTTAACAAAATTAAGAACAAAAAAATGCAAGAAATTTTGAATTATTATATCGATTTGATACGAAAAAGGTAGGTTAGCGGGTGCTAGGTTATTCCTGGGCCCCTTTATTTTGACGAAATAAATCGAGTGGGAGTGATAAAACCCACCTGGGTAGCCTATTTTGGGTACCTCCCGAACAAAAGTTCGATTTTTTGAAGGTTTTTCATTGGCTAGGTATCCTACGATACATCTGGGGTGGCTGAAAATTTAATGGTTTCCAAGTCTAACGAAGCACAAACGTTTGGTACTTGCAGAATTTCATTTCCTATTCAGGTATTTGAGCAATCGCGCTAACAAATTTTTGCGTACAGCGTACAGCGTACAGGGTACGACACACCCACATTAACATAGCAAAATAACCACTGTATCGTGCTTTTTTGTGTCGAAAATGGATAGAAAAATGGTTTTTCGGGGTACCTAGGTTTTGGAGTGATTACAATACTTTTACTCACGACATGGTCGTGCGAAAAAGTAATATCGGTTATCATGTCTTCTTTTGTGTTTTATCGACGACACGATGTTGTGTTGTATCGACTCATTGCATGAGCATGTCCAATTTTATCGACAGATAAACAATTTATAAACTTTGAACTGCTTCAAGTAGAAAAATGATAAGAATCTGGCTACTCGAATCTATAGTGAGGATGCAATGCAGTCTATCATACCTTTTAGTAGCAATGTTTGTTTTCTGTGGCAATTTCAATAGTTTATGTGTTGTTTGGTAAATAATGCCCTGATTATAATCAATGTTGTACTGAAAATTGATTAGATTTTGTGATAAATATTTACAAAACTTATCAATAATAAAAGAAAAATATACTATTTCAATCATAGACTTTTCATTGAATCTGTGCTGAATAATACAATTCAATAGTTGTTCTTTTTTCATTGCACAAGAACCGGACCATAACAGCAAGAATCAGCACTTTAACTTTTCACCAGTTTCAAAATTCAAATATCTATGAATTGTTCACAAATGGGATTTATACAGTTTTAATAAGCTAAGAAAATGATCAGTAATCGATTTTAGGGGAAACGGGCCTTGGTAAAACCAACTTTTGTCTCCCAGATCCAAAAAAAAATGGACAAAAACTTATGCATTTTTTGTCAGCTCAGAAAATGCTCGGCAGTCAATTTTAGATGGACACTAATTGCATAAAAAACATCTTTGACCGTTATGATTTTGAAAAGTTTATGATAAGGTATAAAAATCTATTATACATCGGACTCCAGATCGGGTGTCACGAAAAAGACCCATTGAACTGTGTAATTAAACGCCTGGCTATTTAGTCAAAATGCTTGGACATGAGACAGACGTTGAGACGTTGACATGCCGACTTTATAATAACAAGATCATGTCACTAAACCAATATTGTCTAACGTGTGCACCGGTCTTGTCAACAGGATGGGTTCACAATGTTGGTGTCGGAATGTTTTAATGTTCTTTTTTTCTCAGTTCTCTCACGAGAGATCACGAGAGATTCGTCCCAAAAGTTTGTAGGAGCAAAAGAAAATAGACAGCGACGACATCGGTATCGCCGGTTGTTTGGACGGAAGTAATCTAAGTAAGAAACATCAAATTGTGTTACTTTGCCATTTGATTAGGTGATGGAGTGGTGGCGTTGGCAAGGGCTTGTAAATAAATTAAGCAATATTTATGGTGCTTTGACAAGCGTGTGATTTCCAAGTACTTCGTTAAATATGCCAACATCCATGCCCGGCTCTAGCCAGGCGAAAAAGGGATGGAGGAGGCGAGCCGATTCAATATGACATACACAAACAGCACAACAACATACGATTAATCAGCATATCCGACAACCGGCGCTAACGCAAAGCACATCACAAACGCACTTTGTGCCGCAACATCGAAAGCGTCCTCCTTTTCGTACGACACTGACTCACTCACTCACACACGAATTTTCCGCTTTTTGTTAAACGGCAAAAAAAGGATATTTTGTATTGAAAATCCACTGCTTGCACCGCATTTCGTTCAGTGTGTTACTGAATGCCGACATCGAAACATCAGCCGGATTTTCGTTCGTGTTCTGTTCACGTGTCAACGTCGAGTCTCCTCTTAACGAAAGGAAAAATATTCAAATTCAATAAATAAGTTAAACGACTCCGCTTCATTTGATAAATGCAATTTATCAATTGTCCTATAAATTTTATGGTGTTACCAACAAAGACATGGCCAAACACAATCAACGCATTCTAATTTAATTTGCATAAAATCTGTCAAAAAGAAATGTTTCCGAATTTATTTTTAATTTGAAAATTATTTGGTTTTTCGATTTGAATGAGTGGTGCAGTTGTTTCATCAAATGATAATTGTGAAAATGACAGACGTTTGCCGAGTTGTGAGCAAAATTTCAATGCACAAAAATCCACATAAAACTACCACAATTTAAAAGTTATTAAGAACCATTTTGCGTCGAATGCTAACCGTTCGACTGCGGTTAAAATTTGTGAAATTTGTTTGAAGTATAGTAAATAAAAGTTTGAGTGTTTCTCGCTCGCTCGCTCGTTGATTTGTTCGTTCATCCTCGTCGAAGTGCAGAAGTGTGGCTTAAAAATCCAGCAAAAAAAATTCAAACACGGCCCGTGGTCAGAACTTTCAAATTTTTAAGTATTAAATTGTTGGAAAACTATCTTCGGTCTATCAAAGTGCAATCGATGTAAATTATCGTCGTTCATTTTCATTGGTTCACATTTTTGTTTAGTCCTTCATTCGTTGCAAGTGCCAGTAAAGACGTAAAACGATTGAAATATTACAAAATGCATTCGAGTAAGTATCGATTGAGTGAATCATCTACTTTTTTTTGTCAATGTGATGAGGAACAAAGTTTTTTTTTTAACCGTTTTAATTCCAAGCAATAATTGCGACACGAGAAGAAGACGAAGAAGAAAATGATATCTATGTTGGAAAATTACAGCAGACAACATAATATTGACGCATTAAAATTTATTAAAGTGACAAAAATTCGCAGAATCTGATTGCTTTTCGATTTTATTCTGATTTAAAGAAAAAGCCTTTGATAGGAAGGAGAAAAGGAATACATATCGATTCATATGTGTTTCTTGAAAAAGTTTTTCCAATAAACGATTCCATGTCGTCGAATTAATTCTGAGTGAGTATAGATTGTTCGAATGGAACGATGTCACAACACATGACTTTTACTTTGAAGCTTCAAAAATGATTGTTTGTGAGCGATGAATTTAATTCGATTTGAAGAGCGAGTCGTTGATTTTATCACAATCCTAATTTCAAAATGTCGCCAACGTAAAATTTTCTCTTTGGTATGAATTCCGGGTAATTTATCGAAAATAACTCTCGCTTTTGAAATAAACTGGCTCAGTCAGTGAGTCAGAGCCTAGGGGGATTTAACTACGTGAAAACTTGTAAAAAAATTATATAAATGCGCACGAAATTGTTTCATTCACCAGAGAACTTGCATGATTCCACTCAGTTGGCAAGTTCCGTATTAAAACAACATGCGCGAACTTGTGCGAGTTCGTGTGCAAACATGAAGCTGGACGACGCGCACACATCAGTCGTTCCATTTATTATATCTATCTTGATTAACTTTTTCTTCCAACACTTTCTCCAGCTCTTTAAAAATATTTCCTTTGTCCATTTTATAATTATATAAATCTTTGAACTTTTGGAAAGGATGTGAAAAATCTTTATACACGTAAACAACCGATTTTTAGTTTGAAACGCGTTTTAGTTGTCAAATAAAAACTTGAAAAACGCGCAAAACCATAAACAAACTTGTGTAAACTTGTGACCGTGCGCGTCAGTACGTACAACGAACGCGTCGAACTTCCGCGAATCAAGCAAACTGGCAGAAAACATGCTGAACTCGTAAGAGTTAAATTCCCCTAGGTCAGAGCGTTGGTGCCGCAGTAGATATTCATTTCTGTGGCTTATGATAATGTGCATTGTGCTGGATCAAACCAATGAATATGAGAATAATTAAAAGCAATTTTCAAATTCTTCCTAAAATTCCCCGCTCAATTTTTACCCATTTCGCCCAGAATTAAGAAATAAATTTATGATGAATTCACGAGAAAAATGCGGAAAAATTGATTGTTCGGCTGAAATGGGTTATAATGCTTCAAAAATGAGTGAAGTGATTTCTAAAAACCAAGTGTACATGTCGTTCGCAATTCCCCAGTGAACGAAAAGTGTACTATTCACCATCGATGTTGATCGGAATAAAGTGCTAATTGCGGTTAGAGTTTGTGGTTCGATTTTGACTTGATTAGCGTGTTGATGCGTACGTTTTTCCCGCAATTACTAGTTTACATCGTTTAACATAAATCACCGAATTTATAGATGATTTGACCAGTGGCACATGGCTTCCAATGAACTCACCGACCATTTGTGCATACACCCAAAAGAACCGATCACGTTATCAATGCACAAGCACATGCCAATAGACCATAGATAGAGGACGTTTAGGGAAAAAACACATTCCGCACGTTGTTGTTGAAATGAGCATAAAAGATTGTCCATGTGATTCCATTCCAATGGGACTGAATGTTGACTTTTGACAAAAACACTAGTTTTCTCTGGCTTCTTCGTCTTGTACTCCCTCTCCCTATCTCATTCCTTCTCTCATCCTTTTTTTTAAGAAAGGTCTTTTCCCTTCATTTTTCTCTCAAATTGAGTCGAGTCTCGATTTAAATGCGATGACCACAACGACGATGGTGACAACGATTTCATGTGGAAATTTTTTCAAAATGTTGATTGGGAAGAGCAATTTTGCGTTTCGTTTGGTTCTTCTTCGAGTTTTCAATGCAAAATCCATTAATATCAACCAAATCAAATTCACTGTGGGGAGGTTGATTCTTATTTTTGAACGAAAAAACCGTTGTGTACACGTTTGAAATCCAATTCCTATGTGTTGTTTGTTAAAAAGGTTGTTCGTTAGCCGTCGTATGTATTAGGTAACCATAGCGATGCAAATTGCAAGTGGACTTACTTAAATTAAGTGTAAAAAGGAGTTTTCAGTTCATGAAACTGATTTATACATCTGGATATCCTATATATATATATATATATATATATATATGTGAAGTGTACTGAACTTTACGAAACGCGTGCAATTTGTTGTTATGATAAACAAAGCAAATATCAAACGCAGTCATGGAAGTTTACCTGCTGCGCTGGTATGTTCGAGCGTCTACAAAAACAACATCATTTGATCGGATCAAAGCTGACTGACCATAATTATGTCAATGATGATTGATGAAAAACATTGACGCGTCGGCTTTGCAAGGTATTCACGTACTGCGATAAAAGCCTATATAAAGAATGTTATTATATTTGACAATATTTGACTCGATGTCAATGACGATGTGGCAGCGCCACCTATAGAGATTCCTTATTAAAATAAGTGGAACTATTGAGCGCGTGCACCATATAGCCTTTGTCCCTTTGAAAACGTTTACCAAAGGTTATCCTGGACCGTTTACTATAGACTACTATAAGCATTTCCATCTTGGTTGTATGACTGCTTTCGTTTTCATGTTCCTACTATTGTGATTACCTCATAATTTACGAAAAGAGCCAGGTTTTTAACGAGGCGAGAACTGAAAGTTATCGAAAGTTGCTGCTACTATTGTTCATTATTTATAAAAATTGTAACAGTCTTTTACTCTTTTCCGGCCAAACCTCTAACAAAACCCACATTATATTCAGCCAGAGCCTGGCGGTGTTTAATAAAATAAAATAAAATAAAAATGTTGAGATTCTAATGAAAAATCGGATCTAATTTTTGGGTGAAACCTATTACCGAATCACCTCAAATGTTAAATTTTCACAGCAGCTTCTCCACCTTCATTACGCCCTTGTGCAGATTTTCGATGTTTTTTTGAAGAAAAATTAATAAAATACTTCCCGCGAACTCCGGAAGGTATTTTGGCTACCGGTTCAAGTAAAACTTTGACATCTCTTTGAATTTAAAAAGAAAATAGATTGTGAAATATATGACAACTTGCAAGCGAAGCAAGCGGCATTTGTTTTCAATCAATCTGCAATTAATCGGACTAGGAAATGATTTATGGTCTTTTATCTCTATGGGTGAGATTAAGAGTAGTGTATGTTTTTTTGACGATCTTTTGATAAAGTAGAGTATGTTTCACTCTTGGGGTTTGGTGATTTTCATTTTAATGACACGATAAAATCAAATTAGTATCAAAAACGGCCATTTTTGGTTAATCGGTTATTACTCCGGTCTGAAAATTTCTTTACTTCGCCGAAAATTTACCCGACCACGAAGCATTTTTGGGTGATTTCTTATGTTTTCAATCTCTCTCTCTCCCTCTCCCTCTCTCTCTCTCTCTCTCTCTCTCATCGATGTCAATTCAAGATTCAGTCACCGCTGGAAAACATACTTATTCCAATACAAATTCTGAAAAACAAACACCAATCTCAATCTCACCCACATATCTAGCAATCAAAATTCCGGTAATCGTACGAGGATAATTTATTCCAAGTCTTGAACGATATTATGCGTACAGCGACATATTTTATCACCAAAAACATACAAAAATATATGCCTAAAAAGCCTCTGAATTTTCACCTCTTCTGAAAATGTGCAGACAAAACAAATCGCCCACCCTAAAAATCCGGAGTAGATCTTTTACTTCAGCTCGTTTTCCATTTCGTTTCATTAGAATTAAACGAAATTGAGTTACAAGGAAATAAAGCTGCTTTGATTAGCACTTTGCCTGGCAGTATTCAACGGGAATTCCTTAAGATTCCGTAGAAACCCTCCCAAAATCCACGATATTATTCATTAAAATAAAATCCAATATGGAAGTAATAATTTTACACAAAAACATAATCAAATTCAGTGATACTAGTAGATTAAAAGAACAATTAAGCGATGGGTTTTTATGGATTTTCTTACCGCCTTACTTGTGGGTATTTAATCATTCTTTGAATGCAGTGAATTGGAAAGGAGGCAAAAATTTGTTTGCATTTGAGACGTATGGTAAAATTAAATTAATCGCAAAATTATTCGAAACGTTATCTGTTTGCTACTCATTACATTGTCGACTTGAAAGAGTGGAGAGGGGAGCGAAATTTTGTGGTGGAAACCGTACAATCATGACAACGTCTAATCCGAGCTCAATATTTTGTATCCATATGGTAAACATGTCTCGTGGAATGGAACCTTTTTCATAATTCGTCGAATCGCAATACCAAATTTCAGCACTGATTCGAATGGCTTAACTTTATTCAGAAGTTTTTAAGCCATCGAGCTCAATGTAGCGAGTTTTCAAAGCGCTAATTGAGTTTCTATTGAGAGTTTCAAACTCCCGAAAATGCGCTTCCAAAGATGAACAGATCGGAATTGTCGCCAAAAATTTCCATCAATTATAATAAGGATTATTTGATTGTACTGTAGTCAGATATAATGATTGAATGACCTTTGCCCATTAATGTTTCATGAACTCTTTAAGACGTTTGACTTTCGCTTCATGCTATTTGTATTGAGCAACAGGTATCCTCTCATCGTCGCTCAACCTTATTGTCCATCGATTATTTTTGGGTACAACAGAAAATATACGATACACATATGGTCAAAAGCGTATACTATTGTCTGCAAACAGTATCCTTTGAATGCATTCAAAGGTACACATGTGTATCAATGTGTATTCGTCGAACCATGTATGGAAAAGAATAAACCTAATTGGCCATAATCGCATCAACAATGGAATTGGTTACCGCGTTGCCATTGAACATATCATTATTCAACAGTTAATGCAGAACTTATGCAAATCCTATTTGAATTTCAATTCCTTTGTATGAATTGATTCGATAAAACCGCTGAAATTCATGGTGGATAGTTTGAAAAGTTGGACTGAGATTATTTTCGAAACACGTGAACACAAGATTGCGAACTGATTGGGGGCTGTTTGAAAATCGATTATAAATCGCAAGTTGGGAGATTCGGTTTTTGGTTGGATAAGTTTAGCTGGAAAATTAAAAAAAAAAATAGGTTCAAATAGGCTCAGTTTTAAATTGTGGGAAATATACAGGGTAGTTTCACCGAAGGATTAGAAAATTGAAGAAACGGACAGGTTCGACTGTCGATTTTAAAATTCGATTGAAGTTCGAAATTCTGTTCAAATTGGACTTGATGGGAAAATTTGGTTAAAATCGAAAATTCTACTCAAAATTCAAATTCAGTCGAAAATTTCCACAAACAATCACATGATCCTGTTTAATGTTTTCTATATGTCTATTGATTAGGTTGAAAGAAAAATTGACGTAGACTTTGAAAATCATGCAAATAACCAAAGAAATCTCAAACTTTCTTCAAACGTCGTTCTTCCCAAAAACGTTTGCAAACTGTCTATTTTTATGTTTCGGCTACATTCAGTACACATCTTAATTTAATTTACATCGATTGTGCATGATAAATATTAACATGCTTGGAATATAGCAATTTGGGCAGTGTGCTCGACGAACACTGTTCGTACACCAGCTTTTGGCTTAATTTCAGTGCACATTTTGATTGGCTTGGAGCTTTATCAAAATGGCACATGTTCTACCGCATACGAAACGATGATATGCTCAATTTATTGACATTTAACTTATTGGAGCTAAAATAACAATACGAAAAACCGTCGAATGTTTGGAAGTAATTGACTTGGTATAGATATAAGATATAGAAAAATGCCATGAGCGGTCTTTTGTGCGGCTGATGTTGTTGCTGCTACTGTTTGTTCTACTAGTTGCTTTTGTTTGGATTCTGGTGCAATGTGTATGTGCACCTAAGAAATCCACGTGATATTCGGTGTGTATATGCTGATTTTGGTCGCTATATACGCATTCTGTTTGCTTTTCTTATAATGTTTGCATATTTTGACTATTTTTGCTCACAATTTTTGCAAAGTTTTTTTTCAGCGAAAACCACTCTCTTTCACTTAAACTCTCTCTCTCTCTCTCTCTCTCTCTCTCTCTCTCTCTCTCTTTCGCACTCTATCATTCTTTTTCTCCATTGGTCTCACTCTGTCGATTCGCTCACTTTTCGGTCGGAACAATGAAAAAACCCGTGCGGATATTCCGTAGACGTAAAGTAAAGTTAGTATTCATTTCTTTTTGCTCGAATATGTGAATGGTTTGAAGCGAAAATGTTATACAGAAAAGTTGAGCTGAAAAATGTCAAATGAAAAGGGATAGCTATATGTATAGTTCACTATAGTTTTCTATACAGTTTACTATATAGCTATCCCTTTTCCGCTCATTCATCATCGACATTTTTCCGCTCAACTTTTCTGTACAACATTTTCGCTCCAAACCATTCATATAGCGCCCACATCGACATCAGCTCGATCACAAAGGCATACAAAGCTTCCACACAGGTCTCAAAGTTAGACTGCTAAAAAGAACTTCCCTCAAATTGGATTAAAATCAAAAATTCATCGCTTTGCTGCAGCTACCACATCAGCACGTGACGGAAACCATGTTACGGCCATTCATGAACAAATGAGAACGCGTTAAATTTGTTACGAACTGACTAACTCACCGTTGAAAAAACTTACTTTTCCCTAAAAATAGAGGAAACAATCCATATTGTGTGTTGAAATTCTTTTAAAGGAAGACAGATTCTCTTTGAATGAGATTCAATTCAAAAGGACGAATTTCGTTTGAAGTGATACACATTGCGAATTTTCGTCATTCTTCTACCCAACGCAAAGTCATGATATGCATGTTTGCGACGCAAAAAGTTTCCATGTGAGTTACTGTGTGTTAAAAATAGCCTCTTCCTTCGAAGAATGACAAATATCCGGAATCGTAATATGTTTCAAGAGTGTCCGTCGTCCAAAAGTTTCTATATACCTATTATTTCGCAATTTTACTTTTCAAGGAAATAACGTTCACATTGGCGAAAAAAATGCACGTTTCAATCAAAAATAAATAAAAACAATTCTATCGAATTGACAATGAGAAACTACTGTTTTGATTGATTTTATTTATTTTCATGTCTCAAGCGAAAAAATTTGCATACACCTATCGAAAGGGGCATGCAAATTTTGTGTGAGAAGCCCGTCAATCAATTCGCGTGAAACCGAGATATTGCATCGGAAAAAAATCAAATATTTCGGTTTGGCAGTAGCAATAAACAACATTTCGTGTGTTATTTTCATACCCTTGCGATGTAGCTCATTATTATGCGCTGTCAGCAATCAAATAACTCTGTGTAATGCCCGGGTAATAGCTGTGTGTGTGTGTGTGTGTGTGTGTGTGTGTGTGTGTGTGTGTGTGTGGTTTTTGCGCTGTTTGCTGATACGCGGGTGGATTTCGCAGAATTTTAAATATGCAGAGAGCTTTTTTTCTGGTGCGCAATCCAACAGATCGGCATTAATTTTTGAAAATGTGTATGTTTAATGCAGATAAAATCATTAGTTGACAAAACCAATTGCTCCAATTGTCTCTAGAGATGATCCACTGGCAAATGCTTAAATGCAATGGGATTTCCTTAATAACGTCGATTAAGTCTCGTTTTTCTGCTGCTTTGGTAAATACATTTGATCCGATTGCAATTGATACCCGTCGGATATGTTAATACGATTGAGAATATATCAAAACAGCAGAATAAATCATTTGGAAAGTGTTGTTCGCGCAGAAATTTATCCGTCGCTGAGAACTTCCACAAGGCTCTCGAGTGTTGACTCTTGAACAAAAAGCAAATCTACGACAACAACACAAAAAGTGACGAACATTCGTTTTTGCTTGCACTCAAAATTGGAAAAATATGAAAAGATGAATACATTTTGCACAGTGTTTATGTCGTAGACGATTTACTTTTGCTTGATTTCGCTTCAACCTCGATTATTCGCGATTTTTTGACCACAGACTTGCCAGTGCTTCACATTGCCGACACTGCCAATGCCCTAACATAAGAGAAAAAAATGCACTGCAGAAAGAAAAACTTCTACCCGCCTCAATGACTTGTTGGGGGAAAAAAAGTCGGAATAATTGAAGCACTTCAGGCAAGTTTCTTCAATAGATTCGTTGTTGTAAAGCGAAAAACTCATTGAGCACCACTTTTAGCTACTGAATGCTATGTGTTTGCTCTTTGGATTTGATTTTTATTAAATATGAGGGCCATGTCTCCTGAGTCTTGTGCCATTCTTTCTCTCGTTTAATCACTTTTAATCTCTGCTGCAGTTTTGAATGAGTGACATTTACATTTGATTTCCGCATTTCGATACAATTTTACATTGCACCTGAAGCTTATTTAGTTTTTTCACATTTACGGTTTTGAATGAATGGTTTTTTTTTCGTTTAAATTCATAAAAAGTGCCGTTCTTTTTCGACTGAACACATTTTTTGGACGTAAAAACTTTGAATTAACTATTTTGGTAGTTGAATCGGATCTACCGGATTTTCCGACAACGTCCACATTGCTCGATCTCTCTTCAGCATAGAATGTCAATAGTTCTTTTTTTGCTTGAACACTTAAAATTGTAAACTCCAAACTGTGAATGCTGAAAAAGTTTCGAAAACCGCAAAAAAAACGGAATAAATTGTCGTCGTTATTTTGATTGGAAGGAAAGTTTTCGAAAGATTATCGAAGCAATCATGGACTCATTGCTAAATTACGCGTATTGATTTGACCTACTGAATTTAAGCTCCGTTCAGATTCAAATCCCGTGTGCAAAAATATTCACTGGCTAGACACTAGGCAGTCGTCCGATTCAAAGATACACATTTAGAGAGAAACGACATGGATTCATAAAAAATTAAAAGCTGCTGCTGCAATAAATCGATGAAATCAAAAGTCATGAGAAATCATCTACAGACGACTGAAGCTGAGAAAGCATCCAATCACATGAAACATCACTTTTAACCAGAGAGTGTTGTTTTGCTGCTAAGCAGGCCTGAGCTGAGCTGAATTCACTGATTCAGGTGCCTGAAGAGTGATTTTAACGCATTCTCGCTGCAAAATTTTCATTATTTGAAAATATCACCCTTACCAAACCCTTACCTTGGTTAGTAAAATTGAGAAACATCGTAGATCATTACAAGCAATGAGAATTTGACACTGTGAATACGTAAAAATAACACTTCAGATCAGCAAATTCAGCTCAGCTCAGATCTACTCAGCAGCAAAATAGTTTCGTTCAGTCAATCGTTTTTCTCACTATGGAATGGTACCGATTCGACAGACAAATGTATCTCTTACCTGCTCTTATCTAAAATTATAATTGCAAATGTATTTTAATTGATGTCACTCAGGAGCAGTGTATCTGAAGAACTGATGGGTCGACATCGATAAAATCTACAATCATTTCCACGGAGCCATCGAATGAGTTTGTGAAAGCATTCCATTGAACATTGGAAAAATATAAACACAATCTGGCAAAGCTTCTAAAAGTCCGAATATAAAAAAAAATGAATGAAGTATAACAAAAAGTCCGAGTAAAACGAAAAAAAAAAACTTCTTGCAAAGCGTAAAAATAATGAAATTTCGAAGTAAATTACAATTTTTCGCTTTGATTAAACAAGGTCGATCAAATTGAATAAAACGATAAAAATTGTACTGGATAAATTGAAGCAATTTAATCATTCCTCATTCTCTAGAGACGAAAATGGAAAAAAAAATGTCGATGAATCCGACTAAACCAAAAAACAATTCTATTAAATCGTACAACCCACAAACCGATTACTGGATGCACTGGATGCATTTGTAATCTATTATTTGAATTCACAAATATCACAATCATAACAATTGAATTTGATCCGAAGAACAAATCCACTCGATAATAACATATAGTTGTGCAGAATGGGGCAGAATTACGTAATGAAATTCAATATGCTATTCAACTAAAACAGTTGATGTGATCCAAACGAAGGTTTTCTAGCGAACTTATGCTCATTTTCACCGAGTTGAGCGAAAACTGTATATAAAAAATTGATCTGCTCCATCGAATTGATGAAAAAAACAAAAAAACAAAATCCAAACTAAATGCATTTGGATTTATTTTCGTTTTGTTTTTCTAATTTTCACGATAATTTGGGATATCGCAGCTTCATTCATTATTTTCAAATCCATGATTATTCTTATCATTCGGTCGTCAAAATGGATTTATGCATTTTCATTTCGATGCTTAATCGAAACGATTCATTTTCGATTTGTGTTCAGGCACAACTTTCGTTTTATTATCGGTAATAACATCAAAAATGATTCATTTTCATATTTATGATGATGCTTGAGGCCATTGGTATACTTTGGTGTTGCAACTATCAATAAAATGCTCGAGTTACAATGGAATAATGCGACAAAAATGGATATAATTAAATGAAAAGAGAATAGTTGTTGAGTAGACGGGGCATTTTTGAATGCCAGCGTATTAAAATACAAGCACAAACAGCAAAACGCATGACTAGAATTGGAAAATCTTTAATCTCTTCTTTTACAATCAAGTGCTGGTTCCTATTTGGTTGGGGGAACAGTTATCATAAGCCACAACCCTTTTCATTTCTGCATAAAGCGAAAAATATATCGAAAATTTCGATCCAATATTTAAAGGAGGATTATGTGATATGAAAAGGGGGTGAAACGCTGAATCCAAGATAATTTCGTCGCATGCGTTATTTTTTTGATTTAAAAAAAAATCGGAAAGAGAGTGTATTCCTTATTCTTCTCCTCCTGTACTTTTTCCTTTCATCATTGTTGAGAAAAAAACACGGAAAATGTATCGGTGAAAAACTTCACAGTACACCAAAATTCCTTTGTGTATTTTCCTTTGTTTATGCGCTCTTTATGCGGAATACAATTTTCTTTCGAAACTTATCAATGGTTTTGTTGAAGTGCGGTTTTCTATTGAAGAAGGAGGAAAAAAAGAAGTGAGCGATGTGTCGTATAGTATGTGAATTTCTTAAGAAAATACTTTCATTACTTGCTGCGGTTCCTTGCGTCGTTCACCCGCCCGCCACTCACCCTCGTTGCTGTGCACTTCTTCGCGATGGCAAGCGTATCATAGGCGAGTACTTCAAGTATTATCGAAGCTTTTGTAAACGTGCTTTGAATGTTATCTCACGAATATTTCATGAGGAAATGATTAATTGTATATGCATTGGGTCGGGTATCAACGGGCGATGCCGTTTTCAGTTCCGAATCTTCATGATCGCATCATAGAAAATTGAAATTGCTAATTGAAGAGATATTTTCGCGGAAAACATGGTAATCCGCGTATTCAACGGAACCAATTTTCATTTCGAAGCGATGATTTCGTTTTTGTTCCCACCATGTACGTATGTCTTAGCATTTTCAATTGAAACCGCGAAACGCCTTGAACATTTTCGTGTCCTTCTTCGTTCTTTTCAATTGGTTTTTCGCAACATCAAATATAACTGGTTTCCATGCATTAAATGATCCTGAAATGAATCGTACAATAAAGATAAATTACTGCATTTGTACTAGTGGATGTTAGCTTCTTTTTTTCCACTACCCACCGGTTGTTTTTTTGCTTCGCATCACGCGGTGCATTCGTAAATACGTAGGGGATAACCACGGTTTTAAAAATAACCAATAATGACCGACTTTAACGTTTTTTATCATTTAAACAAATAAATTCCGATATGATCACATTTTGGTCGATTTTGCCCGATTTTTGCAGTAATTTGTTCGCTTCAACGAATGGATACTGTTCTAGAAGCGGGTTTTGGTGCATCCTCAGGATCGTTCAGAACTGCTCCCGATTCTGGAAGTGGGCTTTGGTGGATCTTCAGGATGGACCAGACTGGGTTTGACAATGCCCTGGCCCATCCTGAGGATCCACTTCCAGAACCGGGAGCAGTACTAAACGATCCTGAGGATCCACCAAAACCCACTTCCAGCATTTTTGAATCGGTAATGACGTCAGCACATTAAACGATTATAGTCGATATTAAACGATGAAATTCAATATATACAGATTTTTTCAATTTTTTACGGATGTGATTAAAATTGGGCGATAAAAACAGATTTTATCAATAAAAAAATCCGTGGTTAGCCCCTAGGTAAATATTCAATGTAAAACCATTTGATAAACGCATAATGGAATGTTGTCATATTGAAAATGTGCTCCAACATGGAATATTGTCGTATTTTGTACGAAATTGCATTGCAACCTTTCAATTGCAAACTCCACTTAAAATTTCTGTTGAAAGATTTGATAAAAATAAAAAAGCTCGCATTTCATGCATTCAATGCAATTTTTCATCGAAAAATCTGCATTTTCAGGTTATACTGTTCTTAATTTATTGTGAAAATTTCCAAAGATATCGTTATATAGTCAAATCATGCGAAATGCTGTCACCATGGCAAGTATATGCTGTTATTTCCGGTGATTCCACTAATTCGACCGCTTCAATTGCAACTGCTTTGGTTGGCGCTCTTTTTGACTTGGTTACTTTTCTGCACACAACTCCAAAAGCGTTACAATATTTTGGAGTCGACGTAGGAGTAGCATCGTGGCGACGGTGGTGGTGGTGATGCAACATCAGCTCGCATGATTTACATTCTGAAGCCATGTGCTTAGAGATTGTACTGAGACCATCAAATTCAAATCTATCAACAGTCTCTGTCAATCAATCGAAAACGTGCGAATTCCATCGCACATTTTGCGAATTCGTGAATCCGTCTACCCATGACACATCCCAGAATGCCGATTGATTGCTAATAAAATGTATATATATAGACTTGGCTTTGCTCGCGTGATTTTATTTTCACAATAAATTCACATTGGCATTGGTTGCGGATGGTGTAGTTCAAGGTCTTTTGTTTAGGCAATAACAGATATCTGAGGATATATTCAGTCGAGATCGGATCGTTTTGATTTAGTGACTTGATTATTGTACAAATTTATGTGCGAAAATGAAATTGGGTCACATTTTTAATGTTGGCCATGAAATAATTTGTCAATCACCACAGATCTTTGCATGGATAACAACTTAGGTTCTGACACCAAATTTTTTTTTTTTCGAAGAGCAAAAAAGGTCTTCAATTTTGAAAATCGATTCCAAATTCTTGATGGGTAGAAAAAAATCACATTGGAAGTCATAAAACGCCAGCAGGGGTCAGGATCATCCGGATTAGGCTGCGTCAACACCTTTGGATATCAAGTCAAAAAATCAAAATCGGCTTACTGAGTTTTCTCTGCTCAGCATACATCCTCAGCTATCTGTCATTGATGACTTTTGTTCAAATCGAAACCGCTTAAATATTATTATATTATAATTTTGCACTACATCCACTCTTATCCTTATTTAACCATTATTCTAAGCGTTATTGGATAAATGCAGTTAGTCAAGAACGTTCCTAAGCATTATTTTTGGTTAAAAGTGGCATTCTCGTTCAATTCACTACTTAATCGGATTGGAGTGTCAAAATACCGATCCTCCACCGTCAGAAATATTCGATTTTGCATTGCTAATTGCAATTTCCTATTGCATGCATAAACATTGAAGACACCTTCACCCTTTTCTTTGCTGATTACTGATAGATGAATCACCCAAAAATGTACCCATATTACCACTTATCCACTAAATACCGCGTATTTAGACGTTCTTATTCATAACAAATAACTCAAAACCGTTAGATACAAAGTGATTCATTTCCCCATATTTATATGGGGAATTCTCATTCATATCCAAAATTGCGCAATTTTCGGTGAGGCATTTTGAAAATCAACTCGAGATATTCTTCATTCAATAGAAATGACATTCATTTGCCTGTGAATTCCTCTCTGTGTTCCGTTTCTGCGGTGCATTGCAGTTGCAAAATGACGTTCTAGAGATAACAGATGATCAAAGCTTTTAGTGTGGGCCACACTGTGTGGCAAACTAACACGTATATTATCATACATTACCATAATGCATTAGCATCAATCATAGAGGTCTAGTGAATAAATGTGTAAGTAACCATTGCAATTTTTGACTCTCAAATGTGTCGGCTTGTATTTTTCTTGTTATCCAAAAACCATTTGATTCTTACCGTCACCTTCATCCTGAAATAATTTCCACACACGATGAAAAAAATAGAACGAAAAATACGGAACTCCGTTCACATCTATCTGTATCACAAATTCAGTCTACTTTAAAGCTTAAAAGTCCATTTTCTTGGAAATCGGAGAGCAGACGACAAAGCACAAACATAGATAATGTTGGATTTTCCTATATGAAATATGCAGTTATCGTATAATTTTATTACTGTTGCGTGACAACGGCGTTTCTTTCTCATTCGTGTTTTTCTTTTTCTTGGTAAAAAAAAATTCCGTTGAATTTGCTGCGCTATAGTTAGCAGGTATTTCAGTCAAGTCTTGATTTCAGTGGACTGTAAAGCAAATTGATCGGCTGATTGTGCAGTTTCAATGGAAGACGATGTTTTCAGTTTTCATTCATTTCATTCAAAGAAAAGTTTAACAATCTATACGCTTCATGATTTGAAAAGTTATCTTTGAAGTGACAGTTCAATTGTTGGACACACTTTGTCATACAGAGGGTGTGAATTGACCAATTTTTTGACACCATACAAATGGATTATCAGCACAGTTTTGACACGTTCACACCAGAAAACTTTACCGACAAATTGAAAGCATTGCACAAGCCAAGTGGCCCAAATCCAAAATTTATGAGATGAATTACGCAAAGTTTATCAGAAGACTGGCTTATAGCTCTGAAGCGCTGTTACCAAATGGAGTATATGGAAATGCAGGGACTGAAATTTTTGCGATTTTCTTCATCTTCTTGTTGTAAAATTCTTTTTTATTCTCCAGAACTCAATGAGACTCAAAGGAAATTCAAATTCTCATTGCTTTCCATGAATTGAAAATGAATTTCCCAATATGAAGAAGGGCACGATCCCGAATATTTTCGTCACTATGGGTGTGAGAAGATGGTAGTGTGAATATGTGCAAAATGCGCCTCATGCAACTTAAATTAAATTTGTACACGATTACTATGAACTCAGCGAATTCTCATTTTTTTCTCGCACAAATGAGCAGTTCTACATTACTTTTTCACCGTCACAGAAGCAAATCACATGACTATATATGCTGACTTACCCAGGGACATTGAAGGAAAAACCAAAAAAATAGTGTCCTTTATTCGTATCAACGAAAAAGCATGGTCAGCGTAACCGAGTTCACAAATGATTTCTTCGTACGGAAGACATATGGTTGGTCTACCATAAATCAATCTTCAATTGATTCCATCCTATTGAAAAGCATATTTTTGACAATACAAATGGGCAATTTTTTCTGCAGACTCAACAATAAATTTTTTGTAAAGAAGGATTTTTTCAAATGGAGCTAGGAGGGAAAAAGCATGATTGTTATGTATAAGTTGATTGCCTTTCATTATTGCACTATAAGTGCAATTTCATTCGAAAAAGTCTAAAAAATGCTTTTGGGGGAGTTTCAGGTGATGGCACCATTCACATTTGAGAAAAAAAAACTGTCACTAACCTAAGGACACTTTGCGTTAGCACAATTTCTGATTGTTCTTTTATCTTGATTTGAATCTTGAAATTTTGAAAAGTACACACTTCCAGCACACATCCACATATAAAAAAGCTTCTGCTTGGCCGAGTGGTTGATATTTCTCAAAATGAGTCCACGCCAAATACCCACGCAATGTTCAAAAACGAAGAAGCGCTGAGTTCAATGGTCATGCAGTGGATATCAAGTAACATGACTTTAACATTGAATCAAACCAAGTCACATACATACACACATTGAATGGTGCTCGCAACAGCGCGTAAGTACAGCGGCCAAGTGAAGAATGAAAGCCATGTCGAATGCACACTTGTACACACGCCCATTGTTATACTTCAATATACTGTTTAGTTCCAACATCTCAACTGTAGCAGCATCCACCGAGTCTCCGTACTTGTTATCTCGGGCACTCGCTCTCTCTCTCTCTCTCTCGGGCACTCGCAATTTTTACCCACTTTTGTGTCGCTATCCAATTCATACTTTTTTTTCTACAGTAGTTGTTGTTCCGCGCTCGCGCTGACTCTTCAAGAAAAATAGCAAATGTGAAGGAATTGCTCATTATCATCGTGCGTTTATCTGATAACATGTGATGAAAGCTGCTCTGCGGCTGAAAAGAGATGATAGCTGTTTTTTTCATCTCGTTGAAGCGTTTGCGATCCAATTTTAAGTTCATTCGTTAATGGATCGTATCGTCATAATTGCCCCCCCCCATACCCATGCCATCACCACTTGCTCTTTGAATCATCTTGTAATTGCATTGACTTGTTATACTGTTTTTTTCCTTTTCCACGCTCGTTCAACATTCACGTTGCGGCAAATCGTTGTCATTGCCATTGTCGTGCCTTAATTTATGTAGCCCATTGTCCTCGCGCATCTTGAACGGCGCGCAAAAAAAAAAGAAATTGTCATTGCGTTTAAACGCAAGTAGCATTCTTCATCTCTGTTCTTTTATTGAGGTTTTTTTTCTCGCGTGTACCCACATTCTTTCGCAAGTATTGTTAACAACGAAAAAAACAAGCAAAATTGTAAAAGCCACATTGACAACATTTTTTTCCCAGAAAAAAAAACCTTTTTACATTCTTCACGAAAATGTACACTAATAAAAGATTTTTGCGCGAAGTGCTTCGTGTCGCTAGGAACAAGGAAAAAATATCACCTCTCGATATTGTTGTTTTTTCGCTCGCCCGAATGTTCCGACGATACACACAACGATTGATTCGAAACAATTTGCGGTGCACATTTTCGCGCTTTCATTCACACGAAACGCTAATAATTAAATGGAACCTACCAGCCAGCGTCATGCTAGACAATTTACATAAATTTCCATCACTATTCATCTTCAATGCAAAAAAAACCGAAATGTGCAGTGAAGACAAAAAAAAAATGCGCAATCAGCTTACGTTGTTATACACAGAATTCGCCAAATAATATCACGTGTATTTCAGTCGATCTGACTCCGCTCTCTCCGCATTCATAGCTCTCTCTGCTGAGCTAGTGAATCTACTAGAAATGCACACTGATTGGCTCATAAGCATATTGAATATATATGAACTTGGCCGCTGAGTATGTGCAGTGAAAGTGCATTTCTACAATTTCACGTTGTGCATGTACAATTTCTTCTCATTGAAAATGGAAATTGAATGAATTTTCCATTTTGTGCTCGTTTTGTTTTTACTGCGAAGCGTGAACCGTTCGTAGGTATTGGACGTGAGCCACATTCTTCATGAATTTTTGGGCGAAGACACGCTAATGAAAATATTTGTTACATAGAATTCAATTATTTCTCGTTGCGATGGAGAAAAAATGTCGATAAATTTTTTTTAGCCGCTTCCTGGTACACTCGTCTATAGGCGTATATATTTAAGTAACCGTCTGTGGGTCGTATTTTTATTACCGTGTGGTATTTTCGTCGACAAAAAAATGCCGTGTAATTCAATCAAACATACGTTTACCGTTGGCTCAGCATCACAGCATTTCGTATTTGCGGATATATCCGAGCATATCGACGACGCAAGTCACTGTATAAGTGGCATGCGTTGATGTGCACAGCTACATCGACTGCACAAAAACACTGCGCTCTCTGTTTGTGTGTAAAACTCTCTGTTTGTGTGTAAAACTCTCTGTTTGTGTGTAGTCGATATAGCTATGCACATCAACGCACGCAACTTATACAGTCGATATGCTGGGATATATCCGCAGATACGAAATGCTGAGATGCTGAGCCATCGGTAAAAGTATGTTCGAATTCAATGAAGTGCACCTTTTTTCGTGACCGAATGGACACCAATGGCGAGTGTATGGACGTTTGTATTTTTCGATATGCTTGTCATGATAAATTGGTTGCCGTGCATTTTACCTACAAAAATATTATCGCGATTGTCACCATGAATGGTACTGTGTATTCTTATATTGAAAAACGCTTTGGGTCGAATGCTGTGATCATAACTGCGTTCGAACACAGCATTCCAATCTATTTCTGGATCATCAAGTGGGACTGTTTTTGATGAAGACACTGCTTGTCAATTGAAACGTATGCTTGCTTGAGAAATTGGTCCAGCTGACCATCGTGATGTATGTGTGGTATGACATTTGATTGAAACCCCCTGTTGATAAGTTACTGAGAGAAAGAGTCACCACTCTGTTATTATTTTGTTGTTAATTTTCCGTGTTTGCAAGTTGAATCAAATTTTTCAAAAGAGAACACGTCAAGTAGCTTCTTTTCACTTATTCTGTCCTCAACTTTTTCTTTCTCTTTCTAACTGCATCTCCGTCTATCTCTATTTCTTCTTTTCTATCTTTTCCTCTTCCTCTTCCTATCTCTCCAAATTGTAGACTATGGCTAACTGCATTCATAAAATTTTCGTCTCACTCTGTCGTTGTTCCATTTTGTTGCAGATGAATGAATTGCTGCATTGCGTAATGTGCGGTTTATAGAACGGGGAAACATAAATTGACACGTGCTTAACAAGCGTCGACCTGATTTGGATGGCATCGAGAGAGAAAAAGTGTCAAACTACGATTGTAAATTGCAAAATTGAAAGTGTCTAGTGAAACTGTTGTATAATATGTAATCGATTTGTGGTTTGGCTCACATTAGAAAAACCAAGTTCGAGTTCCACAATTTCCGAGGCATCCGATCACACGAAAAAAAATAATCACGCACCAATTATTTTTGCTGAAAAATTGGCCGGTTTTTATCCTATCGCTTTTTCAACCCGTGGAAGTTTGTGCTCTTGAATTCAAGACAATTCTCAGTGCTTTAGAATCTCAATGCAAAAATTGAAATTTTCCGTCGTGTTGCGCTCATCCATCCGTGTGAGTGAGTTTGTGTAGTTTTTACTGTGATTGATTTGAAATGCGATACACAAATCACACGTTGTCAATGTTACTAGTCAGCGTTTCGTTGGTTTTGTGCCATAAATTAAAGCACCCACTCCACAGTTGCGGTAAAGTATAAGGAACGTGAATTCGATACATCCATCGTAAAGTTTGTTTTAGATTCATGGCATAGTTGAAAAAGCACAAAAACTTCCACAAGCCGAGAAGTGGAACGGCCCGCTCAAAAGTTGTACAGAAAACAAACAATAAAACCGGAGAGAGGGGAAAAAAAGAAGCTAAAAACCGGTTAGCCAGGTAATGAATTATTCGAAATGGTGTCAACAGCAACAATTTCAGCGACAACAAACGCAACCACTATCGTCACCGATGTCACCCACTACCTGGTCAATGCAACGTCCGACATATGTTCAACACGTTATGAAGATAAAATCCCATCGATACCAGGTAAGTGCACTTTGTCTTAAAATCCATTCTCTTTTTTATTGCAAACATCCGAATGGAAAATCGTTGCACACGTTGAATTGAAATTGTGTTGAGAAATATGCTTTTGAATTATATAGTTATCTCATAAGTCTGTCACATGTTTGTCGTTATTATTTTTTTCTGTCTTCTTTATTGTTTCTATTTGTGGAAGAGACACACGATGTGTGTAAAAGTAGAACACACCATACATCACCATACACCATTGAATCGATTAATATAGATAGATACGTATAATAAATCCCACAAATCGGATCCAATGAATAATTTATGAATAATTTATTGTGTCGATTTGACGGCAATATTTGTATTAATATGCAAATGTCGAAATCAATACGGAGCTCACCAAGTCGACCATCGACGCCCCATACCATCAATGCTGGTTTTATACACTTGACTCTCACTCCGTGTAATAAAATTGTCGATTTTCTCTATCACTCTCACCCTCTCTTTTCCTCTTCGGCTTTTCTGTGAATCTTAAATCGTACATGACTTGCTTGCCATTTATAAGCGAGAGAAAGCATATTCGACACTCGCTCATAATTCATTCATTCATAAAAGCAAAACAACACTTGTTTCATGATACCGCACATCGTATTTTTGAGTGTGTTGTTCTCACTCATCATCACATCACATCACAAGCACACACGCCCATACGTTCCAAATAACAAAAACCGAAAAGCAACGGCTTTGCATCGCGGAAACTTCCACGAACCACATCCATTAAATCGAAACGTCACAGAAAAACCACAACATATTTGATCGCTGCTCGATATAGACTAAAGACTATTGAACTCGAGTAGTAACCAAATGAATATTTTGCGAATTTATCGATTGATTAAACGTCGTTACTGTGTTTTATTTGTATCGATATGTACTGCGGCCCTTGTTTGTTTTGCCGTTACTTTGAAATGGATAAAAAGGGTTGAAACACACTTACCATATATACACACATCGAAATCGACAGACACGACACTTTGGCTGGTGCTGCATGACCATCTACTTATTGCATGCTCGATGAATTATTAAGTAATCGCTCCATTTACTGCTCAGTCAAATCACCAGTGAGAGTCTCTCTCTCTTTCCGAAATATACCGAAAGCCAAAATGCCTCAGTAATAGATATGTGGAATCAACCATACAAAATTTATGATTCAGCAAACTCATAATTGACCACCGAAGACAATGGAAACTATATGAACTGCTGAGAATATTCGATGGACTTGTTTTGATGCATAGTTAACGGTGTGTTTTGGAAAAGTGACACTTTGAAATGATTTTTTCGAGGCCTTCAAATCTTGATTAAATCAACATTTGTCCCAATTTTGCGTTTAGTTTTTCCTAAGATTGACATTTAACTACGCATCGAAGTAAGTCCAGCGAATATTCTCAGCAATTCAAATATTCCATATACGTGATCAGAATTACTGGTGTCCAATTATTCAATAGGAAGTAAACGTAGGATGAGAAGTAAAAGAGATTATGGTTTTCCGGAAAACGCTTTCAATATTTAAAATAATCAATTTGATGATGATATAAAAATCAGTTTTAAATGGAAAAAAGATCTAATTCAATAATCATCCAAAGATCGAGTCTAATTCGTGGTACAATTCGTACTGAAAGCTATATTTTTCTTTCGCCGCAAGCCTAGTTTTGTCCCCAAGCGTGGAAAACTTGGATTTTATTCATTGAATAATAAAAAACACTCCGTATGTTGATTGGACTCATTGAGCCGACACGTGTATTGAATTATAATTCAGGATTCAGGAATACATTAAGTTGATTTTGAAAGAAAAGCAAAAATCGAAGCGATGTAATCATTTTGAGTATATTTTCTGGAATTGCTTTTTCATCGAAAACCTTGTCATATATTTTCTTTTGTATTTCATTCAATGTCAACATCAACTGTTCGAATGAAAAATAATGAGGACAATGTTTGTTTTCTCTTCACGCAATATGGTGGATGTCATTTTTTCAGCCAAAGTGCACATGCTTTGATATTTTTAGCCAATTGTAAAAGATCCGATGAATTCGTTTTTTCTCTGTCCCAGTTACGCTATGCGGTCTGACTCTTATCATTTGCATGAAATTCCAAAGCAGCAGTGGAACGTGCTTGTCAATAACCTAGAGAATATGAATATCGTTTCAATGCTTTGATTGAAATTTTTTTCCCATCACTTTGTTTTTAGGGGCTCTCACTTCGTATTGTTGTTTATTTCGTTGTATTTTCCCCCTGTTTCTCTCCCTTTTTCTCGCTCACCCTCTCTCTATCTCTCTTTTTCTGAATTCTCTGTTCATTTTCGCATTAACTTGATTGGTTCGATGCATATCACAATATGATATATGACAAACACGCAAAGGGATAATCTGTTTTTTTTCTTCATAATCTCCGAATTATGCTGGTTTCACATTAGAGAGAGAAAAAGTCAGATTTAGAGAGAAATCGGCTTATTTTTGATGCGTGTTTGATTCAATTGGATGTGGGAACACTTGATTTAATTCGAAATGAGATAAGTTTACGTCGAATTTGGTGTTGGGTGTATGTAAATTTGTTTCTTGGCCATCACATGATGTGATGGCTGAACCCAAACGAATACACCATCGAACTGGTGACGCTCATTCAATGTGACACATTCATATTAGAGTATCATACGCTGGTAATTTATTTATAAACTTGGATCGATGTTCCGTTGCACTCTCTGGGGACCGATTCAATTGTATGCATCGGTGTGTCTTCCCACTTCATCGTCATCGTGGCCATTGTCGCGGTCTAAATGGAAAACATGGACAAGACAAGAGAAAAACACAAGTGGATTAGATATTTTTGGAAATTTCTATAAAGTTTCTATTCTCTTGATGATTTCTAATTTTAGGCATATATTGCAACTGGACTTGGGATGGATTTTTGTGTTGGCCACCAACACAAGCAAATATAATCGTTCGACAACCGTGCCCCCATTGTAATGGACTAGATGTAACGAGTAAGTGCTAAAACTGTTTGATATTGTATAGGGATTCGTTGTTGTTATTGTAAAAAACACTGAAAACTTTTTTTCTGTAAATCCGAAACCAAGAAATTGGAAGAAAATTTGCCGGAAACTCTAAAAAAATTCGTAAATTCGTTGAAGAAAGTCGAAAAATGTGAAACCAATTGCGAGTTTGCGTGCACCGTTCGTGCAATAGCGACGAACAAAGGAAGTCAAATTCAAATATTCAATTCATTCGACACTTAAGCCCACGCTTATCAATGCACCATTTTACTTTGAAAAACATCTTTTATTCTCACTCTCTCCGCTCCTCTCAAGAAAACTATAGACACACATACACAAAAAGGGAATTCTTCATATTCCACTTTTCGAACGCTGACTCCTGGAAAATGCCTTGCACACATGGCTCCCTCTCTCTTTTTCTCTGTCTCTCTCTGCCTCACTCACTGTGTATATGAATTTTTAAGTGGGCTCTTCAATCGACAACTGAAGTTTGCTTTGCATATTACCAATGGTAGTTCTCAAAAAGAACAGATCATCTTTGTTAACTCTCCCTATGAGAGAGAGGGAGCGTGTGCACTATGCATGGCATCGTGTTTTCAGCGATTCAGCAAAATTCAACGTTAAGTCCTTCTTTTTGAGCATTTATTACACTTTTATGCCCGAGTTAAGGAGTAAAGTCGTAAAGTACGTTTTTAAGCGCGCACGCGAACACAGAGATATTCAGTCTTGCAAAGAGTGTGTGTGTGTGTGTGTGGGAATAATGGATAATAATGAGGATAATGTTCTTGTTGAGAGATTGATTGGCTACGTCGCGATGACACACAACTTCCGCCAGGCGACAAACTACATCAAAAACTCAACTACCCGACGAGTTGCAGCATGGTGCAGCTACGCGAATATGAACCGGCTGCGATATTTGTGATTCTTCGTTTTGCAACACATTCGGTTTCTTTTAGTTATGTTCAACACAAGATCAAAAATCGATATGGAAAGAACCAAATCTAGTACATCTATAGAAACTTTCAAGCTAACGCGATATAACTTATGCAAAAGATGGAATAAAATATGGACTAATAGTCGTATATTGTAAATTTACCCTTGTATTTAATGCGTTTGCAATTTTTTCGCCATTATTCCATGTCGCAAACATGAAGCACATCACCGCCGTCTCTCCATATGATACACACATTCATAATCCGAACTGATTTTCCAATTTGACTTCACGATGGATTGTAAGCGACCGCGGTCTGTTCGCGAATGCAAGAGCGGGAGAGAGAGAGAGAGCAAGAGCGATAGAAGGCAAGAGAACGAGAGAAAGTCGTAGAAGAAGCAGAAGAGAAAGACGAAGTAAGGAGAGACGGTGAGTGCAAATGTCATACAACAAAGAATACAAATGGAATCATCTTTAGTGTCTGTTTTACGAGTAAAAAGGAAGAGAGTGTGTGTTTGTGTGAGCTGAACGACGGAATGTGGATCTGCAATTGCAGCTATTTTATCTTCATGGTCGAATTGAATGCTTTCTTCACTGCCTAAGGTTGAACTTAACACACTTTAGATTAAGCAGCAGCATTTTTTTTTCGTTGTTGTCGTTTTTGTTGCTTTCATATCTTAATATTTATTTGTTGAGTCGACATTGTAATCTTTTGACTTTGCTTATACATTTCTTTTGCTTCAATTCATGTTTCATTTTCAATGCATCATGCCCCAATGGGAAACAAATAAAAACATATTATTGATTCAGTCAGTTCTTCGTTGTCGTCGGCGTTGTTGATTTTTTTTTTGCTTTCATTTTACTCATTTTTTGTTCTTGGTTTGGCACATTTTTGTATTTTCTACATTTGTGTTGGATATTAAAAATGGTTCAACATGAAAATTATTGATGATGGGGAGTCACGGGATGAGGGGGAATTGGTAGCAAAAATGGTGTTGGGCCGACAATGTCAACCAAAGGGAAGGCAGGGGAGAGGAAGACAGGAAGAAAAGAAGAAAAGGAGAAACGGCCCAACAAGAAAGAAAAGCCAAGGACGATGGGTATTTCGTGAGCTTTTTTTTACCCAAAGTTTTTTTTTCGCCGACTTTACGATTCTCCCACAACAAAATATAATAATGAACAGGTGCATCAAGTTAACCGATCAAATCAAGCCAGGTGGCTGGAGCTCTTTTGCGTATCGAAGAGAAAGTTCTACAGATTTATGAGTGCACATTTGTTTCGACAGAATAAATTACGATACGCCACGTGACTGGAAAGGTTCTTCGCCATATCAAAATGTAATAAGGATTGCCTCACGTGTTTTCAAACGTGCATTTTTAGCGTTCGGTAACATGAATTGATTCGTATCGATAAGACGTTTGGTTCCAACGAGGTGGAGAGAGAGAAATACACAAATGAAAACAATTTCAGTTATGACATAGTTGGTTGTTGTGTTCAATCAATCAAATACACCGTTGGAATTGAAGAGGGACACAGCAAAAACAAGTATTCTCTCTCCAGTGAATTGGAAATATGCGTTGAAACTATACGAAATCTGAATGTACCGGTTCTCATTCACGGCTCACCGATTACGTTATGAAATCCAATTGCATACGCACACACACACACACACACGCCGCGTGAGTGTGTGTGTGTGTGTGTGTGTTTGGTGGCTGGATAAAAAAAGTATAAGTGTTCAAGCCAATATAATAACTTTTAGCCAATATAATAACTTTTAACGAAATAAAAAATGGCAAAAATTGCACTTGATAAAATAGCTTGAGACAGTCGATGGGAGAATTGAAAAAAAAAAACCTTTTGCCATCGAAATCGCTTAATTCAAAAGTTTTTCAATTTAAATCGATTGCATTCACGACATGCACTTTTCTTCTTGAGTTATGGCTGCTGCCAACGTAATGGTAAAGAAAAATGGCACGACTTGACAAACAAGTGAATTTTCCAGGAAAGAATTTTTCACTTGAAAGTTGATCGGATTTGACATTTGGTCGATTGCCGAGTGATCTATAGCCAATTCTGGCAACAGGTATTCTGTTCACTTCACTGCATTTTATAACACAGTCAATACAATGAATAATTGAACATATTTATCTGCGAAATATGGCAGTTGAAGTACGCTGTTTGATATAAATCTATAAATTTGAGTTGTACAAAGCTTTTATCTTGAGAAAACGGTTACTGATTCACAAATTGACCTTGATTTTTCCATGAAAATGGAACAAAAATCCCTTGATGCAGTTGAAAAGAAGCAGTATTCTGAAATCTCTAGTGAATAGGTCAGTACATCAGAATTGATGTTCAATTCATATTTGGAAACTTCCAATTTTGATAACGATTTACTGGGGAATCCTTTTCAACTCAACGAAATGACCGAATTGCATTGCAAATTGTCTCAATTTTATTTCAATGAAACGGTGCAATTTGAGAGATATGATCAAACCATATGCAAACAAGAAAACTACTTCACTGCACCGGCTTTTATCGCAATTTGTGTTAAGCACATTAGAAAACATGTTGAAACATTTGTATGCGTTTCCCTGACCAAACGTAACAATACCGAAACTTTTGCTCGAAAACAATGCAGATGACGTGATGTGCCTTTGGGGAAACAAGTTCGAAAGTGCGGAAATGCCTTTTCGTTCAATCGTAAATTAAATTTATATCCAGGTTACTCTTTAATTTGCTTTTGTGCAAACTTTTTCTTTTCGTAACGTGTAATTTGTATTGTTCATTCACGGTGATTGTTCTTAATGGGTGTTACAGTAAGCAATACACCGGAAGCGACGAAACATCCCACTTGCGACAAATTCGAACAAAACAAAATAATCAATATCAAAGCTGTGTGGACAATGCTAAAAGAAGAAAACCGCTGACAACAACCGAACATACTGTTTTTGCTGTGAAAACAATTTTTTTTTCTCCATCGCAATTGCCAGCCAACCAGAAAAGTGTGTTGTTGGCAAAAGTGTACAGCTGTTTTTATGAACCATGTGTGCGGAAGAATAACAGCAAATAATTACTGTTGTTTTATGCTATAAGCAGCCTTATAAAACATATAAATGAGTCGTGTTTTTTGGTACTCCCCGGATTTTTTTTCAACTCTCATTCGAAAAATATGAATTATGCATTTCTAACTTGAGCCAATTTACAATTTTTCTCTCGTCCCGCACTATGGTCCAGTCTTCCGTATGAATTGTAATACGGGTTGCACACTTTTTGCAAATATCCAACGCAATGTTTGTTTTTGACCATTTATGTTGTCTTCTGTTTTTTCGCCTGGTTTTCGGTATTGGTTCTGCTTTTGGCTCTCTCTTCAGCGAATCAGTGATTTTGTGGCCTAGAAAATGATGCTCGCATTTTAAACGCCATGAACGCCATGATACTTAATTATTACAAAATCCTATGACAGTAGCTACTGTGGGAAAAATTTTGCGTTTTTTCTTTATGAAACTTATTCAGGGTGGAAATATTTGCTCACATGTTAGTGAACTGCAGTTTACCATACTTTAAACAAAAGTTGACACACAAACTGAACTGATTCATATTTGAACTCAAACTATTATTGAGAAAAAAAAAATTTAATTTCACTGCGAATTCAGAAGATTTTCGATTTTGAATAAATATTTAAATTTTTTGGTGCTATAATAGAGTGTAGAGCTCAAACTCTAAAATCGTCTTCTTGCTCCAAAGAGGTACATTGAAAAACCATTTTTGTGCACTGCAGATGTTGAATCGTTTAATTCCAATGTCAAGCAAAATAGTGTAAAACTTCTAAATTCTGATGCAGAAAATGGAAAAGTCATCATGATGTGGATGAAGGCATCAACGCATGAAAAATGGTACAAACTCTCTTCAACCGCAATGCCAAGTGTTATTCCATGTGAGAATATCCCATTGAGTTATAATAATATCAAACTTTTAATGACATCAGGATGAATCAAAAGACTTTTGCTGAAAGCAACACCTCAACATTAATTTTGAATGTGAAAAGTTTCGCCCGAAGTGAGCACTAACTGTTTGCAAATCATGCACCCGAAATGCACATGGAACATGTTTGTATAAACACCGGCGGTTTTATGGTTAACATTCAATTGTGGCAACAAACTATTTCACTTTGAACACCCGAATAATGGGACTATTAATTACAAATTATGTGGTTTATTGTGTAGCACTTCGTCACGTCTAACACGGTGCGTTCATGTGCTCTGGCGCATTTGAAACGCACCAAGATTTAATTTGCAAATCAAATTGTCGGATGTTGAAAATCTCGTCCGCTTCCTCGCTCTTTAGCTCTCTTCTCCTCTATGTGGGTCTCTTCCCCGTTCTCCGGCTCTCTTACTCTTTCTAGCTCTCACTCTTACTTTCGTTCTCACTCTCACTCTCACTCTCGCTCTTGCTATCGCTCTCATTCTCACTCTCGCTCCTTCTCTCTCTCCACAAATGCAATCCAAAGTGCAAATATTGAAATAAGTGAATTTTGCCATTCGGATTTAATTGAAGCAACGCTGGCAATGTGTTACAGGAAAAGCATCGTAACATATGTTTATTATTTAATTACTCTCTAGGTATATTTTCTTTGGTAAAAGTCAACATTTTGTGTTGATTGAATTGAGCAGAAAGTTTTTGGCAACATACAAATTAGAGTTGCGAACCAATTTGCTGGCATTTGTGTTTCGCTTTTCAATTTTTCTTGTCTCTTCTTCCGATTTGGTAAACAATATTTCCTTGGCAACGAACGAACAGACAATAGAGCACAATAAGCAGTCTTGTCGGATTTCAACGAAAAGAAGAAGGAAAAAAAAACAAGCGTAACGTGTCATCCGCGTACGAGAAGATACGTTTTTGTGTTTACAAATAGTTGCACTTCCTTTCTTCCAACGAGCGCTATTGTTTTCGAGATGCAAATAAAAAATCGTTAAAAGTTTCCCATAGAGAGTGAGAACCATATATTCATCTACCTTAGCTCACCTACATATATATAATTCAGAATATTTGCTCTATTTCTTCTTCTTCTTCTCGATTTTTGCAGAATACGTGGAAAGAAGGTGCGATGGCGATGGTCATTGGATGGTAAAACAAGGATCAACCAAGACACAGTTTCCAAATGGTTAGTCATCGGTGAATAAATCCGGTTGTTTTTTTTTTCTTCCTCAAACATTTTAAAGAAATGCGCAAATACAAGCTGAAGAATGGAGGAAAGTAAGGAGAAGAAATTCAATCCATCCGAAAGCATATTGATATATACAAAATTCACGAAATCCCCTACAATGGAATTGACTACTGTTCATCAGAAAACATTTTGAATGATTTTGAACTTCAAAAGCTTAATATACTGCGACACAAACAATGAGGCATCGAGAATGAATAAAGAAAAGAAATTGTAAAGAAGAAAATCACAACTTTGTGGGTCATTGCATTTGAATGGGAAATATATCGTAAAGGTCGCCCGCCAATTTCAACCGATTCCCCGTAAATTTTGAATGGAAAACTCACCCTTATTTGCCTTCAAATTATTTTAAATCACTTTTCGATTAAATGAACCGAACATCGTCTGCACCAAGTGCTCTTGACCCAATCTATTTACAGGTTTAATAACAAAATAAACCTGAGCTCGAAATTTTTGTAACGAAAGCGGTTTAATGCACCAATTACTTTATTCGAAAAAAATGTATTGAGCTTGATTGACGGTATTGACATTTTTTTTCATGTTTCTCCTTGATATTCCATTGATTTTGTATTCAATGCGGTACGTTTGCTATTACTCGGTCCTGTGCTTGGGCAGTATGCATCGTTTATACTCATTCGACAACCACGGTGTTTGTTTAACATGTTGCTTTGATCAAACTAAGGTAGAGAAAGAGAAGGTGACAATTTTCATATATCCAAGGAAAAGAATAGAGACAATTTTCCTACATTAAAATACGCTTCTCTAGACCAATTCCATTCTTTTTCTGCATATCCATTTCAATGATAAATAGTTAACCGTCAAACTTTATGGAGAAATTCCACTTAAATCGTATTTGCAAGTTTCTTTATCGTTTCATATACTCGTTTCTTTAATTCCGATGGAACATGCACATTTTTTTCACATATTCTTTTCTCTTTGTTCATTCTAGGTTGGACGAATTATACACCTTGCTATACGGATGAAATGAAAAACTTATTTAAAAAATTGTATGCTTATGGTGAGGATGTGGCGCATCGAAAGTTTTATATTGCCGAAAGTACAAGGACGTTAGAAATTTTCGGATTAAGGTAGATGTGGATGTGAAAGAGAACGCAAATGAAATTCGCTCAAAACAATGTTTGTAATCATGGAAATTTCGCCATTTTTTCACTACCGTCGTTATTTCATTTCAATTTTTTTTATTAAAAGACTCTGCGTTTGAGGTAGAGAAGAAAAAGAAAATATGCGAATAGTTTACTGAAGTACTTTGTTTTATAGAAAACTCGGCAAACTTCTTTGTAAACTATTGAAAATTAAATTTCCGTGGTGATAAGAATTCAGAAACTTGGAAAAAAGTTCATAAAATAAAAGTTCATACTAAAATTCAACTTTTTTTCCTACTCCAGCGTATCACTGTTTGCACTACTCATATCATTGATAATTTTTTGCAATATTCGGTAAGTAGACGATTGTGTATGAAGCACCGATTTCGTCTATTTTTGAAATTTGGCAATTAAATTAAAATCCAAATTCCATTTTATTCAAAATAAAATCCATTTAAATGAAGCGAAAAATTCCATTTTCCAAATCGATGATCAACATTTTTCGTTCAATTTCCAAATCAATGATGAAAATTGTTCAATTCCTACAATTTAAACTTATTCAATTCCGAATAAAATCAATTTCATTAATTCCTTCATATCAAAATGTTTTATTTGTATTCGAAAATGGTAGAAGTCTACGGAATGCACGCACCAAAATTCACAAGAACCTCTTTGTGGCGATGGTAATACAAGTGATAATTCGGTTAACATTGTATTTAGATCAAGCGATTAATCGGAATGGACGAGATTTAGCTAATGAGAGCATGTCAGGCATTCAAAATACGGTAAACATTTCAGCTAATTTATCTTGATATGTGCACATCACACGCACACACACATGTGTGTGCGTGTGTGTGTCCAATTTTTCAATGCATTGCATTTCATGTTGTATCCTCCGCACTCTGCATCGTGTGCTTTTTCTCTCTCTTTCTTCATCTCTAGCCATATCTATGCGAGAGTTCATATGTGTTGCTGGAGTATGCACGTACGGCAATGTTTATGTGGATGTTCATCGAAGGACTATATTTGCATAATGTTGTAACGGTGACAGTGTTTCAAGGCCGTTTTCCGCACACGTTCTATGCCATTCTCGGTTGGGGATTGCCTGCATTCATGACCACCATCTGGGCTGCATTCACAGCAAAATACAAAAAAGGACTAAAGTAAAGAAAGCAACAAAAAAAAAGCAGAAAAAATCTTTGCTGTGTTGATTGCTCAATTAAATCTATTGATCTATTTTTTTATTTGTTTTCTCTCTCTCTCTCTCTCTCTCTCGCATAGATGTTGGTGGGGTTATAATTTTACGTCAATCTATTGGATATTAGAGGGTCCTCGTTTAGCCGTTTTACTACTCAATTTCATATTTTTACTGAATATCATTCGAGTTTTAGTGGTAAAATTACGACAAAGCCATACAAGCGATATCGAACAAGTGCGTAAGGCGGTACGAGCGGCCATCGTTTTAATACCATTGCTTGGTATTACGAACATATTAAATATGACTGAAGCACCATTACATCGAACCGCACTCGAATTCGCACTATGGTCTTATACAACGCACTTTCTCACATCATTCCAAGGTCTATTCATCGCCACTATCTATTGCTTTCTAAATAACGAGGTAAAATGTCAAAATGTCTCACCCCATACACACCAATTATATATACCATCATTCTTATGCATTCAATTTTAACCAACGGCAACAACAATCTGAATAACAGAAAGAAAAAAAAATTACTAATCACATACACAGGTTCGAGCCGCTTTAATGAAAAGTCTCGGTGTGTACATGTCATTGAGAGGAAATTTAGACTGGATACCACGTCGACATTCCATGTTTTCTGGTGCCTATGGAACTGCAGCCGACACCGATCAACAATGCAACAACGAAAATCCAAACAGGTAATCAAATGTGATAATCTCTATCCATTTCTATTTTACTTCAGCTTATTGTACTTCTTACTAAAATTCTCTCTCTTCCTCTCTGCATTTGTGTGTGTACCCGTGGTTTTTGTGGTGATAATTTACTTCGTGCTATAGAAACCGTCATCAACGACAAAAGCAAAACAATTGGATTACATTGTGCTTTAATGAGAAGAAAATGGTCAAAGACAAGGACAAAAACATACCACGTCCGTCTCCTGAGTCAGTGTTACACTTATAAACTTTAGTTTTGCATCAGACCGCTTTTTGATTACACACCCTTTTTTTCCCCTATTCTCTCTGTCATATCGCTTGAAATTTATTTTTGTACTAGTTAAACAATTCGGTATATATAACAAATCACATTTATATATTACTTGTGTTGAATTTTTTGACGAGGCTTATCTCATTTATCTATGCATTAGCTCACACACTGACATTCACCCTCATCATCACATCACATTTTCACATCGGAATGAATCTATTCTATTCTAAGGATAACCAAAAAAAAATGTAAACCAATTATTCATCAACAACTATTTCTCTTTCACACAAACATATATAAAATACGTAGTAGACTAGGAGATGTCAACATTTTTGTTGGCCTACCGTTCATTAGCAAAGATATGTATATGATGTTGGCTTTGGTTTCAACAATTTACCATTGTACTTACACAGAAATTCATTACATTCTACAAACAGACAAAATTTTGAGTGTGTTCAAGCACTGAATTTTGGCAGAGTAAGAGAAAAATATCATTGTTGTCACCTAATGCCATATGCAACGATCTTTTGAGTTCTTTTTTTTGCTTGGAATTACATTTTTAGTAGAACAAAAAAAAAACAAACAAAGATGAATTTTAACGAATTTTTATGCACATCGAGACTGTTAATAGTCTTTTCTTACACTATTCGCTTCGCTAAATCAAAACTTGGCTTGGAATTCAGGACTAAAAGTCATCTTGCTTTTTTCTTAGTTTGAAGTGCGGGACCTCAGAATGTGAAATTCTGTAATTGGAATGTGGGTCAAAAACATAAAAACTTAAACCGGTTTCAATTCTGTATTCGATTATTAAAGTCGTAAAGCTTTCGCCTCTACCAGAAACAAACAGCAAGCCGCACTTTTAGCTCTGTAGACAGTAGTTTGTTGGCAAATTATGTAATCATGCTTCACAATCGACTATTTTTATATTTTATTTAATGTTTTGACACACACACATATATACGAAATATTTGCCACTGTTAATGCAACTCACTCACAAACAGAGGAATGACATAGTTAGTTATCTCACACCCTCACAATCAATACAACTCTAGACACTGGGAACAAAAAGAGAAAAACATGTGTGTATTTTTTGTATCGTTTCAGAACCTCTGTGTGATGGCTAGTTTTATGCAACTCCATATATATTTTTTAGCAAATCCAATCATATATTTTTTCTTGCAAAATACAAATTAAATGCGATGAATAAATAATAATTTGTTTGACCATACAAAAACAAATACAAGAAATAAAAAAATGAAAACAAATCATTTTTATCGACGAATCAATTTTATTTCTTGACAACAACATTTTGTAATGTTTTACTACTTAATTAAATGCGAAATAAATAGAAAAAAAAACAAACGATTTATTCACTGAACAAATAAATGAGACAAATTAATGTTTATCGAATTTCTAAAAATGATGAATAACCAAGGAAAAAGAGGTTATGGACAATGTGGTAAAAATGAATGTTTTTTAGCAATAAGATCAAACCGAACAAAATGACGGTACAGATTTTTTGGATATTGCTATATTGGAGAAGAACGACAGAATGTGTGACATTCGCAAAACTATCCTGTGTGATTGAACATGGGTCGGAATGGCGCTCTAAACATTTCGGACCTATTGGAATATCAAAATCGCTTTGTTCGTATCTAAGTACATGAGATAGATATGACGTAAAACTCCAAGACACTCTCTAGACGGTACCGCTTGAAGCTTATTAAAAGTGAACATTGTTGCACACTGTGTCACACACGTACACAAGCATCGAAAGTGCCCGTGTATTTTGACAGTTTGATGCTATCCTCGCCTTCAGGGCCGATGTCGTTTTTGACTCACCATGAACGCGAGCTTGGGAATAGTTATTCTTTTTTTCATAAACGAAAACTCTTCAATCAATTAACATTGGCAAATATTTATTCTAAATTTCTAATCATACTTTTTTCCTCATGTCATAAATGGAATTGCATTTTTGCATGGCCAAAAGCGAATAAATCGTTATCGAAAAAAATTTCAATAAATTTAAATCATTTTGCTTTAGATGAAAATATAGAAAAATGTAAATATGAATTTCGCTTTCTGTTTTTTATGCAATAAAATAAGCTTCAGGAGACTACTGAAATTGAATGCATTTTTTTTTCACATGGATTGAAAAAAGAAAAACACAAATTGACCGAAAGAAATTTTATTTCCTTTGAGTGAAGTGATGAAAATGATTTTTTTGTAAAATCAAAAAAACTTTTATCGAGACTAAAAATTGGGTGGCCGTCATAAAGTCCTCGCGGACGAACCGACATCAACAATAAAGATCGTATTTTCGAACTACTGTTGGCAGTCGAACGCTTGTTCGACATGATTAAAAAAAATTGTTCGTTGTTCGAGCCGGACGACATTAAATTTTGTATGAAAAAAAAAACTTCAAAGAACAACGAACAAAAATTTTTCGAACGAATGAACTTCCGAAGCCAACTCCAAATTTAATAACTACTTAAAACATCAAACAAAAAAAAAGAATGGGAAATTCTAAACATCTGTCCATTAAGGGCATTGGATCGACCACTCAAGAAATCCTAAAAATTCCCGTTCTTTTCGTTAATTGAAATTTTCCATTCAAAATTTTTCGATAAATCGAACGCCAATCCAATAAGACATCACCATTCCATTTCCACACAGGATATGTTCGAATTCAAAGAGTACAAATAAACGAATACATAAAAATTCAATTAAAAAATAAACATTTGGTATATATATATATATCTTGAACGAAAATTCAAAAATCAAAAATTGACATGCGTTCGCATGACTGTAGGTCAGATCAACAACATTTCACTTAAATGGAAATGTTTCCTTGAAAAATGTCAAATTAAATACCTTTACACCTACACTGTAGGTCCTACAGTGGTGTGTGCGGAAATATAATTAAGTGGTGAGACGCTACCAAAATACGAAAGGTGTCTTGAGGTCATTGAGAAATTTGGCAGTTTTGTTTAGTTCCACACAAATTTATAATCAAAATGTGTAATATTTCAAATGAAAAAAAAAAGGTTGGGCCAAACTATTTTTAAACAAGGTTGCGCCATTGTGTGTGAATTGTGGTTTCGATAAGAATGAATGCAAAAGTGGTCGAAAATTCATTTTGTAAATTAATTTACGACAAAATAAACTCATTCATTCCTTTAGCATATACAATCAATTTTATCTTGTCGCTATGAAAAATAAATTTTTTTTTACTAACGTGGATGAAAAAGAACAAAAGAAAGAAGAGAAAATTCCAAAGAAAGAAAGAATTGAAACTTTATTTTAAAGAAAAATACATGTTAGGGATAGGTTTTTATGTGAATTATAACAAAAATTCGTTGTTGTATATTTTTGATGGTAAACCAAGATAGAGAGAAAGGAAAAAAAAACAATTTTGTTGACATTTGAATGAAGTGCAAATACGAGTTACACAAGGGACCTAAAGAATCCATACGAATGAACTATTATTATTGATTGCAAAACGATGGACATGTAAATGCTCGACACTTAATGTTAACAAGAAAAATTATTTTTAAAAGAAAATAAAGAAATTCAATTGTCTAAAGCGAGCGGATTTAAATTGGATTGTGTATTATTTAGATTTTACCTACTGTAGTGTGTGCGGAAAAGTCGTGACGCTTTAAAGGTAATTATTCCAAACTAATAATCAGAATTTGGTCATCTGCTTTGATAATTATCAATATATTATAATCGCACGTTCATTTTTGTCATGTAACCGGAATCACAATGTGCAATGTATACAATCCTATATTTTGACGTTTATCGTAATATTGGCGCCACCAAGCCCATGGAAGATAAACTATGCAATACTATATGGGCTAATGGTTCTGAACGTTTAAGCGACTTTTGAACGTTCATATTGAATGCGTTTGGACTTATAAAAACCAATAAAAACAAAAGCATCATGACACAAATGGCGCTTTATTTGACACATTCCACACATATTGTGATTTCGGTGTTACTTTATCGCTTTAAATTTCAAATATATGCCACCTTTTGGTGTTAGTGCCAATGGATTTGGTTCGTAGGTAATTTCTGTTCTTTCGCCAATTGAAACTTCGAAATTGTTCAGGATGGTCACAAGTCCAATGCGTGCTTGCATCATGCCAAAACGTGCAGCGATGCAGCTCCTAGGACCCTCACCAAATGGTAGCCACAACATAGAATTTCTCTGCTTCGCCTCTTCCCCATCGAAACGATCGGGGCTGAACTTCTCTGGGTCTGCATAGTATCGAGAATCACGCTGAATAGCAAAAATCGGAATCACCACCATTAGTCCCTTTTGAATCACATCATTTGTTCCAGGCACTTGATAATCATTCATCGTTCTTCGGGTTAAATTCGATAGCGTCGGGTACATTCGGAGAGTTTCTGCTTGGTAAGTTGGCATGAATATAGAGGAATCAATTAACACAGACTACATGTATACTAATCATGTCATTGTCACTCACCCTGAAGTATGTGATCGATGTACGGCATGTCCAACATCATTTCGTATGTAAATGTTCCATGTTTCTCAAATGCCTCTTGAATCACTCGCCTGGCTTTTGCCTGTATTTCCGGGTTCAATGCTAACTCGTACAAACAATATGATAAAGTTGACGACGACGAATCGAATCCAGCGAGGAAGAAAAAAAATGCTTGCGCTGCGATTTCATTCAGAGTTAGTATCTTATCTTTGTTGTTTGTCTCTTCGTTCTTCAGTTTGATCAGAATGTCCATAAAATTATTTCGATTCACATTGTTTTTCTCTCGATAATCGACTGTGTCGCGAACCACTTTCATGAAAAACTCCGAAACATCATCGCGGATATTTTTAATGTGGCATTTTTTGGCGATATCCCTAAAGAAATGGACTAAAATCATTTCAATCAACGGATTATGTCTAGGTTTTGCAAATACTTCACCACCGTATTTCCTGAATTCAACATGCTATAAAGTCTTTGACATGTTTAATGAGCACGAATTGTGCTCAACTATCAAAACAGAACCAACCTCACGAACGATATTCTTGCTGTGCACGATTGCAATCACCAAACGATTTTATTATAATCGTGAACAATGTTAGACACTTCACCGAACATTGTTAATTGAATCAATACCAAGCTTTTAATTGTTCATTTTATTTTTTTCTGCTATTTTTTTGAGAATGACTTACGCGTAGTATCATAAATGATGGAATACGATTACATTTATTAGTTACGATAAAAAAAGGTGTGATTTCTGCTTTTCTGATATCGATCAATATCGGTGCTGTTGACCATTTTCAGAAGAAAAAACCATAGGAATTTTTGAAAACATACCGTTGGAAATTACCGTTGTTCCATATGTTTACGCTATTTACGCCCTTGTTTCATATATACTTAAGCTAATGTTCGACAAATGGCTGAAAATAGTACTTTTACTCTCTCTTAAGTAAAATTGTAGGTGTTGACGTGGCGAACATCTTCGTTGAACACGTATTTTATTGTAACAAATGAATGCAATCGTGTACCCTACCGCGGTGAGTACTAATACCGTTTATATATATTCGTGAGTTTGGATGGAGTTGTTATTTATTAGTTTGTGTTCTACGAATTGGACGTTTAAATTTCTAAAATTTGAACATTAAATGCGAAATAATTCCTCAACCACATTCACTTCTGAGCAAACAAAATCCCAAGAAATTAGTCAAAAAAATGCAAAAAAGCAATTTCAATTCGCTCCTAAATGATATGTTTGAAAAATTGATAAAACGTCGAAGTGTGTATATTTAGTTCTCACAATGATTCAATTTGCGTCTTTTGACAAATATGTACGAAAGAACAACAACTAAATCGATATTCTCTCAATTGTTGTGCTTTATTGAAATATGTGTGAAAATTGGTAGATACAAATAGTATTTGTTATTAAATTTTATTTCCTGCGTTTTCAAGAAGGGCATTCGATTTCAACAACATTGCTGTGTTGTCGGGATTGGCCCATGTACAAATCTGATTTATTGCAAACGATTATTACTTTATTGCTTTGAATTTTAAGTATAAGCCACCTTTGGGAGTTAAAAATAACGTTTTTGGTTCATAAGTGAGTACTGTCTTTGAGCAAAGTGAAACTTCAAAACTGTTCAGGATGGTCACAAGTCCAATGCGTGCTTGCATCATACCGAAACGTGCAGCGATGCAGCTCCTAGGACCCTCACCAAATGGTAGCCACAACAAAGAATTTCGTTGCTTTGCCTCTTCCCCATCGAAACGATCGGGGTTGAACTGTTCTGGGTCTGGATAGTATTGAGAATCACGATGAATAGCAAAAACTGGAATGATCACCGATAGTCCCTTTTGGATCACATCATTTGTTCCAGGCACTTGATAATCATTCATCGTTTTTCGAATCAAGTTCGATGCCGTCGGGTATTTACGGAGTGTTTCTGTTCGGTATTCCAGAAATAAAAAATTCAGATGGATAATTTTTTCAGTATGAATTAATATAAAAAAATAAATTGACGAAGACACCATGCAGAATGTGTCACTCACCCTGAAGTACGTGTTCGATGTACGGCATGTCCAACATCATTTCGTATGTAAATGTTCCATGTTTCTCAAATGCCTCTTGAATCACTCGCCTGGCTTTTGCCTGTATTTCCGGGTTCAGTGCCAGCTCGTACAAACAATATGATAAAGTGGTCGACGACGTATCGAATCCAGCAACGAAGAAACCAAAGACTTGAGCAGCAATCACATTCAGTGTTAGTATCTTATCTTTGTCGTTTGTCTCTTCGTTCTTCAGTTTGATCAGAATGTCCATAAAATCATTTCGATTCACATTGTTTTCCTCTCGATATTCGACTGTGTCACGAACCACTTCCATGAAAAATTCTGACACATCATCTCGCAAATTTTTGATATGTAATTTTCTGGCGATATTTCTGTAACCAGCCAAAAAGACGGCAATCAACGGATGATGTCTGGGTTTTTCAAATACTGCTTTCCCATATTTCCTGAATTCGGCATTTGGATCGCTCAAACTGTTGCATTCGATGCCAAATAAACATGTACCAATGACGTCGATGGTAAGTCGCGCCATCAAGTCTTTGATTTCCAGTTCGTCATTCTTCTTAACAACATCGATTAAGTAGTCTTTGAGCCGTTCACCAACTTCGACCATCGTCGGAAACATAAATTTCATTTTGCTCGAAGAAAATGTCGGTGTCAAATTGGCACGCAATTTCTTCCACTTTTCTCCATCCAGTGCGATCAGATGCGCACTTATTGGATCATCTTCTTCGTTGTAGTAGAAGATGCCTCTGTCGACAAAATTAGCAAAATCTTTCACTAAAACGCTTTTTATCAAATCGAGATCCATTAGGACGACACCGGGGCCGGCGAAAAAATAAAAGCCACAGAATTTTGCACCACTCGATTTATGCCTATCATAAATATCTTTAAAAAATTGCGATTGATGACACGTTTTGGCAAGACCTTTTATATTTCCGACTGGAAATTCAGGCTCATCGTGTGGAATTCCTCACGATCGCCAATATCCGAATGCATGCTTGAAATATGCGTACACAAGGGTCAGAATTGATACGAAGCAAATAACAACTGCACTGATTAGAGTCATGTTTCTGTTTGATGTTTCCTTTGCTCAGAGGTGGTATTTTAAAGTGTGTTAGCAATAAATTCGTTTCATGTTTAAAGCTTTAGTCGTGAAACACGAATTGTGCTGAACTACAACAGCACCAACTTCACGAATATATTAGCGATATTTTTGCTATAGGGTGCACGATTGCAATCATCAAACGATTTTATTAATTAATTGAATCAATACCAAGCTTTTAATTGTTTAAATTTTTTGCTATTTCTTATAGAATGACTTGCGCATGGTATCATAAATGATAGAACACAACTGCATTAGTAACAATAAAAAAACCTGTGATTTTTGCTTTCCTGATATCGATCAATAACGGACGAAAATTATGGTGGTATTAATTAAAAGTGTAGGAATTTTCAAAAATCCATTGTTGAAAATGACCAATGTTCCATATATTTACACTGATGTTCTGCGAATGGCTGAAAATATTTCCTTTACTCTCTCTGCTGCAAAGTCATAAATGTTGACGTGGCGAACATCTTCGCTGAACACGTATTTTATTGTAACAAATGAATGCAATCGTGTACCCTACCTCGGTGAGTATTGATATCATTGATATATGTTCGTGAGATGGGTACAGTTGTTATTTATTGCTTCGTATTCCACGAATTAGACATTAAAATTTCTAAAATTCGAATATTAAATGCGGAATAATTGAAAATAATTTTGTTGACAGAGGCTTCTACTACAACGAAGAAGATGATCCGTTGAGCGCGAACCTATTTTTAGTGGACGGAGAAAAGTGGAAAAAGCTGTGTTCCAAACTTACACCAACATTTTCTTTGAGTAAAATGAAATTCATGTTTCCGACGGTGATCGAAGTTGGTGAACGATTCAAAGACTGTTTAATTGATGTCGTCCAGCAAAATGATGAACTGGAAATCAAAGACGCTGGATTCGAAACGTTGTCGACCACTTTATCATATTGTTTGTACGAGCTGGCACTGAACCCGGAAATACAGGAGAAAGCCAGGCAAGTAATTCAAGATGCGTTTGAGAAACATGGAATGTTTACATACGAAATGATGTTGGGCATGCCGTACATCGATCACATACTTCAGGGTGAGTGACAATGACATGATTAGTATACATGTACTCTGTGTTAATTGATTCCTCTATATTCATGCCAATTTACCAAGCAGAAACTCTCCGAATGTACCCGCCGCTATCGAATTTAAACCGAAAAACGATGAATGATTATCAAGTGCCCGGATCAAATCATGTGATTCGAAAGGGACTAATGGTGATGATTCCGATTTTTGCTATTCAGCGTGATTCTCAATACTATCCAGACCCAGAAAGTTCAATCCAAACCGTTTCGATGCGGAAGAAGTGAAGCAACGAAATTCCATGCTGTGGTTGCCATTTGAAGACGGTCCCAGAAACTATATTCTCAAAACTTGTGTTACAATTTGACTATCTTTTGTAATAACGAACAAAATGAAATTGGTTAAAAAAAAATTCGATTTATTGTGATCAATTTTCAAGAATACACAAAAAGTAGATAATTCGACGTTGATCGATGCTAGTATTGGGAAAGGTAGAACAAAGCTGAAATCAACTCATCATAAAGATCGTATTCATAAAAAAAAATAAAAACTCATTGAAATTAAAACTAAACATTTGGATACATTGAATAATTTAAATCACATCGATATTGAAAACAAACTGGTAAATGATACTAGTACGTAAATGGATGGTAATCGGATTGAGGTAGCAAATTACTTATAAGTAAGATGTGTATGTGCGGCTGAGGTATTTCCAGTCAAAATTACTCGAATCTACTGTTTCCAGTTGTTTTTATACCGAAATGTCCTTACATATGTAGTTATGAATTTAACTATAGATAAAACGAAGCGAATTTTTTTTTGAATCAGTTTTTAAATAGAAAAACTGTTATCTTCGTTTCACTGAAGTTGATTCAATATCAAGTAATCGCAATATGGCTTTCAAACATTGCGTTCCATTTCCAACAATCCCAAAATAGAATCGATATTTTCTTTTGATTTCTTCAATTCCCTGATGGCCAAATTCAACGGTAAACATGCTGGACAGTTGAAGTCCTTGCAACTCTTCCGATGAGCAATAATTTGATCCGTCGTTATGGAATTATCAGACGGTTCAGCCTTCACAACAACCCAATTATCTTCTTGTGAGATTTCATTCGACTGGTCTGTTATGCCAATGCTTTCGTTTACCACTTGTGACTCTTGATTTGAGCTCGTTGGCAACCCTGGAGTGTCAACTGGTGTATGAGTATCCACACTTTGCACTGGTGTCATTTCAACTGGAGTCGATTGAATTGGTTTTTCTTGTTGTTGCTGTTGATTTGATTGAGTTTCAGTTTGCATTGCGTCGGATTGTTGTGGTGAACAGTTACATGCTAGTGCTGCTGCAGAAGTTGAGGCGACTTGATCCTCTTGAACACTTTGAGCAGCTTGCTGCATTTGTGCCAGCGGTTTATCTCGTTTTTGCCGCCTCTTTATCAATTCCACTTGAATCGCATAAATTTTTCCGGCCAACAAATAATAGTATTCAGTTCTCGAATTTGCCAATTCATACATGTCACCTTCGAGATTCTTCGCATATGCAACAAAATTTTGCATTCGTTTATCAACCATTGCCGCCGGATCAGGGTTCGGGAATATTGCTTCCACCAACTTATTAACCAAATGATTACGGAGTTCAGGTGTAGTAGAATTGTGCCATTCTTTCGTGGTCACTTGTGCTTGTGAATTTCTTGGCGACCTTGAAGAGTTTGACGATGAATCCAATGCATTATTATTGCTGTTGAGCAGCCCTTCCAGAATTTGAATATGCGTTTTTAATAATTCTAATTGAGCCGCTTGTTGTTGTTGCTGTTGATTTTTTTGGGATTGAACAAACAATTTCAACGTATTGACAATTTCCGATAATTTCTCATCCATCCTGTTTTGACTGCTCAGTTAAATTTGCTGTTGTAGTTTATTTGAATGTGAATTAACCAAAAGTGAGGATTCCGCTGGTAATAGAGATTCAAATGGAAAAATGAAGTGTTACAATTTAATTTGTTAATCTATTGTTTGTAGTTCTACAAATATTTGTTTTTCGAATCACAGGGAGTTAACAAGAAGCACGTCATTAAGTTGTTGATGATTTCGATTTCGACGACGACGAAAGATGGAAAATAATAATAAAAAAAATACAGCATCTCTTTGGATGGAGGTCCGAAAACCTCATACGTGCGTCTTGTTATCTCCTAGTGTTCTGAATAAAATTCGGCTAAATTAGCTTCCATTTCTCTGGATTGGCTCAAAAATAGACTGAGTAAAGAAATAACGAAGAACATCCGTTTTTAGACCTTTTCGTGGAAATCGAAAGGAGCATATTCTATCGTCCTAAACAATTTCGATTGGGATAGCATATGAAATTATTAGATTCAGCACCAGCTGGTGCATATTCTAGAATTTGTTGAATGTTTTTGAGTCTGATGTGCCTTAAACGAGAGTTATAATTAACAAAAACTTCAAAATTTTATACAAAATGTAACGTAGTATGACTGCACTTTTAAACTATTGCTTCACTTACATGTTGCGTCGATATTGTGGGCTCAATCGACTCAAAAATCGTCCAAATACAATTTCAACTCAAGAATATTCTACAAAGAATTACACAATTCACAGCAATTTGACTAATTCACCAGTAAATCGCATACAAATTGGTAATAAATTCGAGGCGGTTTATATGATTGATCAGAAAAAACCAAATATAAAAATTGTTTAGCATTGAAATTACTACGACTGGAACTTGTCTTCACCAATAGAGAAATCACAAAAGAATGACGGAGAATTTGACTTTATACATTATTACTGAGTTGCTATGTATGTACGTATGCTTTTGTGTGCAAAACGATCAACGCGGTTACACTAACACATGCACACTGTACACCACATACAGCGATGCGCTCACTCAACAGGAGTGCATATAGTCGACTTCTGTGTATCTCTTGATGAATAATTCACAAATATCGCATAGAAATATTCAAGCGAGTTTTCATATTCATTAGCGAACTCTGATCACTGTGTTTCCTTGATAATAAACAAATAAAGACATGCAAAGAATGCTAATTCACCAAATATGCTCTGTATTTCACACATACACAGATATTATTGTTTGTAAACAAACCGACTAAAGTGAGCAGATGGATGGAGAGAGAGAGAGAGGGAGAGATAGAGAGAGAGAGACCTCACGTTACTCTCGTATGAGTGTGTTAGTTGTCAATTTTTATAATCTTCTATGGGGTGATGTTCAAATACATGACGAGAGATGGAACATTGCTCTTCTTGCTCTTTCTTTCAAGCCATAGTAAACAGCTTACACATACATACTAAGAGGTTTCCTTCGTTTATGTGCATCAACCACAACATTGAAATGCACATTTACACATATATGCTCGCATATATGTATGTGTAGCACTATGTGTGCTACTATCACACATAATGTATGTCATACACTGTGGGTCACAGTGTTACACTATCACGAAGACAACATTTCAACTGTTCAAATACAACCAACAATACTGTCATATAAGTGTATGTCTCAGCGCACACGAAACATGTAATGCATCTACATGTGAAAACTCATATGTGTTTTACTTCTATTCTTCACTATTGTTGTAGTCATTCATTTCAGAATATTCTACTCCTAAAAAATCCAATTGAAACTATATCACAAAAAATGAAACATCACAATACATTTGCTCCTTGTATTTTTTAGTTCGAATTGTGAATATTTATTTTCATAGACTGCCAAAAATATAGTAAATACATGTTAATATCCAAAAAATAGAAAAATGAATGAATAAAAATGTGCAAATAACAGAAACGATGACATTTGAGATTCTCGATGGCCAATTACGTTTGTTTGTTTTTTGTTAAAAATATGAAAAAAATGGTCTCTAATTAACTAATACTCCAAAACACAATTAAATCATAATTAATACTCGTTCAAAATGTCAATGGTATTCAATGCATGGTCTTCAAAATTTTCATTCATCGAGTGCTTGATTCATAGGTGAATGCGCTGGACGATCCAAACGCTGGCAGTTTTTTCGATTAGCCACAATGCGACGGGGTGTAATGCGGATCAGTCTCATGTTTGGCTGATACTTCCGTGTAATTTGCTTAAATTTCCTCTTGAGTACGACACATTTTCTAACCGCTGATGTGGATGGTTTTTGAACCACACGTACTTGTTGCGTTGGTTGTGCTGGTTCAAACTTTCGTATTTTATTCTTTTCCTCCATTTCCATTTGGTCGGTGTAGATTTTGTCGAACATTAGCTCACAATATTGCTGTTTCGATTCGGCTTTTGCATAAATTTCATCCTCGATCATTTTTCCGCATTTTGCAATGCCATAGGCATGCATGGTTTGGCTGTAAATGCGTACCATGTATTCACGGTATTCGGTTGGGATAAACTGGCGCCATGTCTGTGTATTTGTCGATGAAACAGAAGAAGGGGCTTCCATAGGAGAATTCATAGAGAATTGGCTGCTTGCACTGGGGAGGTATAATAATGGTGAAGAAATAAATTTTGATTTGATAGATTATCGAAACGAATGAATTATTATAATACAGTTTAGTGAGTCATTCAAGAGAAGACCGTGACTCAACAATAGAAATTTTGGACTCAGCCACAGTCTTCTTTGAACATCCTTCCAACATTTTAATAATTTCCGGATATAATTCACACTGTAAATACCTTTCCAGATACTTTTGTCGTTGCCTTCTAAATGCTGTCATGAGGTGAGGGTTGGATTTTAAAATGTTCAGAATTTGCTGAAATTTGTCGGAACCGGTCAAGTTGCTATTCTGCAGCGTCGTTACAAGCTGCTGTTTTGCTTTCTGGAGACCTTCATTGTCGCTATTTGGCTCAGTCGATGCTATTTCCTGCGTTCTTGCTCCAATATTTACACCAGAGTTTCCTTGAGCGTTACTCCTACCATAATGACACACTTGAATATTACGCGATGTATCCACAGTCATTTTTTTTGTGGTAGAATCGGCTGGTTGACAACTGCTTGTACTGGGGAGAACGGACAAAAAAAAAGTATTTTGAAAAAAAACAAAAACAGATATGCAATCAAAAAAAATGAATATCATGGATCGTAAAAAACATATGACACCCATAGAATGAAAGAACAACTTTAAATGAGCTCATTATCCATAACTGAGACGGAAAAAAAACTTAGAGCAAAACAGAGACAAATAAAGTTGCGATCAAAAGTGACACAACTCAGTATTGAGCGAAAAAGACGTTTTCTGCATTTTGCTCGCTACTGGAAAGATATAGCGACTAGGTATCTTTGACTTATTTGTAGTTCTTTTTATTTTTCACAATAATACCGAAGACACTTAATCGTTATCTATTTCCAATAGCGAGAAAAATGCAAAAAACAACGTCTTTTCCGCTCAATGCTGAGTTGTGTCACTTTTGCTCGCAACTTTATTTGTCTCTTTTTTGCTCTAAGTTTTTTTCCGTCTCAGTTATGGATAAAGAGCCCATAAGTTGTTCTTTCATTCTATGGGTGTCATATGAATAAAAAAGAAATAAAGTTTATACCAAAAAAAAAAAACTTTACATTACCTTCTTGCCAATTTGGATTGATTGAGTTTGTGCTTGATATTTAGACAGTACGGAACCGCACACTTGACTTCGATACATTGGTTTGCGTGGTAGCAGAACATACCGTAGACTGTTTTGCAAATTGGACAATTGCCGTCGGATTTCCGTGTGCAAATCGTTGTGTGATGCAGGAGTCGTTTCATTTTTGCACATAAGTCTTCGGTACACTGTTGATCTCTACAATCGCAAGCATGAACCAACGAATTTACATTCCGTTGAACTCTTTGCTTTTGTGACTGTCTCTGTTGTTCTTCCTCTTCCACTTGGTGCAAATCACTTGGTTGCTCAGTTTTTTGGTTTTTTCCATCCATTTTTGAACAAATTTTATTTTCAATACAGCTGCGGTATAAACGTAAAGAGTTTACACACAAGTGACGTTGTATATGTGAGTTTTTAACACCAAACTGAAGAAAATGAAATATTGCGTGCTTTAAATTCGTTGAGTTTCAATATTTTATCGTTTGATTTGTGATTGATTTGCATTGAGCATGCACCGATTGCTCGTTGACATTTTGCTAGTTTCTAAAAAAATGTAGATGTCGCCACCAAACGTCTGTGTCTAGATTCAATTGGCAACACTTATACCATTTCAAATCAAATTACGATGCTTATGTTCACGTTTTTAAATTCAAATTTTAGTTTCATTGATCATTTGTCTTTTTAGTAATAATGTGATGGTTAACACCATTGTTTAATTCGATAGTTGATGGCATCAATTAATTTGATGCTTTGTTGAATTTTTGTTGCACTCTTGAAAAGAATGACCACGTTTGGTCGCCTTGATTTTTTATTCTTTCATCTAAAACGTCCTCTATACCAAAAGAAGAAGTTCTCCAAATAAAAAAAAATATCAACGTCAATAGTTGAACAAAAGCATAGTCAATTTACCCCAAAATCGTGTTTCTTGTCCTTGTACCGTTTCGATTGTGACTTAAGCTCACGTGAATACACAATCGCAAAATAAACGTAGAAAAACACAGTTGTTTGTCAACACTCAAAATAAAACAGATGTTTCGCGTTTGTTATTTACTCAAAATAGATCGTCACTCAAGAGACGTACCGAGCTTCATTGAAATACATACATTGGTACATTGTTTAATATAGTTATAGTTTGAGACATTTTTGAAGTGTCTGTAGTGCGTAACGTACTCAACGTACTGTACGTTGAATCAAATTGACAGTACATTAAATTTTACTGCTAAATAGTCCAATGTTTAATGTTTGAATGATTCCACTTATGGGAAAGGAGGCTATTCATCGAGAAAAATCGAATTAAAAAAAATGGAACGATCCCTTTCTAACATTTTTATTTTCATGTACAAATTTGGGCAAAAGAAAGAAGGCTAAACCTAAAAAGATGTTCAGAAAACTAAGATGAATTTGCTGAATCAGTTGTGATACAATGTCAATAGCTGATGATGTGATGCCGTAACTTTTATTCTCTCTGGGCTAGAGACTCTGGCCTGTTGCATTTAGTGTCTCTAGGCCAGATATTCTGGTATGTTGCCATGAGACTATCGATTCTAGACTTAGTTTAACGATTTTTACCCTAACATGATATAAAGTGGTTCTTAAAAGTGACCATTTCGTATGCATTTCTAAATATGCGGCAAGCAATATCGGTTGTTATTCCAAGCCTTTGAACAATAAAGTTCGGTCACTAGTCGGAATTACAATTTCTTTGAAATGCTTGATACTAAACATTAACATTACAAAACTAATTTTAACAGATAATAAACATTCAATTATCTGAAAGCAAGGGGATTTAAATTGAAATGTGAATTGATTTTATGGAGAAGTACTGTTCTACCACAACGACGTGTGTGTGTGTGTGTGTGTGTGTGTGTGTGTGTATGGAAAAATCGTGACACCTAAATGGTAATGTAATTCATAAGATAATGTGGTAATTATTTCTAACTAATCCGAGCTTGATGAAGACGATTTGCGTTTGGTGCGTCGTTTTTTGGCCGCATGTTTTTTGGCTTTGGCTTTATCACCGTTTTTAATGCGTTTCAACTTTTTGTGTTTCGTATCGTCCGAGTCACTGGATGTGCTATCAGTTGATGATGAACTACTACTGCTGCTACTGCTGCTGCTACTGCTACTGGATGACGACGATGATGAAGATGAACTGTCACTGTCCGAGGAGCTTGATGAACTGAAAAAAAACATGTTTAGTTTTTAACTGCGCAATTTCACTGCAAAGCAAATAGTTTGCCTGAGAAAAAGTACTGGATTATGTCTTACCTTTTCTTGTGCTTTCGTTTCGAGCGCTTTTCCTCGTGTTTCTTGTCTTTAGAGCGTTTCGCTCGCGACTTAAGCTCACGTTCTTTCTGTAGTAGCTCCTCTTTACGTAAGCCGGTAAGTGGCGTCAAATAATAATCGGTGTCGGAATCACTACTCGTACTACTTACATCCAACTGAATTTCCTTATTCGGATCAATCTGAAACGGACATTCAACGCAATTCAATCAATTGTCGTTCTATTGCTACTTTGATTTTTCACGTTTCTTTGGCTCAAAGTGACTTTTTGACGCGTACATACCTTCAGAAAGTTGCGGCATTGAAAAGTTAGGTGACCTGCATAACCGCACTTTTTGCAAGCAGCACGAACCGTTTCCTTGGAAGAACTACTGTAACCACCGTATTCCATTTTTGAAACCAATCAACCACCAAATTTTTTTTTATGTATAAAACCAAATCAAAAGAATTATTCCTCTTCGGAGGCGTTGTTTATTCTACAACTTTGTTTGCCGAGCTTAACTGCGTTGACGTTTACATCGAACATTCGTGTGCACAAACAATATTCCATCAGCTGTCATTCAATGGGTTTATCACAACTGCCACCTATGTTTTTTGGTGTTGTCGTTGTGCGTTGCGGTAATTTTTAGTCGGCGCGAAAATGAAAAGTGGGGTTTGTTCAACCTATTTTTGATTGTTATTATTTTTAGGATAGTGTTTTTTCCAATGGAAATGAATTCTTAAAATTAAAATGAATTTCATTGCTCTTTTTTTTGCTGCCAAAAATTATTTCCTTTTTATTATGTTTTTTTTTTAGATTTAATCCAAATATTTTGAAATGAAATGATGCTTGAGAACAGATGCTTTTAGTTGGGCGCCTTTGAGAACATATTCCTGTGTCTTTGTTCGTGGCGGCAAATGCAATAGAACGTCAGCGTTCACGATACTCGTTAGCCGGCTACTCATCTGAAATGATGAATTCAAAATTTTGGTAAACATTTGTTTGAAATATTGTGGTCTATGACGTTAAATCGACTAATATATCAAATGATATTGTCATTTAAGTTTCGAAGAAAAATGCATAAACCGATAATTCAAAAATATTTGATTCATGAGTCGAAAATAACTTCAAATAAAATTCCATGAGAAAAAATAGACAAGGTCTGCAGCTATGTTGAAGCTATGTTGAAGCTATTTTTATATAGTTGACACCTGGTATGAATCAAATTTGCGTCTAATCTATATACAAATTATGATATATTGCGTCTAATCTATATACACATTCACGCATAGTCTTGGTCTGAAGTAAATGGCATATTTCATATGTTTGTCCATGGCCTGAGCTTAGGAAAATATTTTGCGCCTTGAGGTGACATGGAATATTACAATGAAACAATACTCCATGATATGCTGATGGAATCCACGCACGTATGTGTGTTACATCTTAGACCAAATTAGTGCCCAATTTGCACAATACATTATTCGGATTCAAGGCACCTATTCAGCGCAATTTCAGCTCAGAATTGATATCGACCACAATAACATTATATCAATGTAGATGTTGACCTTTTATACTTTTTCTCATGAGATAAATAATTATAAGAAATATTGATATCTACTTGATTGTCGGTGATTTCTGCGAAGAATTTGCCCTGACCACATGAAATTTGAGCTCGAGCATATTCTGGACGTGGATCTAATTCGACTTGTGTGTTCAAAAGCTATGAAAAACAAGATAAGGAAATTATAGTATTAATTTTTCTATTCAATGTAAGCATTAAATAAAAAAAAAATTATTGTTTGACAGTTATATTTATAAAATCATAAATTATAATTTTTGATAAATAATTATTTATCAAATACGTAACTAATTTTTAAATAATTTGTTTGTTCAATTTTCAATCAAAATGTTATTCAATCTAAAAATACATCCGTTTCCAATTCAATTTCGAACTAAATTCAAAAATAAAACAAAATAATATGTTCAACACTCTTACTTCAACGTGAATGACTGGCAATGATAATTTGTGTTCACTGTAACCACAGTGTTTCCGAAGCGCTGGCAGAACAAACAAATGAAACGTTGCAAATGCTGATACCTGTAATAGTGTAATACACATTTTTATAATGACAATTTTCTTCTTGTTGTCTCACTTTTTCTAGTCCTGGTGATAGCAACACTTACAGGATTTCCTGGTAGTCCAAATAGAAAGCACTCTTTATTTGATGTTTTTCGATCAGCAAACGTCATTGGTTTTCTGAAGTAAGAAAAATGATCAATTACAGGATCACAAAACAAAATGACAAATTGTTGTTGTAAATTACAAACAAGGGATGTCGGTTACTGGATAAACCAATTCGAAATAAATCAATAAGAAAATAAATAGTGTTTAATAGCCGTACATTACTCGGTTTATGAAAAAAAAAAACGTATCGTTGACAATCAAGTCAATACCCACCCTGGTTTCATATTGACACGACCAAAATGAATTTCAAAGCCCAACTTCTTCAAAACTGGCTTCAAAAAGTCTTTATCTCCCATCGACACACTTCCAGAGCAAATGATGAATGTATTCTTCTCGGCCTGGGCTTTGATTGCATCGTGCATTGAATCAAACCTATGGGAATACAAACATAATTTATTTTATCTTTCTTTACTTATATTCTCTTCCTCTCTTTCTCTCTCTGGTGTTGATAAAATAAATTTATAAAAAAGTACACAATCTTACGTATCGCTCAATGTCAATGTGGTGATTTTGTTGAAACCATGTAGCTCAAGCAATGCTCGCAGCATTGTTGTGTTTGAATCATAAATCTTCCCAGTTTTCAATGGTTCACCAGGTTTAGTGAGTTCATCACCAGTCGATAGAATACAAATGGGCACTTCTGTAAGGTGTGTCGAATCAACATCCACGCCAATGCTGGCGAGTAATGATTTAAATGGAACGACATCAGGAAAATCGGTTAGACCTTTGAATAACTGTTCTCCTTTTGCTAGATCACATCCGACTGGCCTGGAACAAAAAAAATATTTGAATGAGTCGATTGTTTGAAAAGAAAAAATTCAAAATTTCCTCCAAATTCTCTCCCTACCGAATATCCAACCCCAGCGTTGGTTCAATCAAAATTTCCACTTCTTCTTCAATCCCATTCTCGGCCTTTCTCAATTTTGTGTCTTCAACTTGAACAATTGCATCGGCGAAATCGGGCACAGCGGCACCAGTGTTAATTTTATAACAAAAATTGCTATCAAAATCATCATGCTTCACATCATCGCCAGCGCTAATGTAGCCGATAACTTTTTTGACCCCTTTGCATGAACCGTTTGCTTTAACAGCATACCCGTCTTTGATCGATGCTCGAAACTCTGGAATATTGACCGGACTTTTGTAATCACGATGTGAAAACACGTTGCGACGAATGGCATCGAGAATGATTTTCAAGGCAATGTCAACCGCAATCATTGGAAACGGTGAATTACGGTCATCATCTGTACCCGTGCCCGTTTTGTGCGGACAAATGTGTTTGTGTGTGGCGATTGGGACACTTTGGTTTGAGGTTGATTGAGATTCTCCATGTGATTTTCGTACATTGCCCTGGTGGCCATTGATCAAATCGATTGCATGCGGCAAAACATCTACAATTGCCGAAAAACATTCGTCGACTGCCTTCGGGCTACCGGGCATATTACAAATCAACGTTTTATTGCGGATTCCACATACGGCTCGAGATAAGGCTGCAAATTTTGTCTTTTCGAAGCTCACCAATGACATCGCTAGTGACATCTGAGGTGCTTCACGGTGGATGACTTTTCGAGTGGCTTCAGGTGTTACATCGCGTGGACTAAACCCCGTTCCGCCTGTCGTTAGAATCAAGTGAACTGACAGCTGATCCGACATATGCAGCAATTGAGCCTAGAATTGATGGAATTTGTTTTAAATTTTGAAGAAAAAAAAATGGAATAAAATAAATTTATGGAAATATTGGCTTTTGATCAATTTATGGACCATCCATGGACCAAAATTAAAATATAACCTGAATTTGTCCAACAATTCCTACTAAGAAAATTGCAAAAAATATGCCTTCAAATGATTCACCTCGATTCGATCAATTTCATCTGGTACTAAGGCACTTGTTATAACAGCTCCAAAATGTTTAGACACCAATTCTCGAAGTACTTGACCACTTTTATCCTCAGTTTCTCCCGATGAGCATCGATCACTCACTGAAAATGAATGAAACAGGAATCGATATGATAAGTATTGTTTTTGTTTAATTTTCAATTTTTCCATTGATTTTTTTTGTGATTTTTGACATTTTTCATGGTTATTTTGAACAACTTTTAATTATTTTTTTATTCAATCGATTTTTTCTTTCGTTCTAAAATGAATTTAACCACAATTTGTTTTTTTTTAATATAAGAAACGCCATTTTACCGGTAATTATTCCCACATGTAAATCCTTCATTGTTGTACAGATGTGTATTCTCTGATAGGAACCGAACCGTCGCACAAAAAACTCAAGCGATGAATGAAGTTTCAATACAAATGTGTATACTTGAAGTGTCTATTTTATCGGTCTAGCGCAGATAACCTGTGATACTCCGTTATCAATGTTTGTTTACATCTGGAACTGTGATTTAACGAAAAAGATATTATACTCATAAATAATACTAAGTCTATGACGTTTTTTCTACTCAAATCATACACATTAAACCATTTAATGATGCATCAAAACCGCTCAACCAATTGAATCACTCAATCCAATCAATTGAACACGAATATTGCTAAGAATAGTAAACAATACATCAATGTATTTGTACAGAACCACGTCCGGTCTTGAAATGTTGTATGGCTAAGAGGAATGTGGAATTGATTGGTGCTGATTAAGAGAGCATGAAGTGGAAATAATTCGGAATTGACTTTTTTTTGGCATGTATTGGTCATCTATGGTTATAGCACGCGTATTTTACGTAGAACTTTTCGACGAATAAAATACATAGTAATAAATAAACAATTTCAATTAGGCCTTAATGCACTTTTGAAAGAAAAAAACCCTTTCACGATAAAAGTCTCGTCTTACTTTGAAAATTATTTTTTTTCTTTTGGAAAAGCTACAGTCGAATTAAAAGAAGAATAATTTGAAAAATTTATCGACCTTAGTATTTCTTTGGAACAATGTGCCAATTCTTTGAGAATGTTCCAAAAATAATGCGCAATTCAAGAATGTATTAGTGATAAATTGTATCACATCGTGTGTATCGTGCAGCAACAATAAATTTTGTGCGAAGTTATGAGTTTGTCATGAGAATTGCTTCATTTTGTTCAAATCAGTTGAATATATAGAGCACTCTTTCAGCACACAATATCGGTGTTCAATCATAAAGCCTAAAAGCCTAAAATATGGTTATGATTGAACACCGATATTGTGTGCTGAAAGAGTGCTCTATATATTCAACTGATTTGAACAAAATGAAGCAATTCTCATGACAAACTCATAACTTCGCACAAAATTTATTGTTTCTGCACGATACACACGACGTGATACAATTTATCACTGTCATTTTGTCATCAAATTGCGAGAAACAGCAAATTTAAATAAAAAAAATTAAATTGGAATTCAAATATAAATTGCGTATGATGCAGGGTTTATATATAAACTCAACTAAAATGAATACATCCAACAGTTGAATTATTGCAAAATATTCTGCTATTGAGTTATTTAAAGCACGACAATTATCTGTCAATTATCCAAATCCGTCATGAAATCCAATTTTGCGAACAATAAACCCAGCGTCTGTTGTACTTTTTTCTATATTTGAATTTTTTTCCAATAAAACTAAACACTCACCGGCAATCACATGGTAAATAAAACCGTGGCAAATGCAACTCACTAAGCGGTCGATGCGATGACCACTGTTTACGGTCGTCTGTAAACCGGTTCATACTATACAACAAACGAATGATGTGATTGAGAAATGAGCTAAACACAAACATACGTCATTTATAAGTGGATGTTATCCATTTTGGCATGAAATAATTTATCTTTGTCTCGATGATATGAATAATAATAATCGAAATGTGCACACATTCAAACGATAAAAACCCAATTTCGTACCGTGAGAATGTGGAAATGTCAAACCGTCATACACTGTTAAAACCGTACGTTGACGTTTGGCACATGTCAGATTGGTAATGACGCCATTTTTTCTCTTTCTCACTACGATACGTATTGCATTAATTCATTTTAATATCGAACAAACAAGGTCTTAGAATTGGAATTCATATAGCTGGCAAACGTAGACGATTGCCGATTGACTTTTTTTTTTCTTTTCAAAGGTCAATTGATGGTGAAAAAGAACGGAAATCAAAAGTTTTGTTTGGAAAAAAGGAAAGTAAATTGTTGGGGATTTTTTTTTAACTAGACGAAAGCCATATAAAACGCAATAGTCAACATGGTGGATACGGCAAGGCAACTATTAGACGAATTGATGGGTCGTAATCGTAATCTAGACCCAACTACGGCAAAATCAAAGAAAGTACAATGGGATGACCCGGAGGTAAGTGATGATTTTTGTGCTAAATAAAAAGTTTTACATAATTTAAACGAAATTGTTTCCATCCAATTGAATTTGTTTTAGTTTTGCCTGTACTATTTGGTGAAATTTTGTCCGCACGATTTATTTGTGAACACACGAGCTGATTTGGGTCAATGTACAAAGTTACACGACGATGAAGCGAAGCGGTTATTTGAAGAGGCACGACCGTCAACACGGAAACGTGGCTACGAAGATGAATTTCTTCGATTTAGCAATCACATGATAAACGAAGTGGATCGTAAGATTGAAAAAGGTCGTCAGCGGTTGGCCTTGATGAATAAAGTGCCAGATGGGGCATCGCCACCGCCGCCACCGCTGACCAAATTCCAAGAAATGATAAACAACATGAACGCTCGAATCAATAAACTGATTGGTGAGGCCGAAGAGGCAGGCAGCCGAGGTGATGTCGAACAGGCACAAAACCTAATGACACTGTGTGATCAGGTGAAAGAGGAAAAAGAGGAGCTGATTAAGAACCATGAAATTGAGCAAAATTCAGAAAATGGCACCAAATCCCAGTGGAACGAATATGCATCGAATGAAAAACAGATGGAAGTGTGCGAAGTGTGTGGTGCATTTTTGATTGTTGGCGATGCACAACAACGAATTGAAGACCATTTGTCGGGTAAACAACATTTGGGCTATTCAAAATTACGCAAGGCTGTGGAGGAAATGTATGAAAAACGGCAAAAAGAACGTGAAAAAGAGGATAAAGATCGATATCGTCGCAGGGATGACTTTGACCGACGAAGAGACAATAACCGACCAGATCGAAGAGACCGCGACCGACCGTCACATCGACGCGACAGAAGCCGGGATAGAAACAACTATAGGGATCGAAGATGTATGTTGATAATAGATAGCATTTTGAGAGTTTTTGTTTGATTTTTTAAACTATTTTTTTTTACTGAAGAATTGAATTTTTCTGAAATAGCTCAACTTTTTCGTATGATAACCTCACATTTTAGCCCTATTAACTTCGTATTAATTACCTATCTGTTGTCTCTTTTTGCTTGAACATTTTAATTATTACCTATTTCTGTATTTCCAGCCGATGACCGAGATCGTCGAGACCGTGGTGACCGTGACCGTGACAATCGCCGCCGCCGGAGTCGCAGCCGTAGCTCGAGCAGGCATTAAACACCACAATTCAATTCGATGAATGGCGCCCCCCCCCCCCCTCCATGCAACCACAAATCATTTTTTTCAAACAAGCAAACACAAAACAAATTCTAAATGAGGTACCTCCAATCATTACAAAAAAAGCTCAAAAACCACCACTACCCAGGTAAGTGATCGTTACAAATTGTGTTTGTGCAAAACATACATAGCAAACAACTTGAGCGCACTATGTACGCATTTATGAACCGAAAAAAAAAATTGTATATAGAAAATGTAATCGAAATGAAAAAGTTGGGCGTTCTCAGGTTAGTTTAACAACAAATAAACTCAACAAACAACCATGCGATGATCAATTTGTTAAGTTAAGAATCAACGTTTGAATTTCGAACATTAGTCTCAGCAGATATACAGTAGATTCTATAGATATGTTTATAACTAGCATGCATCCGAACATAGACCATGTGATTGTTTTTCTATTCATCTTATTTTTGCGTTTTAATTTTCTTTAACTACTTTTAAAATACGTTCCTTTACCCAAACCAAAAAAAAAACAAACACAATCGAGATTAATTTTTTTTTATGAAAGAGAGTTGCAATGAATTTACCGCGCGAGTCATCCACACAATATGTAGCCCAAATATCAGTTATCGCACGGGCACACCTCAATTTTTCATGGCATCCGATACACAATTTCTATTTAGTTGGCGAGCGATCGTTCCAAAGCAAATGAGGTACTTTTATCATTTTTAAAATTAAGTTTGATACCGACACCAAATTTAAAGATAAAAAACGAAACAATTGGATTTATCGAATGGCATGCGCCGAGTGACACACATGCACCCACCCGACACACACACACACACACACCCACACAGAGGGCAACTGGATTTGTGACATTTGATTTGCTAATCTGAACCAGATTATATCGAATCTGGTGCTTTTTTTTTAAACCGAAATTTTTTTCTCGAAACAATTAACTCTTTTTTATTAAAATAACAAAAGAAATACAAACAAATCCCCCGGCATTTTTTGAGGTATTTCACGCATTTTATGGGCAAAACCAAACAAGAACTTTTGAACTTTATCACAAAGGCAACGAATTTTCATTATTTTTTTTTAGTGTTAATTCATTTTGAGTGTGTTGATTGAATGTCAAACTATTTGCTGGGCTAAAAGAGAATTCTTTTTTCTTTATTGAATTTATCGAAAAAAATTAGTCTCAACATTTTGAAATAATTTTAATTGAATTCAATTGAAAAATTATTTAATTTTTATCCCAAAAATTTTTTTTTATACTGCTCCTTACACCAGGAAATGGTTTGAACCAGTCGATCGCTTTCATTTAGAGAAGAAGAACACTGCTAAGAAATTCTGTTTGAGCCACTAATTGGCTATTCACATTAGCTGCAGTCCAATTCAATTTTTTTTGTTAATGTGTGAATTTTCTCATTTCAGCTGTCGCAAGATTAAGCAAAATGTACACTGCTAAATGGATTTTTCAAAATCTTCATTGCTAAATGGATAAAGAGAAGTTAACATGAGAAACAAATTCGACAATTTCGACGAGAATTGATATATTGATAGCGCTCGAGGTAATTAAAATTTCATACAAAACCTAAATCGTCCACAGAAAGCAAAATAAAGTCCATTGCAACGTATGACCACAATCAGCGAGCCCACGTCAACACTCTTGGCCGAACACACCAACATCCATCAACTCGGGTTGAAATTCAAGGTGCGCTTTGAAAATTTTTATTATACAACAAATAAATCAAAATTCGAATATTCACATTTTTCCCCTTAATTGTAACGTTATTAGTCGAATCGCGCAATTTAACCCAAAAAAAAACAGACACAATCATTTAGTTTGTACATTTCGTAATAATTTTGAGAATAAATATGAGAAAAAAAAGTACACTTGGCAATAGGGCGCCTTCAATTTTTTTCAATCAACAGAAAATTGAAGAATTGAATTAATACGCATTTAGTATTTAGTTAACTTTTATGTTTAAGCAATCAAATAAGTTTCAAGTTCTAAAAAAATTTCTCAATTTAAATAAATCGTTTTTTTTACGGCGGCCACAAGAAAGCCCAGCATAATAACATAACATTCTAGTAGGCAAATTAAAATAATGGACTTCTTTTTTTTTGAAAATTAAAAAAAAATCAATTAGCATTTTAGTAACCCTGCTCGCTTTCATATGGCTATGCTGCCATGATACTTTCATTTGCTGTTTCAAAATGATTTTCGAAACTGAAAAATAAAGTTCTTTTTTTTCTATACAAACTAAATTTTGTTTGTTTTTATTCATTTGGATTGGATTACACAGTCCGACGCGTGTTTTTATTCGGCACATGAGACGGACTTCCATGCGATATTTTAGATCTCTATGACTACGGAATTGAAAACTACTCAATTGCCAAATGAAAAAAAAAACACGCGTCAAACTGTGTTATTGATTCAATTTGAAATGCATTTTGATTGGGAGAATTTTTCTAAATTGATGCCTTTTGGAACGGAATCTTTTTCAGCTGTGCCTGATTGGCATGATGGTGACTTGATAGTTCACTGACAGCAATGTAAGTAATGCTTTGGCTGTACTTATAAGTCTTACCTATAATTTGGCTATATGTCTTACCTATATTACCAGTAAAATGACTAGGTTTTTAAGGAATTTTACGAAAACAAGAACCTTTCTTGTCAACTTACGAAGATCAAAATCTCGTTTTGTCATAAATTCAAACTCAATCTTTTTAAAAGTATTTTTTTGGCTCACACTTTCCAGCCCAAGGCTACGTTAAAAAAATCTATCTCTAAAATACATTTTCTTCGGTTCAAACTCATCATTAACATTTATTTGAATTAAAATGAAGATTTTATTGATATTTTCCAGAAAAATAAACTAAATAACGTTGAAATACATTCATTTCTTTTTCTTCTTCATCAATTTGTTGAACGGGTTTATACGGTCCGTTGATTTTCGTTTCTTTTCTTTGACAGTGCTAATTTTCTTTTCTTTCTCCTCGCCGTCGCTGCAAGAAAAGAACATTTTTATTAGAAATTTATTTATTTTAAAATGAAAAATGGCAAAAAATAATAAAAAAGAGGAAAAAATCTAATGTGGTCAGACAAAAATGAGGCATACAAAAGCAAAGCGAATAAAAACAAAATTTGAAAAAAGTTCTTAATGAATAATTTTCGAGCAATCGAATAAAAATAATAAATCGAATGAAAAAATGTCCAAATAAAAATAAAAAATAAAAAAGATAAAAATGGAATTGATAATGATACAAAAAGTAAAGCAAAAAATCTAAAAAATAAAGTTCCACTTACACAACGGTTTGCATGTTGTTGAACATTTCATCGAAATCGTCATCACCATCCTCATCTTGATCGTCGTTAGCCTTGGTTCGTCGAACTTTCGAAGGTATCTCTTCTGCCGTTGTGTCATTTTCTTCCTTAACCTGGAGTGGTGTGTAATTTCTCAATAAAATTCTCGTTGCTTTGGATTTAACATAGCATTGATACTGTAAAATGGTGGATTCCGCATGATGAACTCGTACAAACCGATCAAGTGAAGCGCTATACAGGAATTTGCCACTGCCATCCACACCAATATCACTGATACTGCCCGCAAAGCCCTTGTAAGTGTGTAGCACATGTTTCATTCTACGTAAATCAAATGCGTGCATCACTCCGGTTGTTGTGCCAGCAAAAACCACGTCACCATGCAGCGCTAAGCAGCTGTAGCTGATTTGTTCTTTGTCATTGAAATAGGTGTGAATTGGACGACGTTGTTTTCTCATATCGTACACGCGAACATATCCATATCTCGAGCAGGTGGACAAGCAATTGGCGTCAATGAATCCGAAATCTGTGTCCCAAATCGGTACTTCGAGTTGTAAAAAATCGTTGGGGACATTTTTTGTACGGAAAACACATTCATTTGTTTCTAAATTCCAAACTTTCAGATTGTTTTGACGCTCTTTACCGCCGCTGGCAATCAATTTTCGTTCCACAGCACATTGTCGCATACGTGACATCGCATCACCAGCCTCTAAAAACGTTGGTTTCTTATGGCCAATTTGAATTTTTCCATTGCCCAAACCGGCAATGATTTTGCCATTAAATTTGGCCAAACCGACGACGGGACCGTGTTCGAATGTATGATTGCCCGTAAATGAGTTTAATGGTGTTTCGTAGACTTTTACCACCGGTTCGACACGACCCACAAGGATTTCATCATCATTTTCGCCGAAATTCAGAGTTGTGATTCGACTGGTTTTTGTCAATGACTGAATATCCTCCAAATTGGTCTGCTTGTGCGGGTTTTCATCAGTTAAACCGATACCTAGGATAAAGGGACATTTTTAAAACACAAATTTATGATGGAAATATAAAGGAACACATCACATGAAGAATTATAGTTCTTCATTGCAAAATATACCAAAAATCAACACGCAACACGAAAGAAGCCATAGAATTTGCCATTTGCCAACAATTTTTGTTTGGCAGCCAAACCAACCGGTGTGATAATACCACACTGTGGTCTCAACACATTTTTTTGTATCACTCAAAATTTCATTTTGCTCAACACATCAACAAAAATGCAAATTTTGATCACTTGACTAAGAAACACTACTTACGTTTAATGGATCCAGTGTGTGTACCGACGAAAATCTCATGATTTTCCACGTACGCCGGATTTTTAAAATTAGCTGTCGATATTTTCATGTTTCATGCGTGCAAAACCGTTCTGTTTACTAGCATTGACTGTGTTTTGTGAGCACATGGATTGAAAACTGGTCCGCATCTGTCATTCGTCGTACATTTTGACACTTACTTTGTGTCTGTCTGCGATAAGAGAGTACAGCGCCATCTAGCGAACGTAAGCAGATTCACTGTGTTTGCTTCAGACGGAATTGCATCGAAACCGAGTGTTGAGACCAGTTTATGAGAAAGGTGGTTGTGTATTCATTTCTAAATAAAAATGTATTTCTGTTCAAGAAAAGAAACGACTGTATTTTTTTGAAGACAAAAAAAAACGACTAAAATTCAAAATGCACATAAATGTTTATTGAAAAGAAGAAGAAGACAAAGAAAAAAAGAGTAAAATAAATGTAGAAAGAAAAATGATAAATCTGTTTTATCATATGAACTCCTTGTTCTCGAACGTCCATATAGACGAAGATTTTCATAGGTAGAAGTTCACATGAGAAGGTATTTGTTTTTGTCCATAGGGAAATGATTTACGGCTCTATTAAACACTAATTTTTTTTTGAAAGAAGAATTACATTGGAATGGAGAGAAATTGCGTATTGAGAAAAATAATGGTCGAGTTCATCAATGTTGGGGGGGGGGGGGGTGTGAGTGAGAAATTTGTTTTTTTCGGTTGAACTGATTTCTACTTCTTTTCGAAGGCGCAGCCACCAATACCTTGGTCAACAGCACTCATAATGCCGATAGCTCTGCAAACTCCCAACTGTAATTTTGGTTAGAAGAAAAATGAAAGATGAGTACATTTGAAAGAAGGATGGAAAAATTAATGGAAAATAAACATTTCCCCGTCGGCAATTCACTCAAATTGAAAGAAAAAAAAAATATTGAACGAAAATTGATGAATTAAGCTAATTAAAAATTATTCATAAATAAGTTGACATGAGAAGAAAAAAAACCGCTTACTTCTGTGATCAATTCGTCTTTGATAGCATCACGGATACGGTTAATTTCTCTTTCTGCCGTTTCGATGCACAGTTCTCGTTGGCTGCAAATGTGAAATTCGATTAATCAAATAAATTGCCAAAAAGTGTGTAAAGAAATTCGAATGCATACTTTTCATTTTTAATATGCTCGCAGTTCATGCGCTGATCGTAGAATGCTGATGCATACAAAGCCAGATTGGAGATTGAATCTTTAGCAAATTCATTTTCCAAAGATTTGGCGAAATCTTGAAGGAATTTCTGTATTGAAAACCAGACAAATGAAAGAAAAAAAAATTTCATAAGAATGATTTTGTATTGAAATTGTGCGTTAAAATCAGAGACTAAATTCTACTTGCCACAACACATCGTTTTGTGCAGCCGCAGTCTTTTGGTTTAATGTTGAATGCTTTGCAGCCATCGTCACCGGAGCACTACATTTTTGGATCAATGAAAATGGAAGAGTTCAATAAATCAAAGGCAATTTTCTCTCTCTCTCTTTCTCTCTCTCTCTTTCTCGAAAAATAAAAATCGATCCAGAAATTCAAATAAAAATGAAAAAAATAGTTTGAACACGGAGGCATATACGTACGATTGGTTTACAATCTTTGTTGAGACAAGTTCGGAGCTGAAATGATCGAATAAATCAGAATAAATGCATGGTCAAAGAAGAGTAATCTTGTATCTTATCCAATGAGATCTCTCCCTCTCTAATGAGATAAAGAGACACTTTTTGAACTCGGAACAAAGCAAAAATTGAAGAAAAAAAAATGGTAAAAATCTGATAAAAAAATGGTAGAAAAATCGTCAAAAAAAGTCAACACTTACAATATGTTGGATGTCCTTAATGAAATCTTTATATCCTTTGTCTCCAGAAATCTGAATTTTGAGGAAAATGTTCAAAGAAAAAAATGATTAGCACAATTTTGCTATGAGATTTGAAAACGCAAAGGAGTTGTTCACTTTTAAATTAAAAAGAACAACAAATAATATGATTCGAAACTCACTCCGGCAAGCCATTTGTGGAATTTGCAATAAAACACTTCGAATGCATGGGTTGTACATTCACTGTTGAAGAAACAACGGGAAAACAAAAATTAGTTATGTATACGAAAAAATATTTGTTTTTTTTTCTTCTGAAAATCTAGAACTGAATCAAACACCGTGAAAACTTACATAAGTTCTTTCGGGCTACAGATAGTTTGGCATCTTCGAATGCAAAGACAACGTTCTTGGATGATTTTCAAGTAGAACTCTAACCATTTTTTTGGGTAGTTTAGATGTGGTTGTGCTAAAAGATTCTTAATTGCTTTCTGAAATGATCAAAAATACCAGGATAAATGCATAGTCAAGGAAGAATAATTGTGTATCATATTCAATGAGATTTCTCTCTGACATGAGAGAGACTCTCTCGTTGAACTCAGGAAAAAAAAGCAAAGATAGACGAATTTGTTTCTTGTCAAAAACTGTTATTGAACGAAGATAAAAAAGGTCAAAACTTACAATAATGCAAAGACAATGTTTATCTTCACATGATGTATCTGTGCATTGTCGCTCTGTGCATACGCACTTGTCTTTGGGTGGATTGTCGCCGCAAATCACCAAAGTAACTAACGACAGGAACACAATCAATGTTATTTTCATATTGATTTCTTTTGATTTTTTTTCGTTGGACTGAACAACTACAAAGATTTATCTCGACGTTGCACACCCTCAATCGGATTCAAAAAGGTACTAAATTGTCCGAGTGCTACCCCAGATTTATATCATTGCCGATCTCACCTGCTAACATTATGAAATTGAATCGAATGATTAAAATAAAATGCTATACTCGAAGTGTGTTGGCCAATTGCAGTCGACGTGATATGGCGAATGTGTCCATTTGCGTGTGCAATGCAAACAAAATCGATCGATTTTTTTCATCTTATTTATTGATGGTTGAAAAAATGATGAAAAATCTGGCATCGTTTGCATATTCCTAGTGAATTTTATTCGACGCTCGCTTTGCACAATGTTTGCACGGTAACACAAAGTGACGTGTGATTCAAAATATACACGACTCAAACACTCCATTCCCAATGTCATACAGTTCGTTGAACACTTTTGACGAAATGACGAGGTAAACCTTTTTAGATCGCATCTTGTTCAAACATAAATCTCGATAGCACGACTGAAGAAATATTTCTAGTCAGCGAAGGATTTTATGTGCAAATCGACTGCGCGTGCTAAAAAAAAGCCCTTTTTAGCCGATTGCAATACATTTTTTTTTATTTTCGACTCTTTCTTTTGCAAGCCACTAGAAAGCAGTCTTCGGGTTCGAAAAATAATTTTCCATTTTTATACATTGTTTTGTTAACTCTTTTTATTGCTACATATCCAAGAGTAATACTATGGTTCAAGATCAAAAATATATGCAAAATATTTAAATAGATTCTTTCAAAAGTCGGTTGAAGAAGTGTTGTAAAATCGCCGTTGGCAGTTAAAAATAGTGTTGGATTCGTTGGATTCTTTGGATTCGATATAGATCGCCTAAGGAGATGTATCCGACGGATCATCTAGATCGTTCAATGCAATTCGCTTTGCTGTCGCTTCTTTCTTACGACGCTCATTCTTCCGGTCCTCACGAAACTGAGCGATGATCACGATGAAAGTTAACGTCAAGTAGATTATACCGAGACCAGTGAAGAATACCGTCACCAACATTGCTACTACGAGTTTGATTTGATTTGGTACTTTTTAGGTTGATTTTTTGGGAAAAATGTCCCACGAAAATACTCTACAGAAATTCTAGTCTGAAAACGTTGTTCAAAAACGTTAAACAGAGACGTTGTTCGAAAATCTCCTCCAAAAACGTTCTGCAAAAATATTTTCCAAAAAAAAGTCGTCTTTACAAAAACAAAATCCCACGTCTTCAATTCAGACGCAAGTCTCGATTATATATGACAATCGACTGATGCAACACAACCGGCACGGCGATGCTGTGTTGTAAATAGATTTTATTTTCGTACATATTCTTATTGAATACGATATTTCTCATTTGTTGATACGCTTGATTGCCGAATGCACGCACACGGTTGAAAAAAAAGTTAAGAAAAACATACACACAGACATTCGATAAGAAATTGTAAATTGAAGCGTTTTTTATTGCAACGATACAATCGATTTAAGTAAAATTGTAGTTATCGATTGTAACTTGATGTTACAATAGTATTGGAACTTTAGTTCCATTGGAGAGCCATTCACGATAAGCTAACTGTACAATTCCTTGGCGACGGAACGCGGCAATCCTTCGAATGCAGCTCGATGAGTTTCAGCCGAATAATATTTCAAGTTCATGCTGTCCAATTGTTCAGCGGTGAAGACCTTTTTTGGTGTCTTCAATGCATGTCCCTCGTTGGTAGATGCAATTATGAATCCAATTTGGCCTGGGAATGGTAAGAAAGAGAATTTTTTTCATTTTAGAACGTTTTAGGGCTAGAATCATTGGATTTCGTTGGAAATCATCGATTTTAGCTAAAATTTTGACTTTGATTGAAAATTAAAACTTGAATAAAAGTCAGACTCCTTTGAAAATTTTCCAAGCACAAAGAGTTTTTGTCAAAGACTCTCTCTCCAAGAGGAAGGCCATTCAAGGCTTGAAGTTCAAGATTTCAACTTCAAGCCTTGATGTTCAAGCACAAAAATTCTCCAAGAAAATGTAAAAAATGAAGAAAAAAAATCGTACCACATGGATATGACGGCACCGATGTAACTGCGTATCCAACGGTGGAAAATTGTTTACGGCAATGATCCAATGTAGCCTTAACATGTTCATTATCTGTCCAAAAAGTGCCGCCTTGCGAGCAAATCACTCCGTTTGGCTTGAGTGCCTTTTTCATTAGAGCAAAATATGACTCTTGAAAGAGACTGACAGCTGGTCCAATTGGATCACTGCTATCCGTGATGATAACATCAAATTGGCCGACATGCTTCTTCATAAAATCGAAACCATCGCCAATCGTAAGTGTAAGTTTCGGTGAATCGAATCCACAAGCCATATTTGGTAGGTATTTCTTCGAAACTTCCACAACACGCCCATCGATTTCCACTTGATGAACATTTTTCACGTTGGGATGCTTGACCACTTCACGTGCCACACCTATGAAATGACATTGAAAACGACAAAATACAATTTGAGATCAAAAAAATGCTTATCAATTACAGTTGAAAATGATTGCCAGGTGTCTTGGCACCACTTGATAAGTTACAAAGTAAAAAGAATTGAAAAGTGCGAAAAGTAAAAACACTATAGTAAATTCATCAAATTCATTTCGAATGAGTTGATTTCCCAATTTCAAGACAAAACTCAGACTTGATTGATTATGAAAAAAAAAATTCGAACAAGATAAGATTGATACTGTACCTCCATCGCCGCCGCCGACGATGAGCACGTTTTCAGGGTTCGGATGGCAGCAAAGCGGCAAATACGAGATCATTTCCTGATAGGAAAATTCATCTTTTTCAGAGCATTGAATTATCCCGTCTAAGATTAACACACGACCATGTGCAAACCTAGCCGATAATAAGAAACAAATAAGATTAATAATGATGCAAATATTGATAACATAGTAACTAAAAGTCAGCTTGAACTGATGCACAAAGGTTGAAAACGTGTTAATAATCTATTTAAACACTTTGACGGTTCTTCACACTTTTTACCTATTTCTGTTCTTTGGGGACCCCAGGGCCCCATATGTACTTCATATGAAATCTGGACTGTGATAAGAAATAACAAAATAGTGTCTGAGGCAAAGTTGTAATACTCGAGGTTTGCTATAATTTTGCTGCGACAAATATTGCTTATCTCTTATCAGTTCCACGAAAAAACGCGAAATACCGCGAAAATCGCGACATTTTCCCACCTCATTTTTAGTGAAGCTGATAAGAAGTAAAAGTCTTGCTTCTTCGGCAGAAATGTAGAGCAGGTCGAATACTACAACTTTGCCACAGGCACCAAGTCGTTATCTCTTATCAGTTAGGCGTAAAAATGATAAGAAAAAAATCGCGGTTTTCGCGTAACTGATAAGAGATAACGGCTTGATGTCTATGGCGAAGTTGTAGTACTGAAGCTGTTCTACAACTTTGTCGAAAATTATCTTGTTATGTCTTATCAGTTTCGCGGAATATGCGAGAAACCGCTGAAAACCGCGAAAAAAACGCGTTTTTTCTTATCATTTTTCACGGAACTGATAAGAGATAACGAGATGATGCCTATGGCAAAGTTGTAGCTCTGGTCGAGTACTATAATTTGCCACAGACACCGAATCGCTATCTCTTATCAGTTACGCGAAAAAATGATAAGAAAACATTCGCGTTTTTCACGGTTTTCTGCGGTTTCTCGCATATTTCGCGAAACTGATAAGAGAAAGCGATTCTATGGCAAAGTTGTACCTCTGATCAAGTCTTCCAACTATGTTACAGACACCAAGTCGTTATCTCTTATCAGTTACGCGAAAACCGTGAAAAACGCGAATTTTTTCTTATCTTTTTTTCGCGTAACTGATAAGAGATAACGACTTGATGTCTACGGCAAAGTTGTAGTACATAAACTAGTCTACAACACTGCCACAGACACCAAGTCGATATCTCTTATCATAGTCCAGTTATAAAATAAAATAGCCATGGGCCCTGTGGTCCCCAAAGAACAACAGCGTAACATGTTTTTCGGAAGGCTGTATTTTACACATACTCACACATATGTGCATATGTCATTCGTTTAGAGAAATGTTCAATCTATACAATGAGACTTAACTCCGGTTGGTTTATACACTGTTTAGTACTTTTATTCAACTTTAAATTTCGCTTGGGGCCCTGGATTCCCCAAAAACCGTCATAGTGTTAATATTTCAGCCGTTTTTTTTGCGCAATCGTTTATTCTCCGGCTGCAATTACTTACGTGTCAATGAGTTTGATGTCTTGTAAATCGGAACGTTCTTCGTGCAAAACTTCTTTGACTTTCAATGAAAAACACTGGCCGGGCCAAAGATCGTTAATTTCACTAAACCATCCGTTTTGAATTGCGTCCATGTTGAGATGTGTCTTTGAACGAAATGTACAAAAAATTGATGAAGACCAGTGTCAAAACCAAGCAAACATCAACTGAATCATTGCAAGCGTCTTCGTCTTCGATATCAGTGTTCATCGTTTGTGAATATATTACGAATGTGTCCAAACACACAAACTTCCAACGATACACGTGTGCGAAAAATATATGTGTCCGTCGTCGGTGTGTCGCAATACAAACACTTTCAATTGTGTTGTTTGCAGGCCTCTAACGTATGCGTATGTGTTGCTTCCTATTTATCTCTCACACGCAACCAAAACACTTTGTATAGAGCATGTATTGTGTTATACACAACAAACCATACATGCTTTCGTTTGGTCAGTCACACATATGGTTGTTTTTTTTTAGATGTTATTGTGTTGGTATCAAAATGATCGGCTGTCAAGCTGAGCTGTAATCAGATATGCTAGACTAATGGAATAATTTCAATGGCTTTCAATGTAATCACTTTATTGGAGAGATAACTAGACGAGGTTACATCAATTCATTGACTAAACACAGTACATTATCAAAATGTGAGCTTGAAACATCAATTTCTCGGTACAAATCGCACCCAAAAGCCATCTATTGGGTGCATATTGATTGAATCCGGTTTGAGAATGACAGGGTCCGGTGTCTTATCACACTTTTCGATGCGCAATTTGCGGAGTAAATGAAAGAAGAATGTTTTTGCAACCATCATGACAAAACGAGCGGCAATACAAATTCGTTGACCACTTCCGAAAGGTAAATAGGTACCGCCGCGGAAGTTTTTACGATTTTCATCGTTAAATCTCTCAGGGTCAAATCGTGTTGGGTCTTTCCAGTACGTTGGATCCATGTGAATACCTAATAATGAGGTGAAAAATAAACAAAATGATACAAATATTGACAACTGTACTAGACAATGCCTAGTAGACATGTAGTAGAATCTATAAATAGTAGATGAAAGCAATACTGAACCGTACCGTGAATTGGTATCCAGACAGCATCACGAGTTGTTAGCTGAACCACAGTTCCATCATTTCCTTCCACCACCTGTGATAGTGTTGGCCACATTCGTAATGTTTCCGATACAACCATCTCCATGTACTTGAAATCTTTTATGGTTTCATAAGTAACCGGTTGACCATCCAGCTGTTTTTCAATGGCAATTATGTCCTCATAAAGCTTTTCCTGAATGCTGGGATTGCAAGCCAATTCGTGGGCCATGAAACTAAGCAACGTCGACGAAGTTTCAAACCCAGCGAAAAAGAAAACGGCACACTGGGCCACCAAGTCATCATCGTCCCAATCTGAAATTGGAGGATTTATCAGTTATAAGGGAAAGACCTTTTTTAGTTTAGAGACGGTTTAAAAAGTACTCGAAATCGTTGACGGTGATCTTTTTTATCAGATCTGGATCTTGAACGATGAATATCGGATTTGTGAGCTCGTCACGGTATCGGTGAAGGATAGTTTACCGAAGAAAAACTCGTGTAACGAACCAACAAGCGGCCATCCTCGTATGAATCTTGTGTTTCGATCAGAGAAATACCACCAATTTTTGAATATGAAATTGTACACTAATAATATGGTCAATTTTAAAATGACCAATAATATATTTGATGCACTGAACAAATCCCAAATCCAATATAGCACCATCCTCACTATGATTTCGACTGGTGACTGGTAACTGAATGTGTAAAGCGTTAATTGAATGAAATGATTAAGGCTTCCAGATGCGTGGTGGGGAATCCAGAGAATTTTCCCAAAAATTAACATCATTCTTGGTCTGATTTTTTGAATCCCTGAACACAAATTTTTACCATGAAAAATTGGGTGTTGAGACAATTTCAATTTTTTTTCATTTCTGATACTAATTATTCCATAAACGAGACCGATCATATGCAGAATGTACATGATTTTTAATGTTTTTTTTTATTACATTAAAGATTCTCCGAAAATTTGAATAAAAATCACAATTCCAGGAAAATTTGGCCGACCGGCAATTTTCTCATCAGGGGACCATACTCAAAGGAAGTTTACACATCAATATGACGCAATTAGTACTGGGTATTGTATATTATGTACTTGATATATGGGATCTTTTTTTAGATAAATTCGTCATTCATTAAATCAGGACAACATGACCGCAACCAATGTTTGATATTTCGAATGGTAATAAATATTCATTTTGTAAAAGGCAGATAAAAAGAACACCGATAAAAGAATTCGCTCAAGTTTAACGAGGTGAAAATGGAAAATATTTCTCTGAATCTATAATAATTTTTTTAATTGAAAAGTCGCAGGAAACAAATGAAGTCAAAAAAATCTTATAACGGTACCGCAATTTGGTGTAAATTATGTGGATTTACTCATATGGCATAGTTATACATGTATGAATTCATACATTTTGGTCATCTTTGAATGAAAAATTCGAAGTTGTATTCATGAGAATTAATATTTTCGAAACATTCACGACACAATCAGTGCAAATGATGCGTATAAAAATAGGAATGAAGGATAAGAATATTTCAATACAATATTCCAAACAAACGATGAGAAGGCCGGTATTGATGTTTACGAAAAAGAATGAAGAGAAGAGAGGGACAGAGAATTCATCAAAATACGAAAAATAATTCGGTTTTCAAGCCACAGCTCGTGTTGTGTTTCGAAATTTGTTTGCTTATTAAAATACAGCTTTTGCGTTCGGAAATGTAAGAAAGGTGTATGTGTATGCTAATGAATACAGCTGATAGCATATGTGTGATCCGTTAATCCAGCCAAAAAATTTCGTTTTTATTGAATTTTTATTTAAAAAATAATTAAATAACAATTTAAGTGGTAGCATATTACTTTCATATTTTTCCTTCGCTTATTCAGTCGTGTAATGTACCTCTTACTGATCTCTATATATGTATATTACCCGATCTCGTTCTCTCTTCTCCCCATTATTATATGCATACAAATAAGCTGATACAGAGAGAGCTATAATCAAATATGCTAGACTAATGAAATATTTTCATTAATTTCAACTTTGAATGTAATCACATCATTGGAGAGATAACTAGACAATGTAATCTTTCTCTTCATTCTCATTTTTAAGATTAAAAAAAATGTTAACCATAAAGTAATTCCAATTGCATTTTGTAAGTGGCCTTATAGGCTGTTAAATGTATAAACTCCAATTGCCATTTATCAATAAAGAAAGAATAAAGAATAGGCAAGGTTACATCAATTCATTGTATACACAGTATATTAGGAACATTTGAGCTTGGAACATCAATTTCTCGGTACAAATCTCACCCAAAAGCCATCTTTTGGGTGCATATTAATTGAATTCGGTTTAAGAATGACGGGGTCCGGTGTCTTATTACACTTTTCGATGCGCAATTCGCGGAGTAAATGGAAGAAGAATTTTTTGGCGACCATCATGCCAAAACGAGAGGCAATACAAGTTCTTTGGCCATTTCCGAATGGCAAATAGGTACCGCTGCGGATGTTTTTACGATTTTCATCGTTAAATCTCTCAGGATCGAATCGTGTTGGGTCTTCCCAGTACTTTGGATCCATATGAATACCTAGTGAGTTATGAAAAATAAACAAAATGATACAAATATTTGATTTGCATCCATTTTAGTGATATGCCCATATAGTGGCTAAAAGCAAAGTTAAACTGTACCGTAAACTGGTATCCAGACAGCATCACGAGTTGTTAGCTGAACCACAGTTCCATCATTTCCTTCCAGACGATATGGTTTTGTTACTTGTCGATCAAACTGCGATAGTGGTGGCCACATTCGTAATGTTTCCGATACAACCATCTCCATGTACTTGAAATCTTTCATGGTTTCATAAGTAACCGGTTGACCACCCAGCTGTTTTTCAATGGCAATTATGTCGTCATAAAGCTTTTGCTGAATGCTTGGATTGCAAGCCAATTCGTGGGCCATGAAACTAAGCAACGTCGACGAAGTTTCAAAGCCAGCGAAAAAGAAAACGGCACACTGAGCCACTAAGTCATCGTCTTCCCAATCTGAAATTAAGAAAATTGATCCGTTTTGTAGAAAAAATTACTCTCGGTTCACTTTTTGAAATGAAGAGAATTGTGCAGTAAATTTTTTACTGTAAAACATTTTCGATAAGAAAACCATAACTCATGAATACTTTTCAAGTCGTTGTGTTCAAATCTTATCTTATACCTACAAATGAAAGTTCAACTTATTGTTGGAAGTTGAACTTGAATATTCACATAAAACAAGGCGTTGTTTCCACTTTATTAACAAGTTCATTAACAATCTGAAAATTTTTCACCTACCGTATTTCTTTACGGCACTTGTATCTCCGTCATCGTGGAGTGTTCCTTTCCTGGCTTGCATCATCAAATGAATCATATCTGGTCGAAAAACATTGTTTTGCTCTCGATACTTCATTGTCGACAATACAACGCTTCTGAAATAATTGCAAAGTCCCTCATCCAAGAAATGAATTCGCAATAATTTAATGACGTTTGGTATGACATCAAGCAAGAGAAGCTTTAAACCTTGAATGCCATCAAAGTTGGTAATTTTTTTGCCCGCCAAATAGAACTCATTCTCACGATCCGTCAACGCGTCCACTTCCAATCCAAAGGCAGTCGTTGCAATCACATTCGTAGTATATCGCGTGAATAAATCTTTCAACTCAAATTCAAGGTCATTTTCAGCGTTGTTTTGATTCCGTAGTGTTGCGACAAATTTGTTAGTGGAACCAACGACCAGGTCGAACATCATGCGCATTTTATTTGCAGTAAACGAAGCCGTTAGAATTGATCGCATATCTTTCCATTTTTGATTTCGACTAAAGAACAAACTTCGTGACAGCAGTGAATCCAAATGATCATCAAAACTACCTTGATGATTTAAAAAGTGCTCGAAATCGTTGACGGTGATCTTTTTTATCAGATCTGGATCTCGAACGATGAATATCGGATGTGTGAGCTCATAAATGCCAAAAAATGATTCGTTCGGAAATTTGCGATAAAACGAAGTGACGGTATCGGTGAAGGATAGTTTACCGAAGAAAAACTCGTGTAACGAACCAACAAGCGGCCATCCTCGTATGAATTTTGTATTTCGATCGGAGAAATACCACCAATTTTTGAATATGAAATTGTACACTAATAATATGGTCAATGTTAAAATGACCAATAATATATTTGATGCACTGAACAAATCCCAAATCCAATATAGCACCATCCTCACTATGATTTCGACTGTTGAGTGAAAATTTTGATTCATTGAAATGATGTTCGGGCATCAATGTGTTAGTATTGGATCAATGTAGTTCATATACGTGGTGATCTCATTCTATATATTTACATTTGACATTCGTTGAACCATAAATCCAATGTTTCTTATGTCAAATTACAATAAAATATTAGTTTTTTTCATCAGGAAAATGAAAGATAGTAAAAAATAGAATCGTTTAAATTTAATGACTCATCAATAATGGAGTAAAAATGAAAAATATGTCTAAAAAAAACTTTGCACCGACTCACGAAACAAATAAAATGAAAACAAAACAATTTATTTTGTTATGATGCCACAATTTCCTTCGAATTAGGTGTGTACGACACGGTCATATGTGTATGTGTTCGCATGTTTTCGTTGTCTTCGAATCGAAAATTTGAGGTTGTATTCGTACGAGCAACTTTTTTTTAACATACAACTGCAAAACAAACAGTGTTGATGACGCGAATAAAAATGGAAATGAAGAATAAGAATTGCTATATGACATATATAGTGTATTATAAACGATGAGAAGGCCTGGTATTGATGTTTACGAAAATGAATGAAGAGAAGAGAAAGAGAGAGTTCATCAAAATACGAAAGAGAATTCAGTTTCCAAGTCACAGTTCGTGTTGTGCTTCAAAATTCATTCGCTTATTACAATACATCTTTGGCGCGTAGAAATGTAGGAGGAGTGTACGTGTGTGTTAGTTAACACAACTGATAGCATGTTCGTGAATTGACATTGCATGCAGCAGATCTATATAGAAGAATCACACATATTTCATATTCTATGTGGGCTCCGTTTCACCAGCCGGAACTTTAAGTTTTTGTATTTTTGCACACGAACTTGTTCGTTCGTGTTCATTGACACATCTTAAGGTAACCTTCTGGTCACATTCACCAATCAAGTAATTCTTGCAATTAAAAAACCTTGTTAATCGATAGAAAAAATGTTGAAATTATAGAATCCAAAAGGCGCGCACAGCACACAAGATATGGATAGATAAAAAAATTTATCATAAAAATAAGCCCAAACAAACATTGTTGAAGAAAAGGTGCACGCGCAATTTCTTACACAAATCTTAACATAGCTTGTAGCGTTGATACAAAATTGATTATGAAAATTGTGTAAATTTCGAGAGCTTTAGCTTGTTCGTTGCAGAACTTAAATCAGAATAACATTGTTGCTTTGTCTTCCTCATTGTATTCACTGAATCACCATTTTAAACAGATAAAATGACTTGAACAATGCAAGCAGTTTGGGTCTTCATAATAAATCTGATAAAATATGAGTAATTGAAAGGCCATTTGATATAAATCGATGCATTATTCAAACTAAATTATTTAGTTGACCAGTGATTCAAATTCAAATACACGCCAAGCCCTTCGGATTATCAGTTTTTGAGTTTTTCAGTCAATCAGTTTCACAAGTTTGAAATTCAAGTTATTCGCTTAAAAAGTGTATGAAAAGCAAAGTGATTGAATCAAAATGATTTTATTCAAAACTTTCCTCGTAATTTGGCCAATACTAAGTGCTTTAGTATGGAGTGAAGCCTATCCAAATGGTGGATTGAGTCATCGTATGTGTTTAATCTATTGTTTAAAGTTTTAACAATAAATTTCAATGAGTTAGAAGAAAAAATCTGTGAATTTAATTTAAATAAAGCCAAAAATGTACGTTTTCCCAACATTTTCACCCGATTGTCCTTCAAGGTGATAACCAGCCGTCGACCAATGGAACCAATTTAAACCAAAAATCCATTTCTGACTCGGATGTTGATGCTGAGTTTCAGAACATTCGTGATCAAATCGCAAAGAAACTTTTTGCTGGATTTAGTTCGGCAAATCTCACCAAAGTACTTAGTGCGATTGGGACCAAATATGACACCGTACTTTGCAAAAATCTCAGCCATTCTTCCAAGTTGATTCAAAGCAACAAAAGTTTCAGTTCGAATTTCATTCAAATAACAGAGAGCAGCGAGTTCCCGGCTGGTGAAATCAACCCACTTACTTATCTATTAACAAGCAATTTGGTTTAACGAGATAAATTTCGATGCATAGAGTTAACATAGATAGCATTTGAAATATCTCGTTAAAAAGAATTCGTTGAGCAAACAAAATGCAGATGAAAGTGAATATTGACATTGAATTTGTGTTTCTCTGCCATTCACTCAAGTAGATAAATCGACGATCGCAAACAGTTAAGATTTCAATCATTTTGTGCAAAATGCTAATTACAAAAAAAATATAAGACAAGTAAATTTTCGGAGAATTTCATTCAAATCACGGCGTCTCATTTCAGACGATCCATTACTGTTTTGCGCAATGAATAAATTTTGTTCTTTGTTCAATTTGCGAATAGAGTCAATTTCAAAATTGACACAATAAAACATACAAGTGCTAGGACGGCAACAAACCGTCGCTTGGAGCACACACCATATGTTTTATTAAAACGTCATGGCAAGAGAGAGCGTAGTGTATGGCAACAAAACGAAACGTGTATGTTTCGATATAGCTCGCGTTCACGTATCATATGCGTGTACCGGTATCTCTCTCTCTCTCCCGATTTGTCAACATATAATATTAACCAGACCGAAATAATATCGTATTTATAACACATTTGGATTAAATGTTACAAATAAAATAAATGCGCAGAGCGAAACGAAACGATACAGTTTCAGCTATGAAAACACAGCGCTGCGTATCGATGTGACGGTGCAGTTGTACTTGACCATGACACGAGATCACCTCATGATGGTGCCACACATATCAATGTTCTTGTCGGCGTCTATGTCTATTGCCGTAAACACACATATATGCAACGGCATGTCGAATGCATAAGCAAACCGTCGAATTCTAAACACATTGCTAATATTCAAGTAAACAATTGCAAAATTTCATAACAAGATCTAGATTCGACGTTAATAACATCGTCGCAATTAATCTACATATTCCAGTTTTATTTTTTACCGAGAAAAATGAACACTTTAAAATTCATTTTTGGAAATTATGATGCAAAATTCTTGAAATTCCAACTCATTCTTATCACCACCATACATTTACAAGTCATCTATCTAACACGGTGGTTATCTTCAAAAACTAAGCACACAGATGATCATATCGCTATTTAGGTTAATTCCATGTTTCGTTGCGTTATGTCGACAGATAATATGACGAAATAGACGCGCAAATGATTTCGGTGCGGAAGAAAAGAGATAGAGACAAACGGCGGATAAGCGGAAAATTACGCATACACACCCGACCGACTGACCGCATACACGAGATAATGTCACTGTATCAGTTGCGTATCGCCAGTAGCAACAGCTGAATTTTTATTTACCATCCTATTCTGTTTGCTATTAATTTTCTATTTGGGATTCGTGAGTTGATGCGCGTATGGCATATTAGTTCTAATTTAATTGCGGAATAGGTCAGTTTGGCCACATCACTTGTGCCGAGCGGAAAACAAAATAGCAACATTGTCGCACGATTTCTTTTTCTTTTCTTCGAAAGTGAATCCAACGATATTTTCGACGTGTTAGAAAAAGAGTTAGGAGAAAACAGTTTGAAAATTGTGTTCAAAGCAAATCCAGATAAAATAATTCTTTTCTTAGAATTTCGTTTACACAATTGTTTTGAAAAACATGTACGACACAATTGGTAGCTATAGCAGTTTGCTATTATTGTTTTTATTTACGTCGTTATTCGGTCTTGTTTACCAGTTTGTGTTGCGATCGTGGTATTACTTCAGTGATCGAAATGTGAAATTTGTTCGTGGTGTACCGTTACTGGGCAGTACATATAAATCAGTTATCGGTTTGGAGCCCGCTGCAATTTCATATCGACGATTATACGATCGCTTTCCTGAGCAGAAATTTATCGGAATCTATGATCTCGGCGGTCGACCCTCTTATTTATTACGTGATCCTGATTTGATCAAACAGCTGATGATCACCGATTTTGATCATTTTGTTAATCACAGATTCACATTTGGCAATGAAAATGATCTGTTTACGCACACCTTATTCGGGATGCGCAATTCAAAGTGGCGACAAATGCGTTGCACAGTGAGTCCAGCATTTACAGGCACACGAATGCGTATGATGCACGAGTTGATGGTTAAAAGTAGTGAACAATTTATTGCCACACTTAAGGAGACTGATAAAATTGCCAAAATATTCGACTCTCGTGATCTGTTCACACGTTATGCTAATGATATAATTGCGACAACCGCATTTGGCATCGAAATCAACTCAATGCGTGATTTAGATAACGATTTCTTCAAGGCCAGCTACTCGATGAGTGAATTTCGATTTATTGACGGTTTGAAATTTTTAGCATCGCTCAGTTGTCCATCACTTGTTCAACTGCTGGATATTCGGGTGACCGGAGAGGATAATGCGGATTTCCTGCGGAAAATTGTGAAAGAAAATATTGAAAAGAGGAAAAAAGATAATATCGTTCGAAATGATATGATTGATCTTTTGATTAAAGCTAGAAACGGACAGCTGGAACATGCCGATGGAGATGATAAGACAGACGTTGGCTTCGCCACCACGATCGAATCAAATGTGGGCAAATCGAGCGAGAAAGTTCAAAGTAGGTTATAATTGATTGATTTGCAGTTTGTTAAACTTTTTTTTTTGAATCACAGTCGATAATTCAAACGTCGATGTTCCATTTCCTTCATTATTTCGAATTGAAGCTGATACTAAGTTTATTTTTCAAACAAAAGTTTCAAATTCAGATCCATTTTTCAACCTAAATCTCCTTTTCAGATTCAAATTTTGAATTTTCGATTCAAATTTCAATCCAAATTCTAATTTAAATTTCAACTCCACTTCAAATCCTTAGACTGGACCGACGACGACGTGGTCGCACAATGTTTAGTGTTCATTCTTGGCGGGCTAAATGCCATAGCCGGAACGGCATGTTTCATGTTCCACGAGTTGAGCCTTAACCCAGACATTCAAGATAAACTTTTTGCGGAAATAAACGGTGTGAAAGAAGAGTTGAACGGGTCACCTTTGGCATATGAATCGATTTCAAAAATGAAATATCTCGATAAAGTTGTCTGTGAAACACTTCGACGTTGGTGCCCTGTACCATTTCTGGAGCGTACATGCAACCGTCCATATGTCTTAGAAAATAATGAGGAAAAAGTTGAACTTCAAGTTGGTGATGGCATTTTTGTACCGACATATGCACTGCACATGGATGACAAATACTTCCGAAAGCCAATTAAATTCGATCCTGAGCGATTCAATGACGAGAATAAAGGTTCAATTCAAACGGGCACCTATTTACCCTTTGGAATTGGTCCACGTAAGTGCTATTTTTGTCTCTTATTTTGAGATAAAATTTTCATCTTTCTTCCATTAGAAGAGTCATATGTGACTCAATTTTAGATAAGTTCTCAGATAACTAATGAAGTTTTCCTCTCTTTTTTTACAAAATAGGTAACTGTATCGGATCTCGATTTGCTTTAATGGCAATCAAAACACTAGCTTTCTACTTGATATCTGAGTTCTTCGTTGATAAAAGCTATAAAACTCAAGATCCACTTAAGCTAAAAGCGTTACCATTGCTCATGGATGCAGAGAAAGGGTTTTTCATTGAACTGAGACGCCGTCAGCCCGATCGAACACCATACAAAAGTCAAGTGTTCACATAAAACCAACATTGATTTAGTTTTTAAGAAAAAAAAAAACATCTTTATACGCAAATGGATGTCCATTGATTTTTGTGCCATAACAACATTTTGTGCTGTGTATTTAAAATAATAATATCATTTAATTGACCATGAAAGTACGTATATTTTTGTTTTCTAATAATTTTCGTTACGAAAAATAAACTTTGAAATCTATTACCGACCGATACGATATGACGTCGCTCTCTCTATCTCTCCCTCCCTCTCTCTCTTCTCCTCTCTGTCTCCCGCACGACCTGTGTAGTGGACGTGTGTTATTTGTACGATGGACTTTTGTTTTAAGTCTCTTTTCGGCGCGTCGCACTCCATGTAAACAGACTTGATACATGGTGATTATAAATAGAGACATTTGATTGTGGAACCAAGTGATTTTGCGCGTTTCATCTCCGATTTTTCGCCGTCTATTTCTGAATTCACACAACTTGTTTTGTCTCTCACTTGGTCGGGTTTTTTTTTCTTCTCGTCAAACTCAAAGCTCAATTGATAACACAACGAAAATCTATGAAAATGAGAGATATGTGCTCCATTTTCTTTAAAAACACGTTTCTACGTTTCTACTGCGAAAACTGATGATAGATACATTTTTTGTGAGCTTAGTTCACCTTTAACGCTTTACATACACTTGTAATCAGTTGATGATAATGAATCCTAACTTTCACTTCGCTTTGACAGAGTAAATAAATCATTTTGAACGAAGCACAAACACTTGTCTTATCTCAATTTATTAGAAATGTAAATATTTACTTGAAAATCAGGTACTTCCAGATAAGATTTGGGATTTTTGTTGAAACGTAAATCATTAGAATATTAGAAAAGGCGCTTGTTTTGAATTTTTCATTATATTTATTACACTGGGAGATAGATAGTCTTCTTAGTTCAAAGATAGACAACATCATCTGTAGCTAACTAATGTGCGGTCCAATATGTTCTCTGGATTTGATTAGGTCCTGAGAATATGTAGCGGTTATCAAACCCGAACTTGTACATAGCACGTGTCAAAATATATTGACTGAGAGGCCACTGGCAAGTCGATTAACTGACCTAAAATGATTATTTAAAATAAATAAACAACTGTACGTAACGTCAGTCATGGTCGCCTGTTCAAGAAGTTTGAACCCTATTGCCTGGTTGAATGATACTGAGTGATAATCACTGATTGTGTAGCATAATTTATGTCCATTCACAAGATTTAGATTCAATTAACTTGGCCAGTTTCAGTGGTTTGCACCTACGTTAGACTGGTCCAAGAAAAAAAGTTGTCCACAAAAAAAAGTGCCGTCCAGTTTCGAAAAATATACCTAAAAAAATAGGTTTGGTCCAAAAAAATCATATGGGTACCATATAAAATACCCTGCCAGTTTTTATATCAAAATTTTTATGACAGCGAGTTCGGAAGCCAATTCATATCTCAACATTTCGACCTAAATCATTTTTCCAGACAATTTTCGGCAAAAACCAATGATGAGGTTTTGTTTGGCTCGTCAATATCTACAACTCTTACCAAGACATCAACCCTTGAAAAGACATTCTGGGCCAGTTACAGTGTAAAATGACCAAAAATAAATAGTCTTACCTCCGTAAGACGAACTTTTCCGCACCGTTTTCATAGCGTTCAGCTTTTATTCAGATTTTGCCTAGGAAATTCATAAGAATTTCCCCACACGAATTTCGAACTGGCGAAGCTGTCAATGGAATGTGTGACTGTGTGCGCTTTTTATAAGGCTGACATCACATCGCATTGCACATCTACTAATGTTCAATTCAAAGAACATTTTATTTTTTTCTTCGATTGAACATGTGCTGTGTAATTTTTCGTTTCATGAATTGTTTTTGTGTGAAGATTTTGAGCAGTTTTTCAGAAACTAAACCAAAATTCGTTTTAAATTTGATTCAAATGTTTTATTGAATGAAAATGCAAAAAAATATTGATTTGGAATTGAAAAATTGGAACAAAATGTGACGAGTTCAAAAAAAATACCATTTAAAATAACCACATTTTTCTTGACCAAAATCGTAACGCGTCTTTTTTTACATTGTATTTATATGGCAGCCCTTCCAATCCATAGAACAACATGAATGAGCAAACAGCGAAGGAGTGATTTGAAACTCTCATACGAAAGCGCGATTTTTAACAAAATTAAGAACAAAAAAATGCAAGAAATTTTGAATTATTATACCGGTTTGATACGAAAAAAGTGGGTTAGAGGGTGCTAGGTTGTTCCTGGGCCTCTATTATTTTGATGAAATAAATCGGGTGGGAGTGATAAAATCCACCTGGAAGCTCATTTTGGGTACCTCCCGAACAAAAGTTCGATTTTTTTAAGGTTTTTCATAGGCTAGGTATCCTAGGGTACATCTGGGGTGGCTGAAAATTTAATGGTTTCCAAGTCTAATGAAGCACAAACGTTTGGTACTTGCAGAATTTCATTTCGTATTCTGGTATTTGAGCAATCGCGCTAACAAATTTTTGCGTACAGTGTACAGCGTACAGGGTACGACACACCCACATTAACATAGCAAAATAACCCTTTTAATGTGCTTTTTGGTGTCGAAAATGGATAGAAAAATGGTTTTTCGGGGTACCTAGGTTTTGGAGTGATTACAATACTTTTACTCACGACATGGGCGTGCGAAAAAGTAAAATGGCAATTTTTAGGGATTTTTTGCATTTTTTTGCTCTACTAGTCACCCAAGTAGTGGACTTTTGTTTAGTTTTTGACTTGTGTCGTGTAGCTAGAACCTGTACAAAACCTGTTTTGTCTAGGAAAACTCCTCACATTTTCGAGAAAAAATAACTTTGCGCTAAGACACCATCCCTGAAAAGCCTATATTCAGGAATTTTTTGGACAAAAGTCGATTTTTTAGAGTTGAAATCGAATATGAGGCCAGAAATATGTGAAAAGATCACTCGATTTGGTCGTGTTAGTATTTAAAATGTTCGTAAAGGATCATACTAGAAGTTCAAAGGCAGAAAAGGTAGAAATCGTATGCTTTTATGTGTCAAACCGAAGCTCATGTTTGTGATTTGTCCATTTTGGCCAGAAATGTGTCATTTATGCCAGGATCAATTGTCGCTAAATTTCATCCAAATTGCAATCTGTAAAGTATCAAAATTTTTGTACAGATTCTAGCTACACGACAAAAGTCAAAAACTAAACAAAAGTCCTCTACTTGGGTGACTCGTGGAGCAAAAAATGCAAAAAATCCCTATAAATTGCCATTTTTTTGGTCATTTTACACTGTAACTGGCCCAGAATGTCTTTTCAAGGGTTGATGTCTTGGTAAGAGTTGTAGATATTGACGAGCCAAACAAAACCTCATCATTGGTTTTTGCCGAAAATTGTCTGGAAAAATGATTTAGGTCGAAATGTTGAGATATGAATTGGCTTCCGAAATCGCTGTCATGAAAATTTTGATATAAAAACTGGCAGGGTATTTTATATGGTACCCATATGATTTTTTTGGACCAAACCTATTTTTTTAGGTATATTTTTCGAAACTGGACGGCACTTTTTTTTGTGGACAACTTTTTTTTCTTGGACCAGTCTAACCTACGTCCCACATACAATTTGAATATCAGGCATTTCATTTGAACACGGTACGCCTTATGGAACGAATACTCAAGTGACACACTTTTCCGTGATAATTGCTTGCATTTTATTGCAACGTGAAAATCTGAAAAAACCATTTTATGCAATATTTTCCTTTTTTAATTGACACCATTCCTTACGACGAAGTAAAATTACCCCAAAATGTTCGATGCCATGCACTGCACTATGCACATTGCATTCACATTCATAATTTATGAGATGCGATGCATTGAAAAGTGTTCAGTGCACCTGCACACTGTGCATTTATGAAAATTGATTGTTGTTGAAGTCTTTTTTTGGGGGCGAGAGGAAAATGTGCTGTATATTCTGTGCACAGAAAAACATGTTTTATAAAAATTAGAAATTCGTCGAATTCAATTATCTAGAAAATTGATTTACTGCGGAGTGCTTTATCGTTCCAATCTACATATTACTGAAAATGTACTATCCTCATAACGTGCAAATGGATTTTTACTAGAAAATAGTCCTTGAAATGTAACGATTGTATAATTTACCGCATGATTACCATATTTTATATTATTTTCTTTAGTAGAAAATCCATTATGTCTTTACATAAAATTTCGTTACTGTTCTTCTTCTGTATTTCTTCGAATATTCATGGGAAAGTACGCGTTCGCAAAGAGTTGACATAAAAAGAATTAGAAAATATGGACAATTTACACTTTTGAAAATTGTAGTGCTAATGTTTGCAGTATGTAAAAATATACTTACTTATCACAAAATTACTTGAATTTAATTGGACTGTTTGAAAATGATAACTGCCAATAGCTAAGGAATTCTTTTGTAACAACAGCGTAACATTTTCTATTGAAGGATTTTCTGACAAAACATATTAACTTCAATTAAATGTAGTTATGCTTTTAATATTAAAATTTTCTAGAGAGGGTTTCTAAAGCGCACACTTAATTGTATCGCTGTGTTAGTGAATGAACGAGTAAATAAAAAGGGCACATAAAGCAGAGTAGTTAACATCAGTGTCTAGTTGAAATTTACAACTTGCGGATTAGTTATTCTTTATAGACTATAGAAAAAGCCGAAAAGTGTTAAATGAATAAATCACAGGCATTTACAAATAGTCAGAAATAAGGAGCCAGAAGATATTTGCTTTAAAATTATAAATGAATTGATACAATCTAGGTTTTATTTTTCGGAATTGATTGAAAATCTCAATTTGAATCGTGTGTAGCCTTTCTATTTTATAACTGAAATAAAATCAGTCTATCTACGTACAATTTTTTCTATGACTGGAATTCATGTGCTAAAATATAATCAATGGATTATGAATTTGCTCGGAATTTATTCGTATCGTTTGACCGACCCAACCAACGAATTCTTCAAGTCAATAAGCAGTTACTACATTTTGTTGCACACGCTTACATTTAGTATCTCTTCAAGTGCGGCATTTATTTACGTACATTGGCCACGATTTGAGCTGATTTTCGACCCATTGCTCATCATATGCGGTAATATGCAATCGATCGGTATGTTTTTCACCCTTGGAATGAAAATTAAGAAAATTAAGGCTTTGCATCTCAAGCTTCAAGAGATAGTTGACAACGAAGGTAATTAAGTAACAAACATTTTGAAATATTTTATCAAGGATAAGGAACAATAAGCACCCTATGACAATAAGTTGAGTGAAAATTGAGTGATTTCTGTACCGAAATTCTCCAGAATTCAATTCTCTGGTCAAAAATGAGTTTAAAAGCTAAAAATTAAACTTTTCTGTATTCTATTTAGATCCAGATGATGAATCGTACACAATCTATTCGGAAGCTGAGCAAAAGTGCCGAAAGTATACGCAAATTATTTGGTATTACTTCATACTTCACGAATTGCTGTGGCCATTCGCTTTTCTCTATCCCTTTTACTGCATTTACAAGGGACAGCATGACACTTCAAAATGGTTTCTACCATTTTCCCTTTGGGTTCCGTTTAGTACAGAGTCTATTTTTGGATGGTATCTAATGTGGTTTATTCAATTTAACATGTCTATTGTGTACATTACCGTCATACTATCGGCAACAGCGTACTTTGTTTCATGCGCCGTGTACATTATTGCTATTTGTGATCATTTTGAGCTGCAATTCAAGTCGCTGAAGGAAGATGAGAACAAGAACCGAAACCAAAGTTCTCGACAGCATCAAATAAAAATCAAGAAAGCCATCGACATTCACGTTAACGTGTATGAGTAAGGAGCATTTGAAATGGCATCACAAACTTAATTTGATTATAATTCAATTTTTTTGGGGTATTATAGAGTTTTTCGTATTTTAGCCGAAATAAATAGTGGAGTAATATTCTCATTGCTTCCCGGCAGTGCGCTTTTTCTAGCTTTGACCATGTTCAATACAGAAAATGTGAGTATATGTCCTCCTATTTACTTACTTCTTTCGATCAGATTTGAGTTGTGTCTTTCATCTTACGTGTCTATCTTATTATTCTAGTCGAATATCGATGCCTTGCTAATTGTTTGGTGCACAGTATGCATAACTGGTAGCCTCCTTTGGCCATTTCTTTTCTGCAAATTTGCGACGATCGCAACCAACAAAATTCATAATATTGGTCTACTTACTCACTCTGATTGGTTCACATATCCATTGGATCTTCAGAAAAGTATGATTTTGATCATTGCTCGATCACAAGAGCCAATACATTTCAGCGGACTCAATCTATTTTACTGCAACGTTGAAGTGTTTGGAAAGGTATGAATTTTTAATTTACACCTACTTGATGTGAGTATATCTAATACATATTATTTTGTACAGATTATCAAGACATCCTGCTCATACTATTTGATTTTTCGAAGTGTGACCGAACATTAATTCTGGAGCAAGTGGATCATCAAGTTTTGAACATTTTCTTTAAATAATTGTTTTTAAGCGTAAAAATACTTAACGTATTGAATCTTAGGCCCGATTATAATGCTCCGGATATAAAATTTAAAAGTTGGTTTTTTCTCTATCTAGCTATGTAATTATGATGGATTTTTTAATTTTAAGTAAAAAGACAACTCTCCTATTCACTTTGAACTTGACAACTGATATTGAGCTCAAACACCACCTAGATAATCTAAGGCTAGTGACAATACAATCAAGTAAACTCTCCGTTCTGTCAAACGTCATACTGAAGTATAACATACAGACATCACGAACTCGCCATCGGTTCTTTAGATGGCGCTTCGGTCAACCGAGTTCCAACCAAATTCCACTGTTGTAAAAAGAAGCCAAATGGAACAATTTTCTTTGCTTACTTTCGTCTATTTGTTGTCACTACAGTGGTTTTGGTTTTATATCCGGATATAGAATTTATATCCAGGATATAAAAAAATTTTCAACTTCAACGCATTTTTTTTTGATGAAATATCGATAGAAATGAATGAATTTGGGCACCAAATGACGATTTGTATTAAAAACAACATTCATTTTATCGATTTTTTTTTTTTGACTTTTTCCGAAATTTTTTTATTCTTCAAAAATTGCGAAAACTCGACTTTTTTTTATCATTTTTTCATTACAAAACGATAAATAAACGTGATGTTTCGCAAAAATATGACATAATTTCTACACCAGACAAGAATTCATAAAAAAACTTCATTACAACAAATGCATAAAAACTCAAGTACCTATTTGATTTGAAACGGAGAAATCAATTAAGTACTTTGTTCATATTTTGCGCCTCGCAAATTACGCGTTCGAATGAAAACAACGGTTTTTTGTTTCAAACATAAACATTTAGCGGCTGTCAAATAGCAGTCAGTAGTAGTCACTAGGGGGTAAGAACACAAGCGCTTGAGACGAATCCGTACGAATATTTGTGAATTCGTGTGATTGTGTATACGAGACATTCGCAGCGCAGTGAGTGTACAACAACAATAACAAAGCCACGAACGCTTGAATATATGCGAATCTATGTGAGTCTCACAACTTGTTCCTAGCCCCTAGAGTAGTCAGTTCCACACAGATCATGTCTCGCCAAACACGTAGGGCGGCTGCTTCAGCAGCAAAAGTGATTGATTCTGACAACGAAAGTGGAAGCGATACGGAAAAAAACAAACCCAAAAGGCCACAACGGCGCGATAAACGAGTAGATTCGCAAAGATTTCGCATGAAAACGCGGATGACGACGAAAGTTACGTCTAAATTTGTGTTGATTATTTCGATAAAATCAATAGTTCAACAACGTTGAAAGGTACTTTCACGACAAAGAAAAGTGACGAAAACAATAAAATTTGGGAAGATATTACAAAGAAATACAAATTTCTATCGATATTTCATCAAAAAATGCGTTGAAGTTGAAATTTTTTTTTATATCCGGATATAAAACCAAAACCACCGTAGTGACAACAAATAGATGAAAGTAGGCAAAAAAATTCTTTTTACTTAAAATTAAAGAATCGATCATAATTGCATAGCTAGATAGAGAAAAAACCAACTTTTAAATTTTATATCCGGGTATAATTTTATATCCGGAGCATTATAATCGGGCCTTAGTTAGATGTTTAGTTATTTTGATCAAACATTTTTTGCTAAATGTGTAGCTGTAGCTACTTTATAGATATAGGGCTATTTGCTACATTTTGATGATGAATAATCCAAAAAAAATTAGTTGAATTTCAAAAACTTCATCATTTCGAATAAAAGCCACCTCCGGCGGTAATTGTGTCTCTATATTTTGTAGTTTTTGGGTTGGAGGTGTGTTCAAGTTGAAGGTTTTCTCAAAAACTCAATCTTCTGCATAGGGCCAGTACTTACTCTTCGATATATCAAAAAAAAACTCTATAAACCCGGTAAAGCAACAAATCACCAAATAAGAGACTAAAGAACCGTTGGAGGTCGATTTTCTTTAAAAATGATTCAAATGAATTTGCAGCAAATGTCGAGATGAAATAGCTACAGCTGCATATCGAATGGAAAATAATTCTAGGTTTTGATACAGTGTCAGCGGTGTAACGCAAGCTAAACTATGCTTAGTACTTATGTATGAATAAACAGATCAGTCTATACACAATAGGCCATTTCACCATGTTGAAAAGTCGAAACCAACATACACATTCTGAATCGGTAGAGCCTGTAGATTTTAAATATATAATTTTTGTGTTATAAAATTTATTCCTCGCGAGCAAAATTGCGAATTAATAAATAAATGAATTTGGAAGGTTTTATCATGAACCGTACAATACGTTTGAGTCTCGCATCATAGCAGATTTCGAATGTTTTGCAATGGATACTTTGCATACGAGATATATGTATTTTCGACATCACAGTGACGAGCTATTGTTTTTTTGAAAACGCAGTGGGGTACCAAA